>NC_137814.1:34603795-34936373 GCF_963921795.1 Nannobrachium achirus
TATGGAGACTCCTGGTACCCATATATGGAGATCCATGTACTGTATATGGAGATATGCTGTGAGACCCCAAACATGCTTAGTCAGTTATTCATTATGTGAAAATCCTATTACGTCTATCACATCTGACATCATAAGTACAATCCCTTTCATGCCCATACATGGAAATCCCTGTCTGAACCAGCCACACCACTGTGATGTCACCTGTTTATGCCCACATAAGGAGATCCCTGCTCTATCTGACATCACTGTGATTTCACCTGTGATGTCACAGTGATGTGTCAGGGGAACCACAGTGTCAGGCGTTACCTGTCCAGACAGACAGACAGACGGGTACAGTCAAGCTGTGACAGTTCTGACAGTAAACTTCGACCTATGGTCGCAGCAATCATCACATGCATATGTTAAATCAAATGTATAGGCCTATACTGTATACAGTATATATACATTGTATACACACACACACACACAACACACACACACACACACACACACACACACACACACACACACACACACACACACACACACACACACACACACACACACACACACACACACACACATGCACCCATTCACCCTTTGCACAACACCAGAGGAACATCTCAATGGATGGCTCTCACACGTCCGCTGCCAAATTATTGTAATTTTTGCATGTATTTATGGAAACACGCCTCATAATTCACTTTTCGACCCACCCACGCGCAAGAGAAGGGTTCACTGGAGCCGGTCACCTGATTCCCAAAACGACAGAAACCTGTCAGCGACAATTATAACGTTCAATCTGGACCAGGGGCGTCACAAGGGCTAGGAAAGTGGGACTGAGTTACCGGGGCCCAAGGTGGAGGGGCCCTAGTAACTTTAACTATTGAAAAATAGCAGATATACAAGCTCACAGCGCGGCACCGAGTGCCGCGCTGCGAGCTTGTAGATCTGCTATTTTTGAAAAGTCGTGAAAATGTGCGCAAATCTTTGAATATTGATTGAACATTTGTAACTCAAATTTTGCTTCTGGGGGATCCCTGGAACTAAATATTTTGAGATGGGGGGGGGTCCTTCACATGAAAAAGTTTGAGCATCACTGACATGGAAACATAGGTTTCTTGGCACACATTTTCATGATTTTTCAAAAATAGCAGATCTACAAGCTCGCAGCGCGGCACTCGGTGCCGCGCTGTGAGCTTGTATATCTGCTATTTTTCAATAGTTAACATTCATGGGGGGCCCGCAGTGAATCCTTGTACCCACAGGGCCCAGAATTTGGTGTGACGCCCCTGATCTGGACAGCTCTAACTGCAGCCAGCTGTGATGATGAGTCACTCCTCTCCACACAGGCAACTAAACCACATCTGGCGACCACAGACCACCGTCACTTCCAAGATAAATGGAGCATTGAAGAGTCTTGTGTCTGCCGGGGCGAGGCCTCCCTCCAACTGCTATGCTATGCTTTTGCCATTGTTCATTGTCATTGACAGTGTTGTCGCAGATATATCATAGCTCATATTATGAGCTAGTCTGATTACAGTACACATGAACACATTTACACGAGGGGCCTTCAACGTTTTCAGGCCAAGGAGCCCTTAGTTGAGAGAGAGATGGAGCAGGGACCCCCCATAACCTTCTCATAGGTTCCATATAGTTTCATCTTTTGACTAGCCTAGTTCCAGACCCCGAATCGCTAGCCACACCCCTTTAAATTTTTGTTTTGGCGAGTGAAACGAAATGTCAATTCAGGCTGAGTGTCAGGCTATCGTTTGACAGCACAATCAGTGTATTTTGGATTCATGTCAATTTGTGTTTTCAGATATTTAACCTCTTGAGCCGTCATTACCTAATAAACTTGACCTTTTACTCTGTACTTAGTCTGCTCTTTTTCCCCTCTACACCAAACCTCTGCCAAAAATAGCCGATCTACAAGCTCACAACGCTTGTAAATCTGCTATTTTTGGCAGATTGGCTATTTATGTTCATAAAAAAGGATTGGAAGATTTGGAGGACCCCCTGTAGTAACTCTGAGGACCCCCTAGGGGCCACGGACCCCCTGTTGAAGACCCATGGTCTAAAAGAATGTCTTAAAACCCTGCTACCCAAAGGAGGGGCAAACAAATCGGGGAAATCTCGCTCTGGATACATTTTAAAGTTCATATTTTAGCCGTTAGACTGATCAGTGTAACATTCCCAGAGGCCAAGGAAGGACCTCTAACCCAACTCTTTTTGATTGATTGATTGATTGATTGATTGAAGACTTTATTAGAAGTTTGCATAGGAAAAGGTACAGTTTCATGACGGTACAGTTCACTGGTACAAGGTCTACTAAAAGGAGATCCATGAAAAGACTAAGCTTATTTCCACAGGAAACCATTTAAGTAACTCTTTCACATCGGCCTGTTATACTGTAGCGTCGTCAGAGGCCGATCTTTGCAAAAAAAAAATTACATTACACACATTATCCTACATATTCTTTCCAAACCTCACACCATTCAGTACACATTATCTCTATGATAATGTAATCAAGATGTATCAGATGTGTCAGATAAGCTAAAATTGCCTTCCAAAGCTTACAATGGCCCGTTTTGAATAAAATGCCACAAATCAGAAATTCAGCATTCTATTGCCACGAAACTTTGCACATGCAGTCCCACTAGACCTAGGCCAAGGAAATATCACCCTACATTTTTCAAATCTGCCTTATGGTGGCCTATAAAATGCCAATTCACGTTTTCCACTTGAACCGTGGGTCATACAATCATAATATATTTCCCCTGGATTCCTTGGATCCTTACCCAACTCTTCAAATCTGACAAGACTTTCAGTCAGGTTGTGTTTTTTTGCAACTCCAACCGATTGTGTCCAACCACACCCAAATACACCATATCTCTGCAATCATGTGATCTAGATGTATCTGCCAGATTATTTGGATTATTTTCTGATTCCTTACGATTGGTTCCCAAAGTTTGAGGGAGAAGCCAGTTTCGCACGAAATGCCACACTCCCAGTAGGCCAAGAAAGATCACTCTGTGATAGCACCATTAGGCAATTTCTTGCAAAACCTGAACTGCGAACCCACATAGGCCACATGGTATATGAAGTGACTGAGCATCTCTAGTCGACATATAAGCTTGACTTTTTCATCATTTGCTGTCCTTTAAGCCAATGGGGAGACTTCCCGGAGACTATCCCATACTCTGAACGGCAGTGTTGCGTGCGTCACATCCTCCATGGCTATGGCATCCCTCTGGTGAAGTCAGGTAGTTTTTTGTAAAATGTTACTGACCAACAAAAAATTGACCATGATACTGAAATGAAACAGCACAACGGGCAAATAGTTACTTAGGCTGCAGTAATAGAACTGCTCATGGTGTCCAACTGCGTTGTACAGCACTGCAGGTCTTAATTCAAACCTTTGGAGGACTGAACGCAACATGAAGTCTACGTTTAAGCTCAACACACTAATACAACAGCGCATTACTTCGTTTTATTCATTTATTTGGGAGGGACAGCACGTTTTCATCAACGTGGAATATCAAAACTACATACAGTAGAGTTGAGGACATAGACCGTAAAATATATGGACAGTGCGAAGCCATTGGTTTCTATGCAGCGCAACTGAAGTATTTTGGGTCCTTGGACCTTGGCATGGGTGTCGCCATCATAGATTGAAATGCGAACAGAGGAGGCTATTGGCTGCCAACGGTCACGTGCAACCGCAGAGATACATGGGAGAATGTGGTCGGAGCCTCCCGAAATACAGCACACGAAGAAGAACACTGCCCAGTAGGGGCGAGATCATTTAGCGACCTACAACTGGGTTGCAACCTGGTCGGTAGTTTTCACCGACTGGGTCGCTAAATCTACCGACTGGGTCGCTAAATCTACTGACTGGGTCGCTAAATCTACCGACTGGGTCGCTAAATCTACCGACTGGGTCGCTAATCTACCGACTGGCTCGCTAAATCTACCGAGTCGCTAAATCTACCGACCGGGTCGCTAGATTTACCGACCGGGTCGCCAAATCTACCAACTGGGCTGCAAAATCACCGACCGGGCCAGGTCAGTGATTTAGCGGCCCGTTCAGTAGATTTAGCGACCCAGTCGGTGATTTACCGGCCCCGGTCGGTAGATTTAGCGACCCAGTTGGTAGATTTAGCGACCCAATGGAGAACAATTATTTTTGCGATCAGCCGTGGGGAAAAAACAGCGCAACTAGCGGCCAATCATAGGAAGTTTTAGTTCCGTATTGGAATCATTTTAAATCGGCGGAACTATGCCCCTGACGAGAAAGAGAAATGAAGAGAGAGAGAGAGAGAGAGAGAGAGAGAGAGAGAGAGAGAGAGAGAGAAAGAGAGACAGAGGAGCACATACAAATAGACACAGACTACAGACAGGAAGGAAGCAATAGTGTGTGTATGTGTGTGTGGGGAAACCTGTCCCCATCCTGAGAGGCACCACCCTCCTCAACCCACTTCAGGCTCTCTGCAATCTGTCAGACGAGGTGTTGAGAGCTCCTCTCCCTCTCTATCTCAGTGCTTCCCAAGCCTTTTAGCTCCAGACCCAAACACAGAAATGAGACGTTTGCCCGGGACCCAAACTATAGTGAAAACAGCAGATGTACAAGCGCACAACGTGTCGCTTCGTGCCGCGTTGTGAACTTGTAGATCGGCTATTTTCACTCTTTTATGGAATTTCTTAGATCATTCTTTGATTTCTTCATGAAATGACTGAAAAGAAATCATTGAATTTTGTTTTGAATGTCTTTTATATATATATATATATATATATATATATATATATATATATATATATATATATATATATATATATATATATATTGAATAATAATTAAAAGGGACCCATAAAAATATGTCCGCGAAACACAAATGTGTCCGCGACTCAGTTTTTGGGAAACGGTGCTTTATCTCTCTCTCTCTCTCTCTCTCTCTCTCTCTCTCTCTCTCTCTCTCTCTCTCTAACCGACCTAATTAGGGCCTTGGGCTGCTTGGGGAGGCCAGGCCTCCAGTGGTGGAAAAAGTAGTAAAAGTAACAATACTGCAATGTAGAAATACTCTGTTACAAGCAAATGTCTGGAATTAAAAATGTACTTGAGTACAAATATCAAAAGTAGGCCTATTCATTGTGCAGAATGTCCCATTTCAAGCTTTCAAACGTATGCAAATGTTTTGAAAATGGCAGACCTACAGTGAGCTTGTAGATTGGCTATTTTCAAATAGCCGAAACGTATAGGGCTGAAGTTGTCAATGTATGTTTTGTAATAATAATCAAGATCTACAAATTAACTACTAACTAAAGTTTTCAAATAATTGTAGTGGAGTAAAAGTGCAATATTTGGAACCGAGATCTAGTGGAGTAGAAGTAGAATTATTGTAAATTGGAATTACTCAAGTAAAGTACAAAATAACTGTAGCTATCTGTACTTAAGTGTACTTAAGTACGTACAGTACTTAAGCAAATCTACTTTGTTACTTTTTACACCATGCAGGGTCCCTCCATCCCCCTCCGCTCCTCCTGAAGAGGCCACTCCAAAAAAAGAACTAACTGACCCTGGAATCAGATGAAAGGTGACCTTTTGCCCTTTCATCCCTGCATTTTGTTCACTATTCCAAACCGTGTCTCTAATAATAAACGCATAATTGCTGAAGCGCCACTGCGTGCTAACGAGTGCTGAATCAAAGGGGAAAAGGGACATTAGCCATAATAGGGACCTTTACGTCCGATTAATCTGCGATGAGGGAGGGGTCTGTTTGAAAAGCGCTCAGACGGGGACAATTATATGAGAGATTGTGTTGGAGAGATGGTCACAAGACTGGGGGACAGGGAGCAGAGGGGCAGGGGGGCTGGGGGGGTGGAGGGGAGAGAAAAGAATAACAGCGACTGTGCCAGACTTGTCGTGTGATCTTCGGGGGAGCTTCATTCCTAGACAGCAAAACCAACCCGCCCACTGTCCCTCTCTCTCTCTCTCTCTCTGCCCACCGAGGCACATACATCCCCTTCTTCACCAACCACTCACTTACACACCGCAACACCCCCAAAATACCAAGGATGGATGGATGGAGTTATGGCTGGTTGATGTTTCGAGAGTGGGACACACACATGCACACGCACAAAAGAAATAACACATGCACACACACACACACACACACACACACACACACACACACACACACACACACACACACAAGCACACACACACACACACACACACACACACACACACACACACACACACACACACACACACACACACACGCACGCACACACGTACACACACATACATACCACTAGGGGTGTAACGATATAGTAACTGTATCGAAATATCGTTTTTAACTTAAAAAATCGAAGTAGCCTATATCGGAATGAAAACAGCTAAAATCGAATCGAATCGTTTGAATTTGTATCGTATCGAATCGGCAGTGCAAAGAATTGTTTGTATCGATAATACCTGCTTGGGCATTGTATTTATCATTTTTAAGAGGAAAACATGAAAAGGAGGGGTTTAATTGCTTTTACTTTCCATATAGCTACACTGGTCTATCGATAAATGTGTGTAATCTCTGGGTTCATGTCAAGGTGCAGGTTTGTCAGTATACAATGTCCATGTATTTGGCAGATAATCAATGTGTTTACTTATTTACATCCATAATAATACATGTTTCCCTTAAAAACCTGCACTATCCACACCTTTCACACAGATTGAATTTCTTTGCTAAATAGTTATTATATCGATTTTAAATCATTGAATCGAATCGTATCGTATTGCCATGAAAGAAACAATATCGCCCATGTATCGTATCGTCAACCATGTATCGTGATATGTATCGAATCGCTATTAAAATGTATCGTTACACCCCTACATACCAACCACCCTTTACTGGATAAACACCCTCGGCGGACCTCCAGCTGACTCTACAGTATGCTTTCCTCTGTGTGAGCTGTGCCAACCTCCTCACTGTCCCAACAGTGACACTGAACCCCACCATGATGTCCATGGCAACCACCCAGCATCTGACATAATATACTGCACAGTGCCAATAGAACACCGGCTGATCAGCGTCGACCATCAGCGGTCCAAATGGACCCTCAACGGGTCTGTCATTTTGAGAGTGAACAAATGGATTCTACACTGTACAATTCTCAGTGTTTATTCAACTCTGAGAATTTACAGTTGGAAGCAAATGGACGGGACCCGACGTTATACAAACAAGGAAAACAAGGAAAGTAAGTTGTGTTACAGATTACTGAGGAGAGCATGGCCTGCACGCGCGCGCGCGCGCACGCGCGCGCACACACACACACACACACACACACACACACACACACACACACACACACACACACACACACACACACACACACACACACTCACATACACCTTGATTCTCAGGGACGTGCAGAGAATGTTAGACATTTCTAAAGGGGCCTTTTGGTGAAAATATCGAAAATAGCAGACCTCCAAGATCACCACGGTGCTTGATACCACACTGAACTAAGCATAATCAAGTCAATACTGGAGATGTGGCATATTATTTCAACATAAGATGCTGCGTTCAAGTTCAGGAGAGTTTGTTTGGACAAGGCAATTCTCTTGAATGCTGCCTTCAGGTCTGGCATGGAAAGAGGGCATTTGCATTTTGTTTCACCTTAGTAAAAAAAACCTCTCTCTCTCTCAAAAAAAAAACCCCTCGCTCAAGCTCCCTTTGATGTCTATGTGTGCACGTGACTGTTGATTCTACTCAAGTTCCCAAGTGCAAGTGTAGTTGATTTGTCCAAATTGTCTCAAAAGTGTAAAATTGGATTGGGCATTAGGGTTTGACAGGCAGTGGGCCTCTGGACAGCAGCTTATGTTAAACACATGTACAGTAATATCCTGTGTGTAAAAGGCACATTCTTCACACTCACTCTTTATGGAGTGGCTGCACGGCGGGACAACATTCCAGTTGCAAGACCTTCCAATACATTACAGTGGCGTCACAAGGTAGGGGGAAAAGTGGGACTGAGTTACTAGGGCCCAAGGTGGAGGAGGGGCCTTCGTTATTTTATACTTTAGCTATTGAAAAATAGCAGATCTACAAGCTCACAGTGCGGCACCGAGTGCCGCGCTGCGAGCTTGTAGATCTGCTATTTTTGAAAAGTCGTGAAAATAGTGTGCAAATTTTTTTAAGCGAACATTTGTAACTAAAGTTTTGCTTCTGGGGGGTTCCTGGAACTAAATATTTTGAGATGGGGGTTCGTGTGGCCAAATCATTGTGGGGGTCCTTGACATGAAAAGGTTTGAGCACCACTGACATGGAAACATAGGTTTTTCAAAAAACCTTAGAAGGATTTAGAAGACACTTAAAGAATCGGGTTAAAGATATTCAAAGACGATTTTTCTAAAATAGCAGATCTACAAGCTCGCAGCGCGGCACTCGGTGCCGCGCTGTGAGCTTGTAGAGCTGCTATGTTTCAATAGTTAAAGCATAACAAAGTGGTTAAAGTAATAATGCGTCTAAATGGGTTAAACCCCCTCCCCCTATGAAGAACATTCATGGGGGGCCCCGCAGTGGATCCTCGTACCCAGGGCCCAGAATTTGGTTGCGACATCCCTGACATTACAGCCTGGTGCCCAACGCTGTCCTAAGCTATGCCGAATATGCGCAGGTGGCTGAGAGACCCCCTTCCACAGAGCTACGACCGGAGGAGAGGGAGGAAAATCAGCAGGCTTTTTTTTTTTTCAGCATATGAAACAAATGTTTGGCATTCCACTGTGCTGTAGACCTGTCTGTTAACAGGCAGGCAGGACGCCAGGGCTTGCTGGCAACTGGATTGACGCTTGGCTTCCAAGAAATCCGAGGCACAAAGAGGACCTGTACACCTCGCCTATCCCGCTGTTATTCTTTTGAGGTATTTTGGACGTTTTTGTGCGGCTATAGCCTATTCCTTCTCTCATCTGCAACCAATTAATAGCGGACCAAAAAAGAAAATCCTATACAGTAGATGCTATTACTCAGGAATGTCCCACTTGCATGTTTAGCATCATGTCTCCTTATTTTAAGGGCTGTTTTGCGGCACTAACAACAAAGAGCCAGAACGTGCTCAACAATGTCAGAGACACACTTCTGTAGTATGTGTGTGTGTGTGTGTGTGTGTGTGTGTGTATGTGTAATGCTCTGGATTCGAACCCGGGTCTCCTGCGTGGAAGTCTAACATCTTAACCATCAGGCCAAAGGAGCATCCCTTTGGACTGGGGGACTTGGACTCAGATACCAAACTGTTGAGGTCATCAGGCTGAGGCAAGCCACTCTGCTACACTCGCCCCCCTTTTGACCTCCTCCCACGGGGAAACCCGATCCGGGTCACGGCACCGTTGTAATGCCCGGGATTCGCACCCGGGTCCCCCGCGTGCAAAGCCTATAACATCTTAACCACCAGACCAAAGGGACATCCCTGCGGACCGGGGGGAGATACCAGACTTTAGACGTCATCAGGCTGAGGCAGTGAGTCACTCTGCTGCTGCATGTGTGGCAGAGATGCACAAAAACATCTCTGCATTCTGCATGTGATTCCAACTCACTGACGCTCCCATGTGAAGCCCAAGTGTGTCATGTTTTTAACCCATTTAGAACGGGTACACATTATTGTGTAATCATTATTTTATGCTTTAACTATTGAAAAACAGCAGATATACAAGCTCACAGCACAGCACCGAGCGCTGTGAGCTTGTATATCTGCTATTTTTCACTGGTTAAAGCATTCAATAATTCTAGGCCTAAATTTAATTGAGAAATCTGCACCGACGTGGCCGGCCATCTGCCGAAGCATAAATCACACTTCCCCATTTCCGCCTATATGGGGAAGTCCCTTTGAGTGACATTTATAGGCCAAACGCCGCATTAGATGTTGGCATGGAGGACATTGATACCGGGAATAAATAGCAACGATGTGTCACTAACCAATCCAGCGGTTCAAAAATGAGCCCTTCGGCGGAGCCTCAGCATCTTCCAGGCCATGCCCATTACATCTGGTCCACACAAGGAGGGCTTGGTTTACCAATGAATCTTATCCCTAGGATCATCGTCGTTCCATTTTTAGGAAAAACCCAGCCTAGGGAAGTCCTCCAAACTTCCACACCGGGTTATCAGGCCCCGCAAGTGAGGGCCAATTTAAGACATGGCTCACACGAATGCGTGCAGTAATGCCTAATTTACGATCTGGTCCCATGACCGCATTGCCTGCCAGAAATAGCACAAAGCACACCAGACCTACAAGCTCAATATGGAAGGATGCAACGCCTTGTGAGCTTGTAGGTCTGCTATTTTCGGCGCCTGACGCCTCCGTGCGACGAAGCGGTAGGTATGAACTATGAATATGGCTTTCAGTCTGTCCAGGGCAGTGGGACATGAGAGCATGAGGTGATGAGAGGTGACATTACAGGTGAGAGGTGACCGCATACACCATTATGTAAGCGAGCCAAGAGGATAATGCTCCCAAAATAACTTGTTGTTGTGGTCACATGATGATGGCAAACACAGAAAGGGAAGAGCAACACTTAAAAAGATAAGACACGCTTCTATGACATGTAAAGGTGTCTCCTGCAGACTGCACAAGCTGGTCACAGTAGTCAATGAAATGATACAGGCAGGTGTTTGTTGTATATTGTATTTAGATGAGTATTTTATGATTTATACATCTATGGTACACATTATTGTGTATCATTATTTTATGCTTTAACTATTGAAAAACAGCAGATATACAAGCTCACAGCGCGGCACCGAGTGCCGCGCTGCGAGCTTGTAGATCTGCTATTTTTGAAAAATCGTGAAAATTTAAATTTTTGTGAATGTTTTACACAATTTCATTTCATGTACTTACAATATTCAATATTATATCAAGGGTTGAACTAATCTGCTTATGTGTGCTTTCAAAGGCTGCAGTTAAGCCTACATGAAACAGAGGTCATGTTGGGTCATGTGCCGCTCCTTTGGCCAGAATGAATAGACTTAAACGCACGTGTGCACGCACGCACGCACGCACGCACGCACGCACGCACACACACACACACACATGCGCGCACACACACAAACATAGAGCGAACAGTTTAATGTGGACACAAAAAAGCTGATCAGTTGGATCATCTATTCTACTGTGTTGCGCGCACGCACGCACGCACGCACGCACGCACGCACACACACACACACACACTCTTGCCTGGAGTCATAGGGCTCCTTTCTCACAAGGCATCTCAGGCTGTGACATTCTGAGAAACACTATGTGGTTTAAAAAAGCACAGGTAAAAATAAGTCAGGAAATGAATGGGTGGGGAAAGGGCTCGTTTTTAATATCTCCACTGACCACTGCATTCATCTGAGAAACATGGCCAGCCTAAAGGAGAGATATACCTTCTAAAGGTAGGCTATATAAATGAGCAGGATACAGGGCACAGTCAATTTGATGCAATGAATGATTTAGCTCATAATAACCCCCAGTTTTTGATTTAGTCTGTTTGTTTTTCAAACTGAGGAATATGCATTGCATTCTCAGCACAATTCTGGTGCTGTATTTTACTTGTATTTATTTCTGCAATTTGAGGTGACTTGACTATATGTTTAAGTATACTATTGACAAAAAACTAAAGCTGAACAGCAATCGTTTTCTCCTTTTCAAATAGCATTGTCAAAGAGTATTAGCACAGACTTATACCCTGCTAGAAAAACCAGCACAGACCAGCACAATTTTCATGCTGGTCTGTGCTGGTCTATGCTGGTTTATGCTGGTTCATGCTGGTCTGTGCTGGTGCTGGTGCTGGTCTATGCTGGTCTGTGCTGGTCCCATGCTGGCCCACCAGCACAGACCAGCACCAGCACAGACCAGCATGAACCAGCATAAACCAGCATAGACCAGCACAGACCAGTACAGACCAGCACCAGCACAAACCAGCACATGTTGTGTTTTACTGCTGGTCTGTGCTGGTGCTGGTGCTGGTCCAGCATAGACCAGCACCAGCACCAGCACAGACCAGCATGAACCAGCATAAACCAGCATAGACCAGCACAGACCAGTACAGACCAGCACCAGCACAAACCAGCACATGTTGTGTTTTACTGCTGGTCTGTGCTGGTGCTGGTGCTGGTCCAGCATAGACCAGCACCAGCACAGACCAGCATGAAGCATAAACCAGCATAGACCAGCACAGACCAGCACCAGCACAAACCAGCACATGTTGTGTTTTACTGCTGGTCTGTGCTGGTGCTGGTCTGTGCTGGTGCTGGTCTGTGCCGGTCTGTGCTGGTCTAAGCTGGTCATATACAAATAGGGACAAACACCCATTTTAACTAACAGTTTCCAGTGGCGCCGAGGATAAGTGCAGGACTGAAGTGCCAGAGGTAGTAAGTTCGAATCCCACTCACAATGTCAAAAATAATGTCACAATCTAATATGGTCAAATACCCATGGAGCAGAGCATCAGAACAGGATTCAAGCACCAGAGCAAAGAGCAAATTAAACCAGCAAAGACCTGGTCCACTTCTCAGGGGGGTCCCCCGGGGGTCCCTGACCACACCAGCACAGACCAGCACAGACCAGCACCAGCACAGACCAGCAGTAAAACACAACATGCGCTGGTTTGTGCTGGTGCTGGTCTGTGCTGGTTCATGCTGGTTTAGATGGTGGGACCAGCACAGACCAGCACCAGCACCAGCACAGACCAGCAGTAAAACACAACATGCGCTGGTTTGTGCTGGTGCTGGTCTTACTGCTGGTCTTGTGCTGGTTTTTCTAGCAGGGTAAGGATGAAATAATTACATTGGTTTTTAATTCATAATCATAAGTCTTCACCAGCTACACCAAAAGTTGTGTAACATTTCAAAACTTCATTTAAAGATCATGAAAAATAATACGTACCAACATATCTTATTCTAATGTTTTTAAAGTAGCCTAATAACCTAAGCAGATCCACTCTTAGCCAGTGGTTCTCAAAGTGGGGTCCGGGGAGCCCATGGGGTCCTTGAGGGGGTTCCAGGGGGTCCCCCTGATAAATGATGGATAGTTATTGAATGGACCCTAATGTTGCTATAACTCTGAAAGTGTACAAATGGAAAACCCATTTGGTTCCATTTGTACACTCTCAGAGTTATGTTGGTCGGTGGTCTACCCTGTCAAAGAGACCCCCACTGCCAGCTATTTTCAAAAGATATTGACATTCTTTGAAAATATTTGAACATTTTTTACATCACAAATCTTTTATGGGGGTCCTTGGCACAAAGCATTTGTCAGATGGGGGTCCGCGGCCAAATACACATTAATTTAGGGGTCCTTGACAAGAAAAAAGGTTTGAGAACCATTGCTGGCAACCCATCATTCACCACCAGACCGCAAGCCATTCGGGGGGTGTGACTACAGTCACCATGGGTCTATATATTGAGATGTCTTGTTGAGTGGCTTTATGTGAATGAGACAAGCGTCAAGTAAAAAGTACACACGAGCGTGCACAGTGTACAGCTACTCACAAAGACAACCACACCACGTCTCCATTACACGACGATGGACACCTGCTTGAGAACACTTTGCATGACCTTCGTTCTGACATCGTTTACGCGGCGATCAGGTGCCATCGGACCGGTCATCCGATGCGAGCCGTGCGACGCCGGAGCGCGGCTATCGTGCAAGCCTCTGCCCAAGGACTGCGCTGAGAGGGTCCGCGAGCCGGGCTGCGGCTGCTGCATAACCTGCGCGCTCGCACACGGCCAGCCGTGCGGGGTGTACACGGGGAGATGCGGCTCCGGGCTGAGCTGTCAGCATCAGCCCGGGGAGACCAGACCCCTGCAGGCTCTGCTGGAGGGGCGCGGGATCTGCGCGAACGCCACGAGCAAGAGACTGACCGCTGCTGCTGCTGCTGGACCTGCAGCTCCGGCCAATGAAATACCAGGTAAGTGCATAATATGCATGCGTTACACTGGTGGGGAAAAGTAGCCTACTAAAATGTAGCCTAAAGTGAAAGTATCAATACTGCAATTTAGAAAAATAGCCTAGGCTACTCTGTTACAGGTAAAAGTCTGGAATTCTACACATTTACTTGAGTTCTGTAAAATAGTAGCCTCTATAAAAATTAAAATGTGCTTAAAGTACAAAAGTAAAAAGTATGCTACTCCAAGTTTTCAAATGTTTAAAAAATCTTTTGAAAATAGCAGATCTGCAAGCTCACAATGCTTTCCATCATGCATTTTTTAGTTTGTAAATTGGCTATTTCCAAATGGCCGAAATATTAAGGTAGGCTATGTTTTGTAATAGGCCTAATAATCAATCAAAGTAACTATAACTAAAGTTTTCAAATAATTGTAGTAGGGTAAAAAGTATTTGGATCCGAGATGTAGTGGAGTAGAAGTAAAAGTATTGGAAATTAAATGGAAAAATAGCCTAAATGTAGGCTACTTAGTTACTTGACATCACTGACCAGTGATGTCAAGTGTTATGCATGCATTATTTAGCCTATATCATATGCTAAAGTTTCAACGTTTTAATAAAATCCACTTGGCATGTTGCTTTCTTCTTTTAAATGAGTGCATATTCAAACACATAGGCATATAGGCTATATTCCATATTGACAAGATGAAATCAGTATAAAGATGATGAGGGGGGAGGAGAAAACGGGGTGCAGCAACTCAGTATTGAAAATGGAATAAGCAAGTCTTGGCTGCCTCCAATTTTTCATTTTGGATGATGTTGATATCGGAATACTCCCAGAGATGGCGTTTCATTTTCTTAAAAACTGGAAGACAGAAGTTCACAGAAATTCATACTTTTGGCTTGAAAAATGATAAAGTCAATACATTAAATTAAAATAAAAGTGATACATTCATAGTTCTTGTTAATTTCCTGTCAAAAAATCATCAAAAGGCCAGTGTTATCCTCTCATCTAAGTAATTGATTCTTAAAGTAGATTTTATTTGGCCTTTGAAAAGAGCTCCACAGCTCTTGACTTGTCCCCATTCATTGGCTTGATGGACTTAGAAAAACTAACCCTAACCCTGAAAAAGCAGCTGATAGCCTATATTCAATAACAACAGAAATAATTGTCTTGGAAATTGAATTTCAATGTACAGCCATGCATGTGTTTTCTTTGAACTTCAGTGGAGAATGTTGAAAATCCAGAAGACCGCAATTCCACCAGCCCTGGCCTTCCGGCCCCTTTCAGCACTCGCAAACCCATCGCATCCGCAAGACTACCACTTCACCCCTTTTTCCACTCATCCAAGACAGAAGTTCTGAGGCGGGAGCAGGCAAAGAAAGCCCAGAGCTTCAAGATGGAGGAACTCCCCGGACCACTCAGCACAGACCAGCAGAACTTCTCTTTGGAGACCAAACAGGAGCCTGAGTATGTAAGTACTAGAACCAATATTTTTCTCCCCCCAGAGCCTATACTGGCAGGGACGTGCTGGCCATTGGGAAAAGCGGGACAACTCCTGAACGGCCGGTTCATTCTCGGGGCGGTCCAGGCCGGGCCATTAGGAAAAAATTTAACTGTTTGCACAAAAGTAAAAATTAAACTGTTTGCACAAAAGTAGATCTACAAGCACACAACGCCTCACACCGCGAGGCGTTGTGTGCTTGTAGATCGGCTGTTTTCACTAGTTTAAATCATTTTTGAGCGGTGGTCACAACGCTCCTATACGTGGCCGTGTGTGTGGGTCTGTCTGTCTGCGTGTCTGTCTGTCTGTCTGTCTGTCTGTAGCCTGCAGTAACCTTTTCTGACCACACATGTTAAGGGAGGGGCGCTGTTGTTCAGGCCAGGCCAGACCAGGCACACACACACACACACGCACACACACACACACACACACACACACACACACACAGGGGGGAAGGGGGGGGGGGGGGGGAACCACCGCTCAGTTCACACGGGTGTGATTTTTTAAATGATAAATACAAAACAAACGGTTTTGGACATACAAGGTTTCCACCCAACAACAACGAAATATAGGCCTGATTCATGTAATTGGCCCACTGGCTTGTCACTTGTCATGATCTGAAATGGCAAATATTTGAGTAGAGAGAGAGATCTCTCTCTATAGCGTGCAATGAGGGCCTCTCCAACTCTTTTTCCCGGGCTGAATCAGGGGCCCGGCACGTCCCTGGATTATACTGGGGAATGTTTTTCTCCTCTCCCCATGCGTTTTGGTGTTTGTGCTCCCCCTCTGCGGGTGATGAAATGTTTGGGTATGGCGGTGCGGACGGCGGGCAGGCATGGCCAGCAGTAGAATGGCATGGCAGCCAGAGTGGGCACGCTGGCCCCGTGGCTGACCTGGGTCAGTCGCTTGTTTAGCCGCAAGGCGTCCGCGTGCCGGCTGTACAGAGAGCGAGCGGATGATGGATTGGCCAGTGTGACTGCCTGTTTGGACGCTTGGAAGTCCTGCAGCTATTTTGATCTTCACTCTGGCCAGAGAAGAGAGTGCACACAAGGAATGGGCTTTAACCACTTAAGCCCCATTTTATACTTCCTCATACGGCGGTGTTGCGTGCTGAAAATAGCTGATACAATCTTACAAGGCGTCACATTCCAGTGTGTTGAGATCTTGTAGATCTGCTAATTATAAAATAATAATTAAACTATTTTTAACATTGTTGCCTATAGTGACATTCCCAAAATACTGTAGGAAGTGTTTTACTGGATACTTTGATTACTGGCTGGAGTACGTGGACAACCCTATTAGCTCCTTCTTGGGGCGTTTTTAATGCACTTCACCCCCCTTTGAGTAAAGTATTCAGAGTTTTAAGCAGCTTTAGCAAACTCATAAGCCCCCACAAGTTGGTCAGATGAATTCATTAATTTCCAATTTGTCACCTTTCATGTTGAGGCCACCTTTGTTCATGTCTTACAAAGAGCTGTGTGGTGGTGCACCTTACCTGAAACAATCTTGTTGTTTTAGTCAAGAATGTGGAGAATTGACAGTAGATTGCACCTGTATTCTTATACTTGCTTATGATTTCAGTATAATATATATATATATATATAATAAGTGATTATGCATGTTCTTCCTTCTGCAGGGTCCTTGTCGGAGAGAGATGGAGAGTATTCTTAACAGCCTCAAGGTCACAGACATTCTCAATCCCAGAGGGTTCCGCATACCAAACTGTGACAAGCAGGGCTTCTATAAGAAAAAACAGGTAATAAAACCAGGGGGGGGAATTACATTTGAATGTCAACCGACAGACCTCTTGGTACTGTATATGGTCTGGATATTAATTTGCATAAAAGAGAACGGCAACTTGACACTTTGAAAAACGTCCCAGCTTCAATCACTTTGGATGCATGTCCTCATTAACAAACATCCAGCCACTGCAGTGCATAGAGTGACTCCAGCACAGCTTAGATTTTGGTCTGCAGCAGACCCAATTACAGATTGGTATAGGCTAGTTGTCCTCCTGCAGTCCACTGTTAGTTATTAGAGCCTCATCATTGAAACACCACACCAGTGAGGTAGACCCTAGCCGCTGGCTCTGGAGACAGGAACCACAGGGGCCAAACCCCAGTGGGGCTGACGGCGGGGACGACAGGGCCGTTTAACGGGAACCCTCCCAGGGAGACAGACGTCAAGGTGGCCACCGGCACCCGACGTACTCGCCTCATAATTGCTGGACTTTCGCGAAGCAGGCACCAGAAATAGAGCTGCAGCCGTCCTCGCGTTCGCGTGGTCCACCCACGATTGGTTTGTAATAAACGAGTGGTTCTGACGCATTCATATGGAGCCACTTAAGGTCTCCCCGCTCAACAGCATCGGCAGCGCAGCATTTCTTATTACATAGCAGTCTCTCCTCCTCCTGCACTAATGGAAGTGTTCTCCTTGAGCTGCAATCATCTCATAACCAGCGTCCCCACGCCAGACTCATTGTCTTTGTTTATGTAGAACGGACGACCAGAGCCCTCTAGGCGCTGAGGGAGTGGCACTTGTTTCATGTCTGTCAGTTTACTTTGGAGGATTGTGTGACTCCGAGCCCCACAACATTTCTTATTAGGAGTCAATTTAAGTTTTAGAGGATTACGCCCATTGGAACGATTGTTCCAAGTAAGTGACGAGTGCGCTTACTCAGAGTCATGTTTGAAACCGATTCTAAATCTAATTATTGCATTCTTTTTGTTAATTGTTTCCTCCATGCTTCATTGTGTAATGTAATTTCATGTTTGTTTATTTACCCGAGGCAAAATGAACAGCACGTGCGCTACTGCAGCCGCCGTCTAATAACATTTTAATATAAGGTTTCATTTTGATAGTCGTCTCACCCCTCAAACTGTGCCTCAGTGGCCTGATGGTAAGAATCCTGCAGCTCAAATTAAATGCCTGGACAAATCCCCCTGCGATGGACAGAACAGGGGCAACTTCCATGCTGATAGGCTTTAACTTCCCTGCGTAGCAGCAGCAGCAGCAGCAGAAAAGCGTGCTTTTGCCCTTCAAATGAATGGCTGCATGTTTTACTAGAGTAGAGGTTGACCTTTAGTAAAATTGGCAGTAAAATAACAGCCCTTGGGTTAGCTCCACCGACTCTGTAAGTCATTTGTAGTACCCATAATTTGGAGCTGTGGGGTATAATCAGCAACAGATGATTTGTACTGGCCACTAGCTTCTGAAAATAGATCTTGGTTCTCAGTTGTTCACAAACGGGACTAAGCAAATATTTTACCAGGTTTCTGTTTACCTTTAAGGTCTCTATATGTGTGTGTAACAGGAGGTAGACCATAAAAGCAGCTCAAAATACCACAGCGGGTTGGATAGCCAAGTCTGTATCTACTCAGCACAATCTGGACGTTAATGCCTCTCAACTACCTCTGCTCTGCCTCACTGAGTCAGCCCGGCCGCTGACTTCTGTATCGCTGCTGTCGGTCGGAAACATTGGCCATAAGCTTGTCTTCCAATGGATCCAATGTGTAGTTATTAATAATACTTTTAATTGGTTAAATGTTTATAATACCCACAGACAGACTTAACCACTTAAAACCTGGCATCCCTATCTTGGCCAGATCATTATAGGCGGAATCTACAAGTTCACAACCAATCACATCACGACTGTAGATCAGCCATGTAGATACGCGGTTAATGTGTAAAATTGATTTATGAAAAATACAAATAAAAAGATGAAATATGGAGGTACAGGATTTCTGGCCAACACAACGATACAGAATATCTAACAGGAGGTATAATTGTCTGTCCTTTTGTACATTTTGTTTCTCTTTTATTCAACTAGTCCCTTCTTTCCTTCACAGTGTCGTCCATCCAAGGGAAGAAAGCGAGGCTTCTGCTGGTGTGTGGACAAATATGGGCAGCCGCTGCCAGGATTTGACGGGAAGGACCGAGGAGACGCCCAACACTACATCTCAGAGAGCCAATAGGACTAGCGAAGTAGGGAGACAGGGAGGAAGGGAGGGAGGAGATCAAGAGAGAGAGAGAGAGAGAGAGAGACATAAGTACTGTAAACACATTGGTAGAGATGGAAGATGTTGGAACTTGGAAGCGAGGGTCAAGAGATGGCTCAGCCAGGAAACAGATGGCTGCCACGTTATCTGCGTGCCCGTGGGACCCTTAACCGAGGCGGGACAGAGGGAACAGCGGGAGATCGCAAAGAGGAAAAGGAGGACTCCTCATGCCAGAGACATTCTCATCCTTACAGTGCATGACGGGATGTATTCTTTATAAGCTTTACGGGTCAAGACAACCCCCGGCCAGCCTCTTAAGAACGAGACACACTTCCTGATTCACGCTTTTGTTTTAAATCTCAGAAGCCCTGGTCTGATTATCACACACTTGATTCCAGAGACTTTTATACTTGTCACAGACATTGATCGGAGGGCTCTACATTTACGCACAATTAAGTGGCACTATACACGTGTGCATGCTTGTGATGTGTAATCGTATTCGTATGCTTGTGATTGTGTATAGAGTGTATTTGTTATTAACGATTTATTTTGTGTGTGTGTGTGTGTGTGTGTGTGTGTGTGAGTGAGTGTGTGTGTGTGTGTGTGTATGTGTGCGTGCGTATGAGTCTTGAGTGCTAGCAAGGCAGACATACAATGTATGTTGTATAAAATGTGTCTTTCTTATTCAGGCATACGAGTGCTGTTGAGGCCATGGCCTCATGACGGGGCCTTATGATAAAGTGCAGTGCCTTTAGCGTTTGCATTTACACATTCTTATTCTACGTGAATGGGTACATTTTGCAACAATTTACTTCGGTCACGACCCGCTCCTTGCAAACCTTTCAGGGGGAGTTGGACATGACTGGTTCTGTGCAGCTCAATACACTGCAGCGCATGTACACTTGTTATGCTGGCTGGATGTCGAGTAACAGAGGACATTGCCCATAATCAATACTGTGGTTATTGTTTTGTTTCTGTCAGTTTGCATAAGCTGAATCACTGAGGTAAAGGCCACAAACCTTTATCTTATCTGTGTGCACCCTTTCATTGGTTATAGTGTTTTCAGTGATCATTTTGTATCACGTGCAGGTGCCTAAGTGTAGGCAAATATGCTGTATGCATGTACAATGCAACCCTCAGAGGTCTATTTTTAATTAATAAAGGCAGTATAAACTGATGTTTTGTCAGTCTTTCTGTCTGTTTCTCTCTCTCTCACTCTGTCTCTCAGCTGGTGGTGGAAGAATGCATATTGATTTACACACAATCACATGATACGTTTATGACATTTATTGTACCTGTACATTACACATAATTAGAAGAGAAATATGTACACTTTCCTTTTTTCCTCCAACAAAAGAAATAGCAGCATTCTTGGCAGAAACAAGTAGGCCTAATACTGTACATGACCTCAACAATAAACAACAGTATGAACACGCTGAATCATAATAAATACATTCACACTGCAGTAGAGAGAGAACATAAAAGACCATCATCATCATAAGAAACAAAACAAAAACAAACAGCCCTAATAACGTGAGGAACGTGGTTGTGGAGAGCTAGGGATGGGATGATAATCGTTATCGTTTATCATGATAAAAAATACGATAATCGTATTGTGGAGATTTAAATTTATCGTGAAATTATTCTCCGTCATGCACTGGGATCAATTCACCTTTTATTTGCCGAGCAGCATGTCCGGTACCACTTAAACACTCTATAATTGGTAAATCGGAACCTGGAAATAACATACTTTAAAGTATTTATTCACACTCTTTGCCAAAAAATAGCCGATCTACAAGCTCACAGATCTGCTATTTTTTGGCAAATGTTCCGTCCCAGGATAATGGGTGTTGGGGACATTTTGATTATCGTGATAATATCGTAAATTGCACATTTCTTTGGTCACAATAATAACATTTTCATATCGTCCCATCCCCATGGAGAGCTACCAGAGAAGAGCTCCAGTGAACCTTTGCTAAACCTGTAGAGCTGCAGAGCCCCAGTAGAGGTAGACAAATGCAGAGCTGCCCATACTAAACCAAACCGCACGGTGGCTTGGATGAGCCCTGATATGTTTGTGCTGGGCCGCTGTACACATACTTGCGGAACTTTAAGTATTTCCCCCAATAGCCATTGAGGAAACATCGAGGAATACTTAACTGTAGTCGTAATACGGTGTCCCAGGCCAAAAATACCAGCTCCCACAAGCTGCGACATGTTGTGAGCTTGTAGATCAGCTATTTTGTGGTGCGGGAGGGACACTGTCGTAAGACCAAGTATAAATGGATCTCAAGATACATTACAGCACTGTATGTATGAATGAGTAGCTGTGTCATTTTGTGTAGCATGCACAGCACTCCCTTTTGAATTATTATTTTTTCTGTAGACTCTGAAACGGGCTTGGCAAAGCCAGAGACCTGTGGTCTCAAGCAGAGGAGTTATTTAGTCAGAAACACAAATGTACAGTATTTGTGCCCTATTTACAATAAAAAAAAGTAGGCAAACATAAAAAAAAATAACCAAAAAATTACAAACGGGTCACGCTGGACAGCGTATACCAGCTTTGAATAAATAACTGTTGATACGTACACCTAGTCGACGGTACTTCTCTTAAATAGGATTTTATAATGTGAGCTCATGTATACGAGTGTGTGCTTGATGTGTAGCCATTTGGTCAAATTACATGGAATTCGTGTGGTGGTTGTGCGTGGCTTTCCACGCAGTCAGTCTGTGTGTGTGTGTGTGTGTGTGTGTGTGTGTGTGTGTGTGTGTGTGTGTGTGTGTGTGTGTGTTGTGCAGCAGTGTCCATGGTTCAGTGAGTAACTTCCTGGTGGCACTCTGAGTCACCCTGCAGGTCGCTGGAACCCGGGATCTTCTTCCCATTCCAGGAGGACACGCACCAGCAGCGAGCAGGCGGCCCCACCAGAGACGACTCACACTGGGACAGAGAGACACAAACTCATGATGAGAACATCTGCATTCTTTATTTAACTCTGACGACCAGGGGTGTCAGTCACACCAAATTCTGGGCCCTGGGTACAAGGATTCACCCACATTTTGTGCTTTAACTATTGAAAAATAGCAGATATACAAGCTCGCAGCTTTTGTAAAATCGTGAAGATCTTTGAATATTTCAAATCCTTCCTAAGGTTTTTTGAAAAACCTGTTTCTATGTCAGTAGTGCTCAAATATTTTCATGTGAAGGACCCCCAAAGTGATATGTATTTGACCACAGACCCCCATCTCAAAATATTCAGTTCCAGGGACCCCTCCAGAAGCAAAATTTGAGTTGCAAATGTTCGCTAAAAAAATACATATATTCAAAGATTTGCACAAATGTTCACGACTTTTCAAAAATAGCAGATCTACAAGCTCGCATTAAGCTTGTATATCTGCAATTTTCAATAGCTAAAGTATAAAATAATTAAGACCCCTCCACCTTGGGCCCTAGTCACTCAGACCCACTTTTCCCCTCCTTGTGACGCCCCTGACTCTGACGACTGTACAAAATGTAACCATTTGTACATTCTTCAGTAATGCAAATTAATTTACACCGTGTGTGAAACCATACGGATATTTATGTGGTAGCTTTGATATGGTCTCTCACCTGTTTTGACTTGTAGAAGCCATGCTTGTCACAGTTAGGCAGGTAGAAGGTGGTGAACTTCTCTCCTAATTTCTGCTGAGAACTGGCTATCATGTCCAGTGCTGCGTGGAGTTCAATATGACAGGGGCCCTGAGAAAAGATAGCATGAGGAGGAAGGATATAGGCCGTTAAAGCTCACTGGCAGAGTCAGATTATGCATATGGGGCTGTTAAGTCTGACATCATTTTGTAGGCAGAGGAGAACTTTTGGGGCCAAAAGGCCCCAGCGCCCGTGAATCTTTTTACTATTTTTACTATTTACAAATTTTTCTTCTCTTTGTTGTTGAAAGGAAAGTGGTAGAATTATACTTTAGTCGTTAATTTTGTCTCGGATCTGTTGAAATAGCGAGGGACAGATATTGACAATAAATCTGCTTGGAGGTCTGACTACAAAATGATGTCACGGCTTAAAAGCCCCATTATGGGAAATGCATAAACACAATTGCATAAGGCTATGGTTGACAGGTCAACAACATACAAGCTAAAAATTGCAATGTTTTTATAAAAAAATATAGATCAAGTTAATTTCTACTTATTTTCAATAGCCCCCCTTGAAAGTGTACAACTTTTACAGTTTACAAGTCGACATGCAAGTCATGATGTTCCTCACCTGCTGTACCAGTTTGGTGAGGATAGCGTTGACTTTAGCCTTGATGCTCTCCTGAGCCTCAGGATTCTGTGGCTCCAAAGGCGCGTTGAGCCCCAAGAGGTAATGCAGGGAACCGTGGTCAGGGACTCCATCTGCTTCCTCTGAGGAGATCAAAAACAAATAATAGTTAGCATCATCCATGGGTTTGTCTTTGAAGGTCCAACATAGAGGTGGGTCCCCACTGACACATTTCTAAGAACACAGAAATAGAGTGTGACAGATGACAAAGGTGTGGGAGATGATGACAGGAAAAACCTCTTCAAACAATATGGATTACCTTGGCCCTGGTCCTCGGTGCAAACTCCCTGTCCTCTGGTAAGGGCGTGGAGAGGTCTGGGCTCCCCGGGTCTGGGAGTGCAACGGAGCCCCTCGGCACAATGGGCCGTGTGCACCCCACAGGACGCCCCTTCCTCCAGAGCACAGGCCATGCAGCAGCCACAGCCTGGCTCCCTCAGCACCTGCTTGCACCCCGAGGGGATGACGGGACACTGGTTGAGTTTGTCCTGTGTGCAGGGTGCACAGCGGATAGGCTCCGGGCGCACCACTGGAGATGTCCTCACTAATGCCAAGAGAGTCAGAGGCACCACTGCCACAAGCACCAGCTTCTGATTTAATCCAGACATCTCCAGTCCTCAGGTAAAGTTGTTCCTCTTGTTTTTTGTGTTTTCTGTCGGAATGGGGTTTGTACTCTAAAGCTACCCGGCTGTCGTTTTCCTTCTAAAGTGTTTTCCCCGAAACAACTATTTATACAGCCGTCTGGCCTCCAGAGTGGTTAATGTTTGACACAGGGAGTAAAGATATTAAATATTTTGACCAAGTTGCTGTAATGGGTGGATGACCCTGCATGAAGTACGTAGATTCAGGCTGAGGTTCACAAGGGCCATTGTCAATATTGACTCAGGAACATACAAGTGAGTAGGCCTACATCAAAACAAAGTGTTTTTGGACAACTTTGAAGTGAAATCTATGACTGTATCCTGCAACATTATGGCAACTGCCACAGACTTATCGTAAAAATACAAAATGAGCCTTATCCAATGATGTATAAGATAGGGGACAACCTCTTTCTCATGTTATATTAGTTATTGTTGAACGAAGTAGCTATACTTGAATTGTATTTGTAGTCCTGTATAAATCAGGTTTTAATACTGATAAATGTGATTTGACACCACTTCAAAAATAAAACCCAAACACACACACACCCACACACAAAAAGAAAAAAAGAAAAACATATTTGTCAGGTGTTCGAAGGTCCTTGTCAGTCAGACACACAAACAAGATCATTCCGCTTTAGCATTGCATAACCCTAGTATTATGGATTCTGTACAGCGATCATAACATGTTTGTGCAAAGCAAGTCTGTAGTAATTGGTTGTTTCCTTGTTGTAGTATTTTGTGACAGCTATCTGGGCAGAACTAGAGTTAGACAACCATACACACTGTATGCTTAAAGCACACGAGTGCCAGTCCCATGATGTCAACCCACCCTCCTGCTGGGTCAAATTTATATCTCAGTGACATGGCCCCCAGGCCTACACATGACCCTTCTAGGTACTGTTAGTGCATTTAATACCAGTGGTGGAAAAAAGTACTCACATTTTGTACTTAAGAAAAAGTATCAATACTGCAATGTAGAAATCCTCTGTTTCAAGTAAAATTCCGAACACAAAATGTACTTGAGTAAAGGTAAAAAGGTATTGGTATCAAAATGTAGTTAAGTAGCAAATTTACAAAGTATAACCTACTCATTATGCAGAATGTCCCATTTCACAAGTTAAAAAAACTTTTGAAAATAGCACCTGTAGTTCGGCCATTTTCAAATGGCCTTATGCATATATGCCTGAAGTGGGTAATGTATGTTTTGTAATAATAATCAAAATCTACAAAGTAAATAAAGTTGTCAAATAATTTTTGTGGAGTAAAAAGTATCCTATTTGCCTTTAAGATGTAGTGGAGTAGAAGTATAATTTGAAATGTGGACAATAGGACTCCAATAAAGTAAAAGTACCTCACAATTGGACTTAATGTACAGTACTTGAGTAAATCTACTTACAGTATTTTCTGGACTATAAGGCGCACTGTCAATGAATGGTCTATTTTCAAACTGTTTTCATATATAAGGCGCACCTGACTATAAGGCGCACATAATAGACGCTACCGTTGCGTTATGCATCCAACAGATGGAGCTGTGCTAAAGGGAATGTCAATGTCAATGAATGATCCATATATAAGGCGCACTGGACTATAAGGCGCACTCTAGTTTTTTGAGAAAATTAAAGGCTTTTAAGTGCGCCTTATAGTCCGGAAAATACGGTAGTTATTTTACACCACTGCATGGGTCAGGCCTACACGTGACCCTTATATGTACTGTTGGTGCATTGTTTAATACCTGCAGCGATCCACCTTATTCATTTCAAGTACACACAGTTTGATATGCATAGGATTTTTTAATTCTTTTGACAAAAAAAAAAATACCAATCAACAACCACACAAAGAAAATATATGTGTTTGCTAACATAACACAGCTCTCAATGTTAGTACCACTATGCTGTAGTTTAAAACTAAACATCAACTTAAGGACTTCTCCTAAAATTAACTGTGTGAGTTGCCTTGCCACTCACACAGGGAGCTCTGGAGTGAAATCAACTGGCTGCTGGTGGGCTTTGGCCAGCAAGTATGTCTGCCTGTTAGCCCCCTCTGCTCCATGTGTCTGAATCAGAACATCTGCCCCTTGGCCCACCAAGCCTCTCCATCAAAGAAGCCCAAAGCTCCTGCCAAACACTCCATTGCCTCCAGGGCGAAGCTGGAGACTGGACATGAGCCCCCTGTCGCAGAAGAGAATAAGGAGGAGGAGACAAGACCAATCTGGCTAGTCATCGTCAAAGAAAAGGTCGGTCCTTTTCACTTGAGCATAGAAGTCTGTCCTCGAGAGACTACTCAATGACCAACTCATGAGTTGTTGCCTCCTCAATGTTGAACATCAGATTTCTCACCCACTTCGGAAAGAGATCCACCTTGGAGGGAAACATTGAAATTCAGGTAAGAAAGGTTTGAGCCTCGATTTCTTTTTATTTCAAAAGCTGAAACATCTAATATTACTGGTACCCACTTTTATGCTGCGTCTTCTCTTGAAAGGACGCCCCTGTTTGTCTTGTGTCGTGTACCACACTTGCCTTGAGAAGAACCGCCTCTGCCTTCCAGAGGATCCACTCTGTGGGGATTTGAAACTAGAGTTCTCAACGGGCCTGAAAACTAAGGGGCCGGCCTGAGGCTCGGCCCAGCCCTAACAATTGCTATCATTTCAGGCCGGAAAACCCAAGAGAGGGGGGGAAAAAAGAAAGATCGCCAGTAGACAGCAACTACTAAACCACCATCACCCTGATTTGAATTCATTTTCACACCATCAGGACTCATTACTGGTACTCACATCACTGCTGCTGCTCTCCTCTTGGCCTTCTACTGTCCCCCATATGACGTCCTCTTGGTCATCTGCCGTCTCCCCTGCGATGCTGTCCTGTTGGTAGGCTTGTCACAATTATTACAAAATCTCCTAATAATCTATCAAGACAGATTCTGCTAGCAGCAGTTACAGCACCACTGCCTTAAACATGTATTGTTGTTGTTCTGAAGCACCCGGGAGGAAGTGGACTAAGAAAGGGGAGGGGCCAAACCTAGTTCCTGTTTCTACACAGAAAAGGAGGGGGTGGCTTCACCGAATGGGTTCCCAGATTGCATATCCCCTGATGACAGTTATTTGAGATATAATAATCGGCAGAATCGCATCTACTGTATGTATTGTGAGCCTGTAGATCGACCATTTCCACTATTTTAGAAAATCTTTTAAAAAGGTATAAAATGTATTTTCCATGAACACAAATTGTTAAATCGCAATGATTTGTGTGACATGTCATCGTCTACTAAAATGTCATAATCATGACAACCATACCTGTTGGTCTTCTTGTGTCTCCTCCAAGATGCTGTACAGCTGGCGTTCTGCTGCGCCAACCCTCTGTCTGGAGGAGGACCTAGTCTGCCTGGAGGAGGACCCACTCTGCCTACTGGGGAAACTCTTCCTCTGTGGGGAATTCATTTCCACACAGTCTGGCCTATGGCTGTTCAAAACAATATGTGATCATTTGACCATTATCCCTCAAGTGTCCCCTTTCCTCACCTTAAGTCCATACTCTGACCTCCATCGCCTGCCAATGATGTGCTTTTTTGGGCTGCCTGTGGACTGCGGTGGGTAAGTGCTGCGCTGGTCTAAGGAGTGAGAATGTTCAGGTCTCAGTCCCTGTGAAAGATGCATATAGACTCTTTCATTTTCACACAACCAGGACTTGGCAGAGCTCAAAATAATGTACAACTAGAAGCAGTGCTCTAGTTGTTCTCTAGTCGCTCCTGGTGGAGCACAGGTCTCCACCAGGGCAGGTGTCCTGGTGGCGTCACGGCAATTGGACGCTGCATATGATTTGAGGCATTGTGTACCAAAAATTTGTTGTCCACCTGCTGGTGGGGCTATAACAGGCCAATGTGAAAATGGTGCCATTTGTCACAGTAATGGCTGCGTTGATGATTTGAGGCATTTTGTTTAAATACAATTTAATGTGATCCTGCAAACTTTGAAAGCCAATATAAGCCAATTAGATGGAATGTGAAATATTGGACAGATCGGTCTTGACTCTTGATCACATAACTGTAAAGATAATGTGTACTGATTTGCATGATTGTTGGAGTAAATCTGATGGAGTAATAGCAAATAATGTGTTTTACTTAAGTTGGCCTCCTGGTGGCGCTGTTTTGTTTAAATACAATCAGCCTGTTATAGCGCTGTGTTCATAATTTGAGGCATTTTATTCAAAACGGACCAATCCTGCATGCATGCACGCACGCACGCACACACGGACAGGGGAGAAACATACTCTACCCCATGCCTTTGGCTGGTGGAGACAATAATCGAATAGCTTATTACTGGTACTCACATCCGGATGGCCACTTCTGCTTCTCTCCTGTTGGTCTTCTGTTGTCTCCACTGGGATGCTGTCCTCATGGTCTTCCTCTTCCTCTTCTAGCTCTGTCAGCTTTAGAGAGAAAGAATGTCTTACTTTGTAGCCTTTTACCGGTGAAAGGTTACAGTAACGGTACCAACATGGAACACCACCTACTAAAGAATGATTTTATTTGGTGAATGGTTCGTGACGTGAGGTTCCTCATGTGGTTCTAGAAAACCTTTTCTGTCAAAGCACTTTGAGGAACCAAAACAGTTCTATCGTTCTTTGAGGCACCTTTAACCAATTCCACACTAGTGTCCCAATTTTGGGCATGTTTTAACTCATTTACTGCCATTTTGAAACAGCTCCCATCAGGGTTCCCCGCCAGAAGCCTCCATAGACTTCAATGTAATTTATAGTGCACGGATCATGCACGCCCATGCACAGATGATGCACCATGTTTGTGCAGTTTGTTCACAGCTTTCAAACAAAAACATCCGATTGGAAATCCGTTCAGGCATTCTTGAGATAATAGCCATTATGTTTTACATGTTATGTAAACAAAAATGGCCGCCCTGTTTGAAAGATGGGGTTGTATGGGGGTTGAACATGCAAAATCGCGATTGAAATCATGCTTACTAGATTTGATGGGGTCCAAAAATAATTTTTCAAAAATTTTTTTTTTCTTTTTTTTCTTTTTTTCAAACTCATCATACTAGTCATAGGCAGAGTGGACACATCCATATAACTCGTCAAACTAGTCATAGGCAGTAAATGAGTTGGAAAAATACAAATAACGAAGCCCTGGCTGGGAGACACTGGTTGATGAGTCCCATTTTTGTGGGTCACGGGTCAATATCTTTTTAATATTTCCTACAATTTTCTAAATCTGTGAAAAACATATTTCCGCAAGTTGAAGTCGGTCCGCCGTTTTGACCATGCCAAGTATTTTATTCCAGCTCTTCTGTATCCTACCACCAGACCTTTCCAAACCTAACCTAGGCAGGCATAATATTTCCAAGGGCAAAATGCTTAATTAAAGTACAAATGTACCATACATAGTAATACTGTACATAAGGACCGCAGGTCTACACTAGAAACGGAGGGTGAGAGAGATTTCTTCTGTTTGGTTCGTTTGATGTACGTTCTTTCTCCCAGTCCGTACTTGGCCGTATGATAAGGTCTGTACACCGACCCTTCCGTACACTTCCCAAATGAACGTACTGGATTTGTCCGTAGCAAGAAGTAACCGCGGCCACCGTTGTCAACCGTAGGGGAAGTAGTGAGGAACATAACTTTTCCTCTGCAAAAAGAGTGAAAAGATATTAGCTACTGTTGTAACCACGTGAAGAGGACGCCTTGACTCCTCACACACAAGTCCGCCTCCAACACTGAGCGAGACGAGTGCAGTGCAGCAACAACACAACACAAGACAAGACAAGACAAGACAAGACAAGACAAGACACAGACAGCTATAGTAGGCTGAGGCACACAAGAAGAGCTGATTTAGCTCAGTGACTCATTTACTTGGGAATTATGTTCAATACCAGCGGGTGTGTTTTGTTATAATTACTCCAGGAGCGCGAGGGTACAAGGTCCAGATCCATGTAGTTAAATCTGTACCCTTGCGGAGTTACATTTAGACTGCGATGTAATGTTGCCAACAGACAGTAATCGAATAGCTTATTACTGGTACTCACATCCGGATGGTCACGTCTGCTTCTCTCCTGTTGGTCTTCTGTTGTCTCCACTGGGATGCTGTCCTCATGGTCTTCCTCTTCCTCTTCTATCACGGGCAACTTTAGAGAGAAAGAATATCTTACTTTGTAGCCCTTTACCGGTGAAAGGCTACAGTAACGGTACCAACATGGAACATGGTTCTAGAATACCTTTTCTGTCAAAGCACTTTGAGGAACCAAAACGGTTCCACTTTTCTTCGGGTCAAGAAATTCTGTGGTTCTACATATTTTGGCTAAATGCTTCCGTTTACACGTGTGTGCAGAACCACCTCCATAGCTTTAAGCTTTTGTTAGCTATTCTGCTCTCGTCTCGTATGCTCTGTGCTTAGAGGCGCAAATGTGGCGTGCGGCCCCAATGGGAGCAGAATTGGAGCGGAGAGCGGGGTCGGCATGCACAAAACGTAGATGAACTATACATGTCGACGCAATTACTGCATGTACTCTCTCACCCAAAACGTACACAAAATCAAGCATAATATGGAACTATAAACGGCCTTTAACAAGCAGCACTCCTCTAATGTCCCACACAACTGAACTGTTCAGTATGTTGAACATGCCGACTGCTCTGGCGGCCCATGTTTTGAGGGGCCCATTCAGACCAATCCTGCATGCACGCACAGACAGGGGCGAAAACATACTCTACCCCAAGCCTTCGGCTGGTGGAGACAATAATCGAATAGCTTATTACTGGTACTCACATCCGGATGGTCACTTCTGCTTCTCTCCTGTTGGTCTTCTGTTGTCTCCACTGGGATGCTGTCCTCATGGTCTTCCTCTTCCTCTTCTATCACGGCCAACTTTAGAGAGAAAGAATATCTTACTTTGTAGCCTTTTACCGGTGAAAGGCTACAGTAGTGGTACCAACATGGAACATGGTTCTAGATTACCTTTTCTGTCAAAGCACTTTGAGGAACCAAAACGGTTCCACTTTTCTTTTTTATTATTGTTCTTTGAGGCACCTTTAACCAATTCCACTAGTGTCCCAATTTTGGGCATGTTTTAATAGGCAAAATACAAATAACAAAGCCCAAAGGTCCATTCAGACAAATCCTGCACGCACGCACAGACAGGGGCGAAAACATACTCTACCCCAAGCCTTCGGCTGGTGGAGACAATAATCGAATAGCTTATTACTGGTACTCACATCCGGATGGCCACTTCTGCTTCTCTCCTGTTGGTCTTCTGTTGTCTCCACTGGGATGCTGTCCTCATGGTCTTCCTCTTCCTCTTCTATCACGGGCAACTTTAGAGAGAAAGAATATCTTACTTTGTAGCCCTTTACCGGTGAAAGGCTACAGTAACGCAGACCAACATGGAACATCACCTACTAAAGAATGATTTCATTTAGTGAAAGGTTTGTGAGGTTCCTCATGTGGTTCTAGAAAACCTTTTCTGTCAAAGCACTTTGAGGAACCAAAACAGTTTCACTTTTTTTTCAAATTATCGTTCTTTGAGGCACCTTTAACCAATTCCACACTAGTGTCCCAATTTTGGGCATGTTTTAATAGGCAAAATACAAATAACAAAGCCCTGGGAGACACTGATTGATGAAGTATATAGGGTTTAAGTGGGTCAATGGGTCAGGACCCATTTGTGGGTCGCGGGTAAATATCCCATTTATATTTCCTACAATTTTCTAAATCGGTGAAAAAACATTTCCGCAAGTTGAAGTCGGCCATGCTCTTCTGTATGCTACCAGCAGACTTTTCCAAACCTAACTTTGGCAGGCATAATATTTCCACGGGCAAAATGCTTTAACAGGCAGCACTCCTCTAATGTCCCACACAACTCAACTGTTCAGTATGGTGAAAATGCTGACAGCTCTGGAGGCCCATGTTTTGAGGGGCCCATTCAGACAGACAGATGGGGTGGAAAAAGACATCATGTTATCTTCATCCCACAGCTTTACATAATTGCCACAATTGTCCATCTCTCCATGGCCCCTTAGAGCAGTGGTTCTCAATCTGTGGGGTCCCCAAATTATTTTGAGGTAGATGATTAACTTAATGTGCAGCATTGTTTTCTCACTCAACAGTAAACAAACCGACATACATTTTAAGTGTATAGAGGGTATCTGACTATCTGCACATTTCTAAAGTGACAATTTAAGGACTTTTCAATACTTCTAAAATGACAAATTAAACACTGGCCAAATTGTCAAATATTAGAGGCAGAAATTGTGAAAATAGCCGCTGCGAGGCGTTGTGAGCATTTATCAGTATTCTCACAATGGAACCGTGTCATTCAAAATGTAATGCCTCAACTCTTGTGCTCGTCAAGGTGGGGGGTCCCCAGTTCAAATATGATTATTTTGGGGGTCGCGGCCTGAAAAGGTTGAGAAATGAGAACCACTGCCTTAGAACGACTGTTGAATCCATCCATTGTCTTGCGTTTGCTTTTTGGATTTCTCATTGCAGAGCTAGAAGGGCCACATTGCATGGTGTCAATAACAAAGCAATCGGCTCCTCAAGTCTACAGGAATCCTCAAGAGCAAGGGTCTTCAACAGGGGGTCCGGGACCCCTCGGGGGTCCTCAGAGTTACTACAGGGGGTCCTCCAAATCTTTGTGTGATAGAAACCTTTTTTCCCCCTGAGAACCTTAGCCAAAAATAGCAGATCTACAAGCCGAGGCGTTGTGAGCTTGTAGATCGGCTATTTTAGGCAAAGGGGTTTAGTGTAGAGGGGAAAAAGAGCAGACTAAGTACAGAGAGAAACTAAGGTCAAGATTTTGACGGTTCAAGTGGTTAAATATCTGAAACACAAATTGACATGAATCCAAAATACACTGATGATTGTGCTGTCAAACAATGAAACTATGGAATCTATGAACAGGTTGTGGGGGTCCCTGCTTCATCTCTCTCTCAACTAAGGGGTCCTTGGCCTGAAAACGTTGAAGACCCCTGCTCAAGAGGATGAACATTCACTGAAGGTATCATGATTATACCCATCTTGTGTAATCTTCAAAATAAATGTTTGGCTATTCATACAGGTTTTGGCCTTTATTATTGAGAGAGAGACAGAGCCAGTGAGACAGTGGGCCTGGCAGCAGCCCTGCTAATCCACCCATGGGAGGTATTGCATTGCAACCCTAGATTCAAGTCAACATAATAAAACAAAATCTAGTGTTGCAATTTGCAGCTAAATTTCCCCTCTACACCAAACCTCTTTGCAAAAAAATAGCCAATCTACAAGCTCACAAGGCTTGTGAGCTTATAGATCTGCTATTTTTGGCTAAAGTTCTCAGAATAAGGACACTAGGGTTCAATTGGTTAATATAAAAAAAGGAGAAAAAGGTTCTATCACACAAAGATTTGGAGGACCCCCTGTAGTGACTCTGAGGAGCCCCTAGGGGTCCCAGACCCCCTGTTGAAGACCCTTGCTTTATATAATATAATTTAACTTACATTTGGCTGCGAAATATCCATGTTTTGTTTAGTGTCAAGGTGGATCAGATTTTCAGTGCTCCTGAACTACTTGTTAGCAAGTTAGATCAGGTGTGCAAGCAGGTATGGGCAATTAGGAGAGTGGATCAGGTGCACAGGTAGCCATTTACATGACCGTCATGTTTCCACCTCAACCTGGCTTCTAGCGAGGTGGACAAAGAGCAACGGTTTGAGTTACAAACGTCAGATTTCAAAAATAAAGTGCTTACCCAAGTCTCATTTCGGTCAGCAATGATGCCGCTCTCGGATTATTTAATAAAAAGCATTTTTATCTGACAGATTTCTGCTTTCCATTGTATTTCCTGGTTTTCCCCAAGATCTATCTTCCTTGGTTTTCCCAGAGCCCTCTAGTGGAGAGTCGCGACGGAGATAGTCTCGCGTGGCCAGACTGTTGCCTCAGCGATTTGGTCAAATGCTCCCGGCATCTATATAGCATTCAGAGATTGTGGAATAGTTGTCTGGCTACGCGAGACTACGACGGAGATGACGCGACTCTCCACTAGAGGGGGAAATACAAGGGAAAACAGAAATCTGTCGGATAAAAATGCTTTTTAATAAACAATCTGATTTAATGGCAAGATGGCCACCGTGTGAATATGGTCAATTGACACATTTCCAGACAACAAGAACCAGTACGCGCTTGCAGACCGGTTAGTGGAGGCAGTAAGACACATTTTACTTTGCATCATGACTTGAAGTTAACAGCTTATTTTTCGGCCTTACTGCCTCCACTAGGTGCCAAAAGAACCATATTAGATGTGTAAAAGTGCACCCCATCAAACTTTGAGATGCTGTTTTCTTCCCAGTGTGGAGGAAGCAAGATTGAATTTACTGTGCTCTCGCTGAAATATACGGTAGCTACCTTGGTTTATATTTTGTGCTGTTGTTCAAACGGCCAAACCCCACACCTAGCCGCCAGCGTGTCTCAATGTTTGTAAACAAGAAATCCAATTACATAATTACATTGCATAACTAGAAAAGCTTTTATTGTCTAAAAGGATTACACAAAAAGGTCCTGTGAACTTGTTTCCACAAGGTCTATAATTATATTCAATTCATCAACATAGCATAAAAGATAACTCAACAATACAAACAAATCTTGTAGAATTACAAACTTAATAGAACAATTTGCTATTAGGGGGGAAAGCGGGGTAAACTGAGACACCGGGTAAACTGAGACACCCCCTGTATCTTGGCAATGGAACACATTTGTGGTCATGTGACCATTATATTTCCAAGCCCCTTGAATTTCCCACTTGCCATGAAGAGAAAGACCTGATAGTGCTGTAGAAAACATGCTTTTTTCACAAAAATGTGTTTTTTGCATGTAAGTAAATTTTCTTGCTGTCAACATAATCAGCTTTTGTGTCAAAGCAAATTGATGCAGGGAGAACATTTTATATTATGTTGATGAACTACCAACTTATAATTCCATGTGATTGATACTAGCTGAAGATTACCCTGAATTGATAAAAGATATCCCTTTCCCCAAAATGTGGCTGTGGGGTAAAGTGAGACAATTGCTTCGGGGTAAAGTGAGACAGTAGTGACTTTAAGCTAGATGATTTTCAGGACGGTAACGCCAGGCGGACTACGGCTGCTATGATGTAATCGCCGTAGCGATCAAAATGGTTAAGCAAAGCCTCGGCGGCGATGGGTTCCCACCCCTTTCACTGAACGCTTTGGTTCCCATGGCGACGCGTACACGCAGCAGACGGAGTAGGCGCTACGTGGGAAGGGACCTTCTGCCGTAGTAGAGACGGCTGGGGCGACGGCAGGTTTATCTATCGAGCGCAGATCATTTCCGTTTACCGTTGTCATCTGCCGTTGCCGTAGCGTTGCTTAAGGTCGCTACTATCTCACATTATCCCAACATGATAGACAGGGAGAAAGCTGTAAAAACCTTATTAAAGGGTGTACCAAACTTTTCTCTGTTGATTCATATGTATTTTTCCCTGTAGAATCCATTTCTGATATATATCTTTTTGTATTGTACATAATGAATGAGATAATTAGCATATTTTAATACATTTGACTAAATATGATAATTATCTCATTAGTTATGCATAATACAACATATAATAACAAACTGAGACACAAGACCGCTTTTTTTAAAACAATCATATTTTCACTGCCTTTTGTCTTGAATACATTCTCATAACTTCCATTGTTAGGAACCAGTAAGACTCCCTAATCGGGAGATAATCGACCATCAGATCGCAGCGTGATTTTAGGCCAAAATCTGTAGGAGCAGTGTCCAAAAATGTGTTTGTAAAAGTCAGCCTGATGGTGGCGCTATATGGGACAGATCCATGTTGATGAGATGAGTGTAGACATACTGTGTACCGATTTCCGTGATTTTAGGGCAAAATCTGTAGGAGCAGTGTCCAAAAATGTGTTTTAAAAAATCGGCCTGATGGTGGCGCTATATGGGACAGATCCATTTTGATGACATGAGTGTAGACATACTGTGTAGCGATTTGCGTGATTTTAGGGCAAAATCTGTAGGAGTAGTGTCCAAAAATGTGTTTTAAAAAATCGGCCTGAAGGTGGCGCTAAATGGGACAGATCCATGTTGATGACATCAGTGTAGAGCAAGTGTGTACCGATTTGCGTGATTTTAGGGCAAAATCTGTAGGAGCAGTGTCCAAAAATGTGTTTGAAAAGATCGGCCTGATGGTGGCGCTATATGGGACAGATCCATGTTGATGACATGAGTGTAGACACACTGTGTAGCAAATTGCATAATTTTAGGGACAAATCTGTAGGAGTAAGGTACAAAAATGTGTTTTGCAAGAATCGGCCTCATGGTGGCGCTAGAAGCGGGCCATGTGAGAATTGATGGGTTGTGGTTGTGGTTTGGCAGGCAAGGAGTGTGTGTGCAAAATTTGGCATGGATCGGGGCAACGGTTGCGGAGATATGAGCAGGGCAAAAGTGTGACGGACGGACGGACAGACAGCCGGTGGAGGTTTTGATAGTAAGTGCGACCTGATGGTCGCAAACATCCCAAATTACTGGGAAATGTGTCCATTTTTAGTACTGATATATCTTTTAGTTCGCCTAGAGGGGAGTAAATGTAAAATGTGTCTCAGTTTACCCCGCTCTCCCCACAGATAAAATGATGACCCAATTTTGGCCCAAATGTAGGGTATCCTTTACTATACAGACAGACATGAGTATAGGCTAATCATGAATACTACTATGACCCAGTTTATCTAGTGAGCGTTGACCCTTTCAGGGGGAGTGTTGTTTGTGAAGATCACCCTATCAACTTTTACCTTGGATACCCTTCATTGCTTCATGGAAAACTAGCACAGACTTCACCATGCCTGTTAGCAGCAGCTGCATTGGTTCTTCACTACTATGATGTTTCTTCACAAAAGCATCCTACTTTCTGCCGGTGCTGAATTAATTCAGGTGTTGGTAATTTGTTGATTATTTGCCCTGCTCTTGTAGGTTAATCATATAAGGATTTGGATATATGGTGCATATCAGGGTAGTGAGTTGCTGTTTTTGCAATGCCTTTCAGTTGCATTATTTGTATCAGATGATAGATCTCTTTTACAGAATAAGCAGCAGTATGTTTAGTTTGTAGAATTGATTTTGTGCTTGGAAGCCTCTGAAGGTTTAACGGCATGGTCAGCCTTGACACAGTTTCAGTAAACAGTGGTGGGGTAAGAGTTACAGTAGCCTAGAGAGTTTCACTTTAATAGGACTGTGAGTGAATTGTTTATGCCCACCGTGCCATATTTAGACAGTGTTGAAGGGCAATTTGCCAACATGACAATGGTACCCCCCCCCCTCTCCCCACCCCCAGTGCTCCTGAAAACCTATTATCACCATGACTGTATCCAATTTGCAATTCTTTTTGCAGGTAATATTGCCCGTCTCTCTTACCTCACAGAGCAATTGCCTGAAAAAGTGATATGCTGCTATACTCAATGGATGTCTGCATAGTCAGATCAGCATTATGAATTGACACATGAATTGTAATAGCTTTTATCTCCTGCAATCACCTCATAGATTTAACTTCAGGGGAGAGTTCTTGGCAGTAACACAGTAAATTGTTGTTTTGATAAAGCACACATCACACAAAATGACCTTCAGAATCTCTTAAGTGAGAATTATATCTGCAGCAGGCTTCAGAGATCACCAGGGGTGTCGCACCAAATTCTGGGCCCTGGGTACGGAATACAGCATTTTGCTTATCAAAAACTCATCAAAATAAAAGTCCAGTTCCAATGACAATATGTCAACAATAAAATAGCATAATGGCAACTTTGGCAAATAAACATTGCTTTCTATTCGATAACAGTTGTACTACGTCAAGTTATTGATGTAATTTGGTAATTTTTACAATTTACAGATTAGCAGGTTCACACAAAGACTGTCAATGTTTTATCATTACCCATAAGAGTAAAATATACATATTCCCATTTTCTCCTTTACCCCCTGCAGTACCCTGCGTACCCCAAGGGGTACACGTACCCCCCATTTGAGAAACACTGAGCTATGTGCACAAGATGCAAGTTGGCACCTCGACAGAGTGCAGTCTAGTTTTAAAATATTTGTCAAAATAGGGTAAGGCAGCATGCAAGTATGTCGACGGCCCACAGTATGTGGCTTGCTAATCTGAACTAAAACCTTGACAGGTTGTGAGTGACATCCGTACAACACTTGACAATAATAGAAGCTCTCTAATCTTGAGTTCCTTCTTTTGTCAAACTTTCCCCATGTCAGTTTAGACATTGGACAACATTAAACTTTAAAAAATGTAAACTTTAAAAATGTATCTATACTCCATTTAACCTCAAAGTTCTGTATACTTATATATTTATGATACATTATTGGCCTCTCCTGTAAATATTTACACAATATTATTTTCATCATTGCCTCCATTAAAAAGAAAGGGAATTCATGTGTTGTTGACCTCTGCATCCATTGCAAAGAACCATCCTGACAGACTTGGTGAACTTGAAGGGGAAATGGTTGAGCAAGTCTGCCCTTTGTTGACTCAACTGTAGACTGCGTGAACCCCTGGCAAACTATACATCAACGCTGAGAAAACATTGGCCCCTAGTCCATGTTTGGGACATGGTGACATCCGTACACGTAACCGCTGTGGAAATATACCAGGCATAATAAACCTGTCATTGTTTGTGGGTGAAACACTGACGGTATAGTTGACACCAAGGCAAAAGGCACATGCAGTGGTTGCAGTCTGTATAATAAAGCACCAATTATGTGCCGTTGTACAATTGTGTTGCATTCTGAAAATAGCAGATGTACAGTCACGCTCACAACACATGGCATGCTACACTGAAGTAGCAGATTTACAGTACAAGCTCATGATGTGAGTTTGTAGATCAGCTATTTTCGGAGCGAGACACAGTCGTCCGACTAAATGTAGATCAGGCTTAAAGCTATTACTACTCATCATTGTCTATAGCCTGCTATTACAGATGCTATACTTTAACTGTTATTAAAGTGTTTTGAATGTTTGTGTGTGTGTGTGTGTGTGTGTGTGTGTGTGTGTGTGTGTGTGTGTGTGTGTGTGTGTGTGTGCGTGCGTGCGTGCGTGCGTGCGTGCATGCGTGTGTGTGTGTGTGTGTGTGTGTGTGTATCCACCGGCAGGCGGACCATGGCCATGTCACTATGACTTAGACATGATATAGACATAACCATAACGTACAGATTAGTTGTAGTGACCACTGCGTCTCTGCGTACTTTCTATGATGTTAGTCTCGTGCTCATGCGGACATAGGGACAGAGGGACCCACTGTCACCTACACGGCTGCTCAAAATGCATTTAGTGATTAGCAATAACTTTCTGATTTGTAAACCCAGTCAGACCCAGAATCCTGAAGGTCAATTACCATACCAAAAACATTTGCTTCATTTAAAGCAATAACTTTAAACATACATCATTGGATATTTTGTTCACCAATATTGCATTTATTACAAAATATTCCATAACCCAACTTTACACTGTACAAGATACAACATAGTTTACAGCTTTTGGCTATGTACAAAAGTAAATATCTGCATATCAAAGTGAATATATCTAAAAGGCAGGTTCAATCACTGTAAGCTTATTGTTTTAAGTAAGGCAAAAACATGATGAATTTAGAATTTTGCAGATCAAGTGAAAGGTTCTACTCTGTTAAAGGACAACTTTGTTTTTTTACAACAAGGGTTCATATTTTAGATTGTAATTAGAGAAAAGAAAAAGTGAGTGTTAAAATCTTTTCATTTGCTTCGTTCTATTGTTTTATCACGTTTACCGTGCTAAAATGTGGGGCATGCGTAGTTGCGTACGCATTGGGGCATGCGTACAAGTGGCTAAATATGTCTAATTAGACACAATAAGCCAGCAGTTTCTTTATTGCTATTTACAGTAACACTTCTAGCCCCCATAAGTCACATCCAACCATGAAAGGTTGCGTTGTATCTTGGGAATGGGCTTATTCTGTGTAAAATTACATATTTAGCCACTTGTACGCATGCCCCCAGCCACTGAAATAAGAATCTCTAAAACAATAGAAAGAAGTAAATGAAATCAATTTAACACTCATCTTTTATATTCTTTAATTACAATCTAAAATATGAACCCTTGTTGTAAAAAACTAAAGTTGTCCTTTAAGCTAAGATAGTATCTAGACAGATAACAGTATCTAGAATGGGACACATCATGCACGCCTGACAGTGTATCTGAGAGACCTGCTGAAGCTTCAGTGCTCAAGGAGGAATAATAGAAAAGTACCATAAATACGGTTGAAGGTTTTAACGACGAATGCAATGCAATGTAAAAAGCATGGATGTATAATGTCACACATTGCACATAGTGTAAAGCACTCGGTTCAGTCTTTCTGTTCATCGGTAGGGCTTGTGCACTTACTATGTTTAATTGTGTCCCGCACTGTATGGATGATTAATGGATGCTGTGTGTGTGTGCGTGTGCGTGTGTGTGTGTGTGTGTGTGTGTGTGTGTGTGTGTGTGTGTGTGTGTGTGTGTGTGTGTGTGTGTGTTCGGGCATTCACAAATAGTGATTTTTAGTATTCGAATTATTCGACAGGACTGGCCAAACTGTCAAATATGAAGTAAGCAAGAGGTGAACATTGTGAAAATAGCCGATCTACATGCTCACAGATCTGCTATTTTCACAATATTTATCTGCGGAACCGAGTCACCTTAAATGTAATACCTACATTCCAAGTGCTTGTCAGGATGGGGGTCCCCAGTTCAAATATGTTTTTTTTTTTTTTTTTTAGAGAAAACAAAAAAAATTAAATAAGCGAATATTCGACTTCGGTGAACAACATCGAATACTGACTTTGATATTCGAATATTTGGTGAATGCCCTAGTGTGTGTGTGTGTGTGTGTGTGTGTGTGTGTGTGTGTGTGTGTGCGTGCGTGCGTGCGTGCGTGTGTGTGTGTGTGTGTGTGTGCCCACACACGTGTGCAGTGTGCACCATGTGATGGTGGGTAATATGTACAGTACCCCTGTGCGATTACATCTACAGTATTATGAGTGATTGGTTCAGGTTTGGCATTAACTTGAGTTTCAGTAGAAGGCATTGCTCTGCAGGTCAACACACCTTCCCCCTACACCCACTCCTGACCCCATGACCTCCTCCTCAAAGCCATGGTCACTACTTCCTGTGTGTGTAGACGTCATGCAGGCCACATAGTCCAACAACATCCTCAAACAGGGCAAGGTAACGTCAGCAAAACACTGATCATCATGGTCGGTTGGCTACAATACATTTCCACTGGTTCAAAAACCAATTGATGCTTATGGATGGTTCCCCTGATTCAGTATCGGTAAAAAATAATTTATCTTCAGCTGTACCGTGAAATCTTATGGCAATTATTCACCCTCTTTTGCTGACATATTGAGTTCAGTCTGTCACACTTGAGATATATCAAACTACGTACACAGCTCATCCCTGGGACGTGAGAGCAGAGATCTCTTTCAAGTAGGGCTGGGACGATATGAACATTTCATGTCACGATTATTGTGACCAAAAGAAATTGCGATATAATATATTTTCGCCATAATCAAAATATTCCCAACATCCATTTTCCTGGGGTGGAACATTTGCCAAAAAATAGCATACCCTTTATCACGATAAACAATAATAACGATTATCGTCCCAATACTTTCAAGTTGCTGAAAGCCAGCGGTTGAGTTGATTTATGTTTCAATAGAAAAGCTGAAGAAAATTGAACTCACTAAAATGGGGTGTACACATTAAAATTCAAGATCCGTTACTTTGGTTTTCTCTCGACACGAGCAACACTCCTATGGCTGTCAACATTGTTGCCCATGTCTGCTTATTATAAACGACTTTGGGCTTGGTTTGTTGTTTTGTTGCTTGTAAATATTGGTCGTTGTAGGTTGCGTTTAGCTTTTTGGCTTTTTTCCTAATGTTGTTTATAAACCAGTGGTTCTCAAACATTTTCATTTTTATGACCCCCAGATTAATAAATATGTATTTGTCCGCATATCCCCCCCCCCCCCCCCCCCCCCATACAAGATTATTGTTGTTAAAATGTTTAAAAAATATTCAAAAATGTCCAAGATTATAAATTTCTTTTGTTGAAAATAGCAGATATACAAGGTCACAACCACACGTTGTGAGCTTGTAGATCGTCTATTTTCAAATAGCTGGAGCCTAGTCACTTCTTTTGGGTTTGTTTTCCATAGACATGGTTGCTTATTTCTCTTGCAAAATCTGGCAACACTGGCTGTCAAGTGTAAACTCATGCACTACTGAATACTGTAGGTGTAAAATAAAAAAGCATTTTGCTGCCGGATAATTCTTTGAGTATAAAAAAGTATTCTTGTGCTATTCCATTACAATTCCAAGATTAACCATGCATACACACATACAAGTACACATGCATGCTTAGATACAGTACATAGACAAAAATAAATATGTGATATTTTTTCTTAGTTTCCTTTTTTGTTTTTTCTTTACACTGTTAATGATCCTTGGCATAATCAGAGAGGACATACCGAACAAAAACTATAGCATGACCAGCGTTATTGTGAACATGAAGCCTGATTTATACTTGGTTGCAGCCCGGTGTCAAGCACCAAACATACATACAGTAGCACATCTACACGTGAGTTTGTAGATCAGCTATATTCACACGCAACTATGTATAACTCAGGCATTACTGAGATGTGCGTGCATATCCCCTCTATTTGGAATGTGTACGTACAGTGAGAACACACACTGTCCCCAGACCTTGAACAACATAGTTCAGTGGTATTCAACCCTTTTCATATCAAGGTCCATTGTTTATTCGGCATTTGAGCCATGGACCACGATAGCCTCTCAGACCCAAGACTTTGAATATTTAAATGTCATTGTATAAGACTTTGTCCACAATTCCATGTTGTATTCCTGTTGTACCGTAGGAGAGATAACAGGCGAACGTTGATCAAAATAACATTCTCTAATTGTGTAGACTTCTTATAATGTAGACGTGTAACAATATGTGTAACAATAATTTAACTCTTCAGAGCGTAAGATGAAACCATTTGGTTTCATTTTACGCTCTCAAGAGTTAAAGATCAATAAGGGTTCATTTGGTTAGCTGGGGACCACCTGGAACCCCATAAAGGACCACTTTTTGAGAACCACTGACCTAGTTGGTCCATGTCAGAATTTCACATGAGATTTAGATAGCCTAGTCCCAAATGTAATTCTGTGGTTGTGCCTCTAAAACGTGTGGTTGAAGTTCCCTACATACACCAGAATCTTTGTCCCATGAGGTTTCATGTCCTGGAATGGGCTATGGGGAGGTGCCAATAGTAGCCCAGCACTGACAGGACCTGTATGGATGACCTGCCTGAATCCGTGGCCTCCAGCAGCGTTGCTTTGCTTTCTTTTGTTACCCCCCCCCCCCCATCAATCTTGAGTTTGTAGTCATGTTTTTCTCCCAGTTACCCTTACACCGTCACACCTGAGGTGGCTGCCACGTCTCCCATCTCCACCTCGATCTCCGACACCTCCAGCTCTTCCCGCTCCACCTTGCCCAGAGCGGGCACATAGGATGAGGGCAGGCAAGTGGCTTGGCTGTGATGGCCGTGGCTGCTGTTGGCAGTTGCCATCTGGAGGGTGCTACTCATGCTGGCATGAGTAGTCAGGCTAGCTGGGGATGAGGTGCCAGCCTTATTGGTCTGGACGCTGGCCTTGCCACAGGAGTGGATCCTCCGCGCCAGGCTGACAGAGCGCATCACAGACGACGTGGTTGCGGTGCCCACGCCCTGGACCTTGCCCTCCAGGAAGTAGGTCAGCATCTCACCTTTCCCCTTCACACTGACCTTACCTCGACACACCAGGTCATAGTTGTTGTTCAGCAGCCGGTACACTTCCTCGGTCACCTTAGATGATAAATGTGGAAACAAAACATGTTTTACTCTCTCAGGGCCCTATTTCTGGGAAATACGTGAATCGCAGTCAATGGCATGACATTTGGTCTGGACGTTTCTGGGCCTGGAAAAGGGTAGAGAAGATAATGAACTGTGTTACATTAGGCTGAATATTGTTGACACTAATTTCTTCCACAATCAAATTGATGTCCTTGTGCAGGAGTTGCAGAGTCGTGAACATTGTCAGGTTATCTCGGGAGAAAATAACAATGTCCGACACTGTCCCTAGGAGAAGTTTCCCAATTTGCCAAATAAACTACGCAGACGAACGCAAACAATTACCTCCTGCGTCTGCCGAGGCCCTAGAGTAGACAGACGGACATCTGCTCAGGGTCTGCTTTGGATCTGTGTGGACATATAGCGGACCCTGAGCAGATGTCTGCCTAGGAGGTCCAGTATGCAGCAGTATTCTCTGAGCGTACCTGTCCATGTGAACTGTCCATGAGGAATGTTGTCTATAAAACAGGGCTGGTGCACTCTGAGTATGCTTCCAGGACACTGAACTATGAGAGGCTAAATTCCGGACAGTCTGCTGGACTCTCCATCTGTGTACTGTATGTGTCTGCCCCATCGTAAACACTACATAAGCGTCTTAAGAATGACGACGAGCAGAACGCGGTGATAATCTATATAATGTAGCTAACCCGGTGTTTCTCAAACTTTCATATTTGAAGGTCTCCCCTTAACTCTGACAGTGTACAAATGGAACCAAATGGACCCATTAGGGTCCATTTGGTTCCATTTGTACACTGTCAGAGTTACAGACTTGTATGGGTCAATTTAGACACCCCTAAAGGAACCCTCAGAGTCCCTGGAATCCACTTTGAGAACCACTGAGCTAACCAATCATTAAGATATGTATGAAGGAGAAACCAATATTATGCCTGCAGTTTTGTTGGATACAAACATTTCGCTATTGCCACGTGTTGGTTAGAATGCATAAAAAACATGCTAACACGTGTTTTCCAGCTTGAGGGATTCATACCAAAATGAAACGGACAAGCATAACATGTATAAACTGTGTCTATGTGATTTTGGAGACGTCTATCTGGGTTTTCGCCTCCGGCTACTAAGATGTGCCGAAAATAGTGCTGGGCGAGCGGGTGGACAGCGCAAGTCGTGGTCCTCTTCAACCCCAAATTGCAGTGAGCTGCTGATTTGCAAACAACACAACCCCGGCCCCTGCTGCACCTCTCCTCCCTCCGCGGCACACGGCGAGTCCCCAAAATACCAAACACACGCAGACAGGGAAAAACCTCGCCTCTGGAAATTGTCCATGCACCCATTCGCTGCACGACTCACCCGTCACGCCAATCTACCTGTCCCAAAATAGGGCCCTCTCATAGTTAAAACTAGAAGCAGTGCTCTTCCGAGCACAGGTCTCCACCAGGCTGTGTGTCCTGGTGGTGCTACTGTATAATAGGCCAATGTAAAAAGGGTGGCATATGTTCTTCACCATAGATCTTTCATGGAAATCGGATGCTGCATGCATGATTTGAAGCATTGTGTTCCAAAAATGTGTTTTGCTAAACTCTACCTGCTGGTGGCGCTATAACAGGCCAATGTGAAAAAAGGTAGCATTTGTTCCTTGACCTAGTGGGAATATGTGTGGCAAATTTCACGGTAAACGCAAGCTGCGTTGATGATTTGAAGCATTTTGTTCAAAAACGGAGCAATCCTGCAAACTTTGGAAGCTAATATTAGCCAATCAGGATGGAATATGAAATATCAGACGGATCGGACTTGATCACATGACTATAGAGATACTGTGTACCGATTTGCGTGATTTCTGGATAAAATCTCAAGGAGTAATATTCAAAAATGTGTTTTACATAAGTCGGCCCAAAGGTGGCGCTATAAAAGGCTGATGTGAAAAATGCAGGGCAACGGTTTATCCTTAGCCTCTAGGGAGTGCGCTTACAAAGTTTGAAACTGATCGGTGGAATTATAGGTAAAACCACAAATCGGCCTGTTATAGCGCCACCATGAGGCTGATTTAAAAAAAAATAAGTGGCATTTCTTCCTCGGCCTAGTGGGAACGTGTGTGTGCGATTTCATGATAATTGCACTTTGCGTTTGGGATTTGAGGCATTTTGTTCAAAACGGCTCAATCCTACAAACTTTGGAAGCCAATCTTAGCCAATCAGGAAGGAATATGCAAAATCGGACAGATCCGTGTCGATCACATGACTGTCGAGATACTGCCTACCGATTTGTAGGATTTTTGGACAAAATCTGTAAGATTAGTGCACAGAAATGTGTTTTGTGGACATCGGCCACTAGGTGGCGCTAGAAAAGGCCCATTTGAAAAATTTAGGGCAGAGGTTCTAGATTGGCATCCAGGGAATGTGTGTGCTCACTTTGGCAGCGACCGGGCCAACGGCGACTGAGATTAGCTGCACACAAACTGCGAGGACACACGGACGGACGCACGCACGGACACACGGACGGACGAAGGGGAAAACATACTCTCCCCCAAGCCTTCGGCTGGTGGAGACAATAACACCAAATACTGTGGAATACAATACTCGTGGCATACAGCAAGACATCCATAATGCTATGAAGAATTATTATTATAGCATCATTATTTTTAAAGGAAGTTCTGCACAGTTGCAGTCTATATGATAGAATATAGCCTGCAATACAAGTTTCTACCTTCATCAAAGCAAAACATTTTCATTATTTTACCATTACTAATTAAAAAAATTAATGCAACAACAAAAGGAAAAGGGGTATTCTAAACACTAGAATACAAATGTTTTTTCCTTTTCTTTTTTTTCTTTCAAGTTTACAGAGATTATACAGTCTCTCCGTTCTTCAACTTCAAGGTTATTGTCACATCCATCACAAGTGGCAAGGAAAAGAGTGGGTGAAAATCTTTTTAGTTTTCCAGTTTTTCTTTTTGTGTGTGCTCAAGATGCCAAGCTTTTCAGCTTCAAAGGTGGCTTTGCTACAGTACCCGTATCTTTGCTAAAGTACCCGTATCTTTGCTACAGTACCCGTATCTTTGCTACAGTACCCGTATCTTTGCTACAGTACCCGTATCTTTGCTACAGTCCCTGTATCTTTGCTACATTACCTGTATCTTCCCAGGGTTTCCAGTGCTGTCCATCCTGCTGGCCACGTTGACCGTGTTCCCCCAGATGTCATACTGTGGTCTTCTGGCTCCGATCACTCCTGCCACCACTGGGCCAACATTGATACCTGCACACCCACAGCCAAGGGTTCGAACACATGTTGACAATGTTAAAGGAGTAGTTCACCCCCAAAATGACTTTTTTTCTATTGATTACTCATGCCATGGAGACTAGAGTTCAATAATATTTTTTGGTTTTTGTCACATTCCTAAGACAAAAATTTGATATGAGTAAATTTTCCCCCATTGATTCCGGATGGTGACCCGTTTCGAAACGGGTCACCATCCGGAATCAATGGGGGAAAATTTACTGTTATCACATTTTTGTCTTAGGAATGTGACAAAAACCAAAAATTATTATTGAACTCCAGTCTCCATGGCATGAGTAATCAATAGAAAAAAAGTCATTTTGGGGGTGAACTACTCCTTTAAGCCATTGATTCTAAAATGTCTTCTAAATCCTAACAGTTTTCTGAAATACCTATAATGCTATATCAGTGTTTCTCAAACTTTTTCCGTGCAAAGGACCCCCAACATTATATGAATTTGGCCACGGACCCCATCAAAATATAATGTAAGAAATGCAAGTTAATAACGTATACATACCCACTCTCAAGACAAATTCGTTGTATGACTGATAGTTGATTTCATCCAGGACATCAAACATCTCAATGGCATAGTCTGCTATTGTGCTCAGATGGTCATAAGGAGATTTTTTGTCCTTAAGGGCAGGAATTATATCAAGAGATTACGTGTTAAATATTGAGGCACGTATGACTAAAATACATTAACAGCACTCAAATCATGAGCATATAGTGCGAACATACGCGCGCACACACACACACACACACACACACACACACACACACACACACACACACACACACACACACACGCACACACACGCACAAGCACACGCACACGCACACACACACACACACACAGACACACACACAGACACACACACACACACACACACACACACACACACACACACACACACACACACACACACACACACACACACACATCTTTTTACCTTGGTACCAAGGGTGGGGACGAGACCCACAGCTGCCATGTATGTGCTGCCAATGGTCTTGATCTTCTCTATGTCTTTGTAGCACTGTTTATCCATGAGCTGCAAACAGCAATCCAAAGGTGTTTTTTGTTACCCGTTTCGCCATGCAATGAACGGAATCGCTCAAAGAACACCAGAAGCAATGGATAAATAGTTATAGTAGTTATAGATAGTATCATCAACAGTACTGTACAACCCAAGGTTCTACAACATCACTTTAGTTTGAAGCAGTGGTTCTTAAAGTTCCTTACATGTCCGTAACACTGATAGTGTACGAATGGAACCAGATGGACCCTTACTGTAAAGGTCCTTCAAATAAAAAAGGTTTGAGAACCATTGCTTTAACCCATTTAGAACGGGTACACATTATTGTGTATCATTATTTTATGCTTTAACTATTGAAAAATAGCAGATATACAAGCTCACGTTGCCGCGCTGCGAGCTTATAGATCTGCTATTTTTGAAAAATCGTGAAAATTAGAATTTTGACCCGATTCTATAAGTGTCTTTTGAATCCTTGTAAGAGTTTTTGAAAAACCTATGTTTCTATGTCAGCAATCTGGCCAGCCATCGTCAAAGAAAAGGTCCTTTTCACTTAACTGGAGCTCAGTTAGTCTGTTCTTGAGAGACTACTATGTCAGTGGTGCTCAAACCTTTTCATGTGAAGGACCCCCAAAATGATATTTATTTGGCCAGGGACCCCCATCTCAAAATATTTAGTTCCAGGGACCCTCCAGAAGCAAAATTTGAGTTACAAACGTTCGCTTTGAAAATATGCATATATTCAAAGATTTGCACACATTTTCACGACTTTTTCAAAAATAGCAGATCTACAAGCTCGCAGTGCGGCACTCGGTGCCGCGCTGTGAGCTTGTATATCTGCTATTTTTCACTGGTTAAAGCATTCAACAATTCTAGGCCTAAAAATGTAAGTGAACAACTAACACTCACCTCATCGAAGTCAGCAATGATCTCATTCAGCAGTCTCAGACACTCTACTCCCATGTTGTTGCCATCCAGCTCAATGTAGAAATCATTGAAGTTTGGGATGGAGGCGAACAGGACGCCCACTTGTGCGTAGGACTGATAGTATAGATCCTGATGGGGAGGGGTGGGTTATCTGATCAATATATGTGACTATATTAAGGAACATAAAAGCATATAATACTGTATACCAGAGCAGTGGTTCTCAACCCGAGGGTCCCCACAGGATCGCCTCATGGAGACTTGAATTCATGGACATTTGTTTGTTTTTGTCGCATTCCTTAGCCAGTCATTTGATGGTGATAATAAAGACCCTAATGTATCCGGTAGTAGGAGACAAAAGGAGACTCTTGTGTCTCCAACCAGAACCACTGTGTGGGCAATCACATTATTGGCTTAGGAATGCGACAAAAACTAAAACAAAAAATCCATGAATTGAAGACCACATGGGGTGAGTAAATGATAGAAAAGAAATCTTTTTGGGGGTGAACTACTCCTTTAAGAGCAAACTAACTAAAAAAATCGAACCTCGGTTCGAAGTGAAGCGGTGAATTCTTATTCTACGAGATATGAAATCTGTGTCTAGCTATGACATTCTATCTTCTAGATCTATACTTTCTATGTGCTTTAGTTCTATATTTTCATGAATTCTGAATTCTGAATGATTTTGTCTGGAGGGCCAAATTGTCATGTGAAGCTTGACCAATCCTCAATTCTGCATGCACGGGACAGACATGGGACAGACAAAGCCACACCTTGGAAGCGGCTTTCACCGCTTCAAAAACTGGTCAAACATTGGCCAAAATAGGCAAATAAAAGATGAAAGAGGCAAACGTTGTGGGCTGCGGCCTGAAAAGGGTGAGAACCACTGTATTAGGGAATATAAAGCATGCATGACATCTCGTTATTTTAGTTAATGTCTGCTAATTTTTTTTTATGTCACCCACTGTTGTTGTCCACGTGGATGCCTGGCTGGCAGTCTGTCTGTCTGTGGGTGTCTCAGTCCGTCCTACGTGGGGACTCACCATGTTCCTGGGGTTGGACATCAGGAAGTGCTGAGCCACGTGCGCCGGCAGCAGGTTGAAGAGGATCCGCCGGTTGTCCAGCTTGACCTTCTCCATGCCGTCCCGCTCCTCCTCTGCCTGGGAGTAAGGATGGGACCATATCGTCGTTGTCGGGTGAAAACCTTGTATTTCCAAAACCGTTCGTTTTGCATTTATCATTTAAAGTTTTTTACTAAACTACGTGAAAACAGCGGATCTACAAGCACACAACGCCCGACAACGACGATATGAAAATTGTGACCCAAGAAATTGCGATTTACGATATCATCGCGATAATCAACATATCCCCAACTTCCATTATCCTGGGGTGGAACGTTTGCCAAAATATAGCAGATCTACAAGTTCACAACGCGTTGCGACGCTACGACGCGTTGTGAACTTGTAGATCGGCAATTTTTTTGCAAAGAGATTTGGTAGAGAGTGTAAAAAAGACTGTATCAAGTACGTATATAAGTATGTTTTACTAATAGAGGGTTTAAATGGTACTGGACATGCAGTTCGGCAAATGAAAGGTGAATTGATTCTAGTGCGTGATGGAGGACGATTTCACGATAAATTAAATCTCCATGATACGATTATCGTGAGTGTGTTTTATCACGATAAACGATAATATCGCTTATCGTCCCATCCCTGCCTGGGAGTGCACCAGTGGTGGGAAAGAGTACTCAAATGTTTTACATAAAGATGGGGGTACCGGAATATATTCCTAATTGTAAATCTAACTACCCAAATCTATCTCTTGGCCATAAAACGACCATTTCTTGTCTCAGCCGTTATGATTTCTATTGATCAAATTCTACTATACTGAAGTAATAATGAAAACACACACGCACACACAGTCACACGCACACACGCACACGCACACACACACACACACACACACACACACACACACACACACACACACACACACAGACAGAAAATAATCTAGGCAGATCTACATTTTGTCCACATGGGGTCAGTCAAGCACCTGGCGGTGTATCATCATACCATGGACAGCACTGAGCCAGTGGTTCCACTTGACCATTTATTTCATCAGGCTCTACTAGACCTGGGACTCCAGATACTTCAGGAATCAGTGGTGGAAAGTAACTAGGAGTAGTTCACCCCCAAAATGACAGTTTTTGATACTGATTACTCAACCCATGCATGGAGACTTGAGTTCAATAATATATTTTAGTTTTTGTCGCATTCCTAAGCCAATCATTTGATTCTAATAAATGTACCCCTATTGATTCTGGATGGACGCAATGCATTTGGGTCTATATACAAGTACAAAATCATCTAGTCAGCGATTCTCAAACTGTGGGACTGCAAGCCAACCCCCATCTCACAATATTTTGTTCCAGGGACCCCCAGAAGGGAAGATTTAAAAATGTTCGTTTTGCGGAACCAATAAGTGACACGCTATGAGCTTGTAGATCTTCTATATTTGAATAGCCAAAGAAATAAAAAAATTACACAGATGCTTTCCCAGTCTTAATGGAGTCCAAACTATCAGAAAGTGATGGGGATCAAATTTACCGGAACCCCACCCCATTTCTGGGGGGTCATCTATTTTGGGACCTCCCAGAACAGTACGCCAGCCAGTTAATGTCCGATTTTCATAGCAGCCAGAAGAATATCTTTCTGACTTTCTGTGGGGTCTTTCCTCACCTGGCACACCCAAGACTAACCCATATGGCTAGCTTAGTCATCATTACATTAATCGCTCTACTCCCGCTCTTTTCTCAATCAATACAACTTTTACAATTATTCTTTCAGGGGCATCCAGTGACAATCCAGAGACAGAATTCATTTGCAAATCAAGACTGCTGACTATCATCACCTGGATCTCCATATGACGATCACAACACTGACCTCATCACACCCTGGATATCCATAGATGGAGACGACTGGATCATCACCTACAGTAGATCTCCATATATGGAGCTGGTCAATACAGTACCTCTACATCTGACCTCACAGACTCCATATATGGATATAGCTGCCCCTTTCTGACATCATAGTGATGTCTCAACCAGCTCAGCAGAAGGGTACACATGCCAAAGCAACCATGTGCACGCACCCATGTGCGTGAGATCGCTTCTCGCCCTTCGGGCGTCTTACTGGTTATTATCATTATTATTATTTATGGGGTGATGAGGACTGCATATGGTGTGAAATGTAAGCTTCACACCATATGCAGGTGTGAAGGGCTGGGGGGACCACTGTGACATGTTGCTTTTTCACCACAGTAATATAATACACATTCCCTACAGGACCTGCAAGTCAGGACAGTGGTTCTCAACCTACTGTATGGGTCGGGTCCCCACATGACAGTGAAGTGACAATTTAATTTAAATAGAAAGAAAGAAAGAAAGAAATGAAAAAATGTACTACATTAGAAGTAATCAACAAACTATACACTAAAACTGGTCAAACATTGGCCAAATTGTCAAATTATATAAGAAAGAAGAGGAAGGAAAATTGTGACAATAGCAGATCTGCCTCAATTCCTACAGTTCCAAGTGCTTGTCAGGGTGTGTGTGTGTGTGTGTGTGTGTGTGTGTGTGTGTGTGTGTGTGTGTGTGTGTGTGTGTGTGTGTGTGTGTGTGTGTGTGTGTGTGTGTGTGTGTGTGTGTGGGGGGGGGGGGGGTGTTCCCAGTTCAAATATGATAATTTTTGGGGGTCACGGCCTGAAAATGTTGAGAACCACTGACTTAGAAAAACATGAACCAAGCTCCCATCCTGTCCCCACACATCATGCACACAGACACACAGCACACACACACACACACACACACACATACACACACACACACACACACACACACACACACACACACACACACACACACACACACACACACACACACACACACACACACAAGCACACACAGCACGCCGCGTTGTGAGCTTGTAGATCTGCTGTCACTAGAGCAGGGGTTCCCAAACCTTTTTGTCTCAGGGCACCCCGTAAATATTTTTTGAATCCGAGGCACCCCATAGCATATCGTCGTTGTCGGGTGGAAACCTTGTATGTCCAAAACCGTTCGTTTTGTATTTATCATCTATAAAATGTACTAAACTAGTGAAAAGAGCAGATCTACAAGCACACAACGCCTCGCAACGCGAGGCGCTGTGTGCTTGTACATCGGCTGTTTTCACTAGTGCGACGGTCTTGTACTGTATGATGAAGCAGGGCAAAAGACGTACACATTAGAAACTTGGAGATACAAGGTTTCTGCCCGACAGTGACGATATTTTAGTGATTATGTTGCGAGGAAAACATTGAGATAATAGCCATTTTGGTTAGAACTGACTGAAAATAACTTTGTACTTCAAGTTTAAAATTATACTAAATAATATCTTTTCAAGTGTCCAAATAAATTCCAAATATTATCAAATGATCTCCACTTTGAAAACCCCTGCACTAGAGTTTGGGTCCAAAACAGATCTCATTTCTCTTTTGGGTCCTGAGCTAAAAGGCTGGGGAAGCAGCGCTCTGACCTGTACAGCCCATAGGAAGTCCAAACGGAGCTTGAGGTCCAGCTGCCTGGAGTGGAGGGCCAGAGCACTGGAGAAGAGCAGCAGAGAGAGGATGGGCTCGTAGCCTCGGATGTGGAAAGACCCCCCACTGTGGATGAGACCAACACACACGTCAGCACCTCACATTACTGGACCGGACCACACAGACAACCAAACAGGGGGGAGGGGGTGGATGGACCCCCCATGGAGCAAAGAACAAGCGTGGCGTGAAAAGAAGAAAAAACACGTCACAGTAATATACAGGAGTACCGGAGCGCTGTGCCGTGAAAATAATTAAATTGGTTCCGTTCCAAGAAAGAAAAATAATATTATGGTTATCTCTCTAATGCAGGGGGGGATTTTCTTTGTTTTCTTTTTACTTTGAGTTTGAATGTTTGAAAATCTGTTAAAAAAGTTCTTTACCTAGAACACACTCGAAACTAAGAAATCTATTTCTGGGAGGAATATTTGTGATTTGACTAACATGGTGAAGCCCTTAGTGCTGTAGGCCCACACAGGCTTATGATTCGGAGCTAATGAGAACGTGTGCTGCTTCAAAGAGCGGAAAATGAAAGAGTGCGTGGGCAGAGGACAAGCAAAGACTCCTCCACGTGTCTCAGCTCATGTAAATGCCCTTGTGACTGCTGTTTATTTGCTCCATCTCCAGATCAAACAAAGAGCCAACCACAGCACAGCAGCCAATCACACCTCAAGTAATTGAGTGACAGGCGAACGTATGAGGGTTCCTTCCTGCTATGACCTTTGACTGGGAGGCAGGAGTCGGACAGTGTGTAACAAGCACGTACGGTATACAGTGTATAAGTGTGTGTGCGTGCAGGGCAATTAACCAAAAATGTATCAAAACCAAAATGTAGACCCAATAACTGACTTATAATTGAACAATCGAAGAGCACGTTTTTTCTTCTTTTTATACTGTAGCCTACAGTATATCAACATGGAAAACATCCAATACATTTTTTACAATCGACTAAATAATACCCTTTTTCACTGACAAAAACGGAATAAAAACTAAATGAAAACAAAGCTATGATGAGTACAACTAAGACTAAATATAGCCTATTCTAAATTTTGTCAACAAATAAAGACTAGACTGGTTCCCAATCACTGGCTCGGGACCCATCTGTGGGTCACAGACCAATTTTTTATAGGTCACGAATCAAGTAAAAATCCCATTTCTTTTCCTACAAAAAATATAGTATTTAAAAAATGGTCCACTCCCAGAAAAATTTAGAATTTTTACATTTTCGTACAAAGAAACAAACACATCAAATACATTCCATAAATAAAATATAATAATAATTAAGAAGTTCTGCTATTTTCACTAGTTTACGGCCCGGGCGAACATGTAACTTCTCTTTTGGGTCACAGGCTAAAAAGGTTTGGGAACTTCAGCAGTATACTACGGGTGCACGCGTGCGAGACGAGTGCACGTGTGTGCGAGTCCATGTCGGCCCCAGCGGGCGGCGTCCTACTCACCCCGCGGTCTTGCGAAAGCTGCTGAGCTCCAGCACGGTGACGTACAGCACGCCCAGCAGGAGCAACAGCGCCATCTTTGGCAGCCAGGAGACGCGCAGGAACAGCGCCAGGGTGAGCGTGCCCACCGCGCAGGACAGGAAGGCGTAGCGGGCGCCGTCGCACGGCAGCTCGGCCATGGTACGGTTGGCCCCGCCGGCGGCGTCCAGGACCACGATGGAGCTGTTGGAGTTGGCACCGCCCCACAGCCAGGGCATGCAGCCCACCTGGGTGCAACACAGGAGGAGGAGGAGGGAGACAGCTTATCGTCACTGTGGGGCAGAAACCTTGTGTGCCCAAGTTTCACATTTGTACGCTTTTTTTTAAGTAAAGCCCTGCTTCATCACACAAGACTGTCGCACGAAACTAGTGACAATAGACGATAAGCACACAGCATGCTTGTAGATCGGGCGTTGTATGCTTGTAGATCGGCTATTTTCACTATTTAAAATCATTTTTAAAATGGTAAATACAAAACGAACCATTTTGGACATACCTGTACAAGGTTTCCACCCGACAACAACGTTATGTTAGGCCTGGTTGAGACTTTAGTCGTTTTTAGTTTTAGTCTCTGTTATGGTTATGGTCTTTCTCAAAGAGAAAATGCTGCTGTCCCTCAGACTGTTGGCCCTTTTGGTGTCTATTCAGCCCTGCAGTAATGCGTTCGGTTTTATTGTGTATTCTGTAAATGAATGATGACATTTAAAATTGTGTTTTTATTGTTTTAGCCTGATCGTTGATTTCTTTTAGCCCCTTTCCCCTCTCCCTCAAGAGGCCTTAATCGCCTTTTGCCAGGCCACAGTTGTAAATACGTATTTGTTCTTAATCTTGCTTTGCTTTTTTAAAGTAGCAAATCTATAAGCTCACAACATGTCGCAGCGCATTGTGAGCTCATGAATCTGCTACTTTAACACAATTTTAAAGGATGAAGCTGATAAGAAAAAGTAGTAGAGAATCTAGTTCAATGCGTGGCATTCAGTCATTTGCATCCTCAACCTTTTTCATTTCAAAGACCCTCAGTTTGATATGCATATACAGTAGTGCCACGGACCCCATTTCATTGATCTCTGGCACTCCAATGTACTCTAAAATCCTCAGTGTTTTAACTCTGAGTTACAGACCCACAAAGAGTCCATTTGGTTCCTAACTATGAATCCTTGAGCTGGAATCCCCTCAAAATCCCCTGGGGGTCATCCGAACCAACAGCAATCCAGACCGTTTATGCAGCCATATGTCCTAAAAGATGTTTCCAGGAAGCTTCCTTGGAAATGAGACGATCCCTTAATGCAATCACATGGTAGACTATAGTGTTTAGAATGAAAACCTAATGATGGCACATCACTGGATGCATCTGGTCTAGGCTCAAACACATGCTCAAAGCCAGACACCAACATTGCACTCTTCTTTCAAGTCCTGCAGCAAATTGAAAAGGCATAGGCTGAAGCTCAGAGCTTATTTATGCCTATCCTTTCCACATAACAATTTACATTTCCATTTAAAATAAAAGTTAGACACTTGTTCACTCAGGCTTTTGGCAAATAGTTTGTTCATTTTTCTAATTGTAAAGCGTCCTCAGGTTTTTGAAAGGCGCTGTATAGATTCAAGTTATTATTATTATGCTGCATGGTAGTTTTCTTTTTGCAGTGTCATTTGAAATGAATCACAAACAAAATGTTAGAGTTTGAATTTCCTGGTTTTAGGCAGGGAATGATGCAGTTAGCTTTTCGGCTTTGTGAGGGTACTTTACTTACCACACAGGCCTGGGCCACGGCGTAGATTAAGAGCACTATGAGTAATGACAGAACAGTACGGATCTGAATGGTCAGGCACCCTGGAAAACACTGAGAGAGAGACAGACAGAGACAGAGAGAGACAGACAGACAGACAGACAGAGACAGAGACAGAGAGAGAGAGACAGAGAGAGAGACAGTTCCTATAAGTGAGCAGAAGGAAGTGCGGAGGAGGCAAGCTTACCAAGCAGAATGTAAATCTGTAAAAGGCACAAAACGTAATAACTGACGTGGTCAGGAACCTTGAGGACATTAGCCTCAGCAAAGCTGAAAATAATGGATCTATATTTTAAATTTTAAATGCATGCACGAGTGAGAAAGAGCCAGGATTACAGGCCCAATAAATATATCTTCTAGTAGTTTTCGCTCTCTCAGCAGAAAGCACACTCTACTGTCATAGCAAGTGAAGTGAAGTTTGCCAACGTTGGTTCAAATAGAATTGCGTTGGTTATTAATTGAGTGCAAACACCAACCAAAGAATTGAGAAAGTATTTACCTGTATTCTAGCGATATGTAGGTACATAATACAAGCTACAAGGAAACATACACAGAAGACCAGGAGGACCAGTACCACTGTACCCCTGAGAGACAGACAGAAGGAACAAGGAGGAAAAGGGGAGGGTAAGAGGATTAGCAGGTGACGACAACCATAAACCAGTGGTTCTCACACATATTCATGTCAAGGACATGAGGATACTTATTTGGCCACGGACACCCATCCGAAAAGAGACTTGAAACTTGCCTCATGTACAGTACAGTCGGTACGGATGTAAACCTTTACCTCAATGTCATTTTTTTTACAGAGTTATTGTGGATGTGTTCCAAAGTTTTGAATGATTTGAAGAGTCTAGCTAAAAGTAGTTCCTGGATAAAAGATTGATTTAAGAATGAAACTTCTTAACCCTGCAGTGAGGTGTAGCCAACATTAACTCAATTATCAAGGAATGTCAATCTATCTAGTCAAAATCAAAACAATAAAGATGGAAAGAAAATGTCTGTTTATGTACAATACACTGGATCCAACGACAGTATAAATTTGTTTTATTACCACCAAAGGTGACATTTTTGTTTGGCACTGCATTGATGATTGTGCTTTAATTATTGCTATTTGTGTTATAAGCGTTGACTTGCTTTTCGACTTTATGTATATTCTTCTTTTTTGTGCCTTGCTTTTCTACCTACCTACCTACCTACCTACCTACCTACCTACCTACCTACCTACCTACCCACCTACCCACTCGCTCACTCACCTACCTACCTACCTACCTACCTACCTACCTACCTACCTACCCACTCACCCACCCACCCACCCACCTACCTACCTACCTACCTACCTACCTACCTACCTACCTACCTACCTACCTACCTACCTACCCACTCACCCAGCTCCTAGCTCCTTACACCCAACCAGTCCAAAGTGGTTTGAACCAAACAAGAGCCAGGCACTCTCACTAGTGTGGCTAAGAATGAAAAAGGGACATCTAAATTATTATTGATGGCAGAAGGGGCGGCAGGCACACATACTGTATATTGTATATTAACTAGGCTTTAGAGGATATTGTATATTAACTAGGTTTTAACTGCTAGTGAAGAGAGAGATACCTAATGTTTCTGATACTTTCATACATACTGTGGTATGATGAGAAGGTAGACAAGGCCAAACAAGGCAGCTAGGATCAGGGAGAGGACCACCGCGCCGGTGAAGTTCTCATCGGGAACCTGGTGATACTACAGAAAGAACGATCCAGTCACACATTTGGCACTTCGAACATATCGTCACTGTTGAGTAGAAAACTTGTATCACCAAGTTTCAATTTTTTATGTTTTTTTCATAAAGTAAAGCCCTGCTTCACCATACAAGACTGTCACACAAATCTAGTGAAGATAGCTGATGTATAAGCACACAACGCCTCGCGGTGCGAGGTGTTGTGTGCTTGTAGATCAGCTATTTTCACTAGTTTAAATTCTTTTTTTAAACGATAAATTGCGAAACGAACGGTTTTGGACATACAAGGTTTCCACCCGACAACAACAACATCATCATACCACAATAACTAATTTGCATTGTGTGTGTGTGTCGGTCGGCCTCACCCTCTGCTCACGCTCGGAGCACTTGTACATGAGCGTGACGTAGTTGAGATCGGCCGTGTCGGACTCCGTCTGCCGAGCCTCGATCAGCCGGCCGATGTAGCGGTTGACCCGCGTCCTGGGGCTGCTCTGGACGGCGGTGACCTGGTGCGGGTGGTTGGGGCGGTTCCTTATCAGCTTCTCTGGAGCTGTGCGCATGGCCCTCCGCTGCCGTGGGGTTGTGATCAGGGGCGTCACAAGGGGTAGGAAAGTGGGACTGAGTTACCAGGGCCCAAGGTGGAGGGGCCCTAGTAACCTTAGCTATTGAAAAATAGCAGATATACAAGCTCACAGCGCGGCACCGAGTGCCGCGCTGCGAGCTTGTAGATCTGCTATTTTTTGAAAAGTCGTGAAAATGTGCGCAAATCTTCGAATATATGTATTTTTTTAAGTGAACATTTGTAACTCAAATTTTGCTTCTGGGGGGTCCCTGGAACTAAATATTTTGAGATGGGGGGGGGGGGGGGGGTCCTTCACATGAAAAAGTTTGCGCATCACTGACGTGAAAACATAGGTTCCTTGGCACACATTTTCACGATTTTTTCAAAAATAGCAGATCTACAAGCTCGCAGCGCGGCACTCGGTGCCGCGCTGTGAGCTTGTATATCTGCTATTTTTCAATAGTTAACATTCATGGGGGGGGGGGGCCCGCAGTGAATCCTTGTACCCAGGGCCCAGAATTGGGTGTGACGCCCCTGGTTGTGATAAAAGGTGAGTCTGTTTGTGGAACTGTACAGGGGCCGTGGCCGCGGACGGTGCACACGCCACCGCAGCTCACTGACACTGAGTAGACCCATGATGAGTGTATAATCACATTAACGGCGAGAGTTGATGATGAGGAGTCAACAGCAACAAACAATGGCGGCTGATTATACATTCAAATCATGACTTAAGGCCCTCACACTTAGCTTCATTACTGAAGGCACCACACTGTGTCTAAGTGCATCTTGGGAAGGCAAAGTCAGCATTAATTATAATACATTGAGCAGCGGAGCATGGCCGATGAGTTAACAAGGCAGAGTGGATGCGTTCACCTGTGTGTGTGTGTGTGTGTGTGTGTGTGTGTGTGTGTGTGTGTGTGTGTGTGTGTGTGTGTGTGTGTGTGTGTGTGTGTGTGTGTGTGTGTGTGTGACTGTGTGTGTGTGTGCGTGCGTGCGTGACATGTGCACACAGTAGGGGAGGATTGCGACGCAGCATTTGACGCAGCATTTGACGTAGCATTGACGTAGCATTTGTTCGACGTCCCATTAGTTCGACGCTGGTGATGAATGCTAACCTGGTGAAATTGCTAACCTGCCGACACTGGTGAATGCTAACCTGGTGAATGTTAACCACAATGCCTAAACCTAACCCAAAACCTAACCCTAACCTCAGTCAAACTATTCCTAAACCTAAACCTAACCCTAAAACCTAACCATAACCCTACCCCATAGTCGAACTAATGACGCCAACACGTGAAGGTGATGAGACAGCTCAGAGACCACCCGTGTCACAGCCGGGGAGGGGGGGGGGGGGGGGGGGGGTTGCTGGCCGGGGGTGCGGGGGGATCGGGCAGGGGGAGGGGGGCGGGGCGGTTGAGCGAGCAGATAGATGGATGAGGATCACCAGAGTGAGCATGATAGAACATTAATAAGTACATATCGTCGTTGTCGGGTGGAAACCTTGTATGTATGTACAAGACCGTTTGTTTTGTATTTAAAAAATGTTAAACTAGTGAAAACAGCCGATCTACAAGCACACAACGCCTCGCACCGCGAGGCGTTGTGTGCTTGTAGATCTGCTGTTTTCACTACTTTTGTGCGACGGCCTTGACTGATGAAGCAGGGCTTTACTTTGTGAAAAAAACGTACAAATTTGAAACTTGGAGATATGAGGTTTCTGCCCGACAGTGACGATATAGTATAAACCAGTGGTTCTCAAAATGGATTCCATGGATTCTGTGGGTTCCTTTGGGGCGGGGGGGGGGTCTAAATTGACCTTAGTCTCGCGTGGTCAGACAGTTTACTCCGCGATTTGCAAATGCTCCCGTCATACAGTCTGGAATAACGTATAAGAAGAACGATGAGAACAATGAGGTTAAAGCGGAAGTGAAGCCTCCTCCTCACTTCCGTCTCCGTCACACATTGGGCACATTTATCCTAATATAAATAAAAATCATATAAGCATATTTAGCTTGCTGCTTAGCAGAAATGACATTTTAAAATATATTTTCTTGAACAGAAATGCCATGTTTCCATTACTCGCCGTTCAGGAGCTGCAGTTGTTGTGGAATAGTTGTCTGGCTACGCAAGACTAAATTGACCCATAAAAATCTGTAACTCTGACAGTGTACAAATGGAACCAAATTTGGTACATTGTCAGAGTTAAGGGCAGACCTTGAAATTTGAACGTTTGTGAAACACTGGAACAAACGTGACCGAAACAAAATGATTCCTTCCTTCCTTCCTTCCTTCCTATCTTCCTTCCTTCCTTCCTTCCTTCCTTCCTTCCTTCCTTCCTTCCTTCCTTCCTTCCTTCCTTCCTTCCTTCTTTCCTTTTTTTAGGCCCAATTCCAATCCGTTGACTTGCTGACTCACTGACTTAGCCAACGTGCGAATCTGGCCGTAAATTGTTCTTCTCAGTATGGCTCAGGCCCACCCGCCTGAGGATTTAGACCTCTCTATACAGTTCACATGTGGTTGACAGAGTGCCAGCCGCTGAATGTCACCTCGAACAGTGTGACAATGTGTGACCTGAATGTGACATTACCTTTCCTGTGTATGGAAGGTGTTGTTCCAACCCTCTTTTTCTATTTCCCATGTTTCTGTTTTATGCCATTCTGCCTACAATTTACCACTGGGTTTGTACAAATAATAATATGGATGGGACTCGGGAGATACATCTATACAATTATAGATGAACTGTTTAACTAGTGAGGGCTATGTGGATTAATTATTATCTGGAAGGTTAAGTTCACAGTAATTAGTCATTTAATTATTGAGAATAAAACATTAATACCCACAGGTACAGTACAAACACACGCACGCGCACGCACGCAAGCACGCACGCACGCACACACACACACACACACACACACACACACACACACACACACACACACACACACACACACACACACACACACACACACACACACACACACACACACACACACTGATCACACATTCACAACTGCAGCACATACACCTGGTCATCATGGATTAAAACTAGAATTGTACAGCTGCCAATCCACAGGATTGCTTTTCTTTCCGCTGACACAAAGTCAAATAAGAGCTTTGACTGTTTGTCAGATTATCAACATCACTGATGGTATGAGGCTGGGGGAATGGAACATCAATCTGGATGGGACAACAACACACGCTGAAGGGTTTATACCACAGGGTCACAGCAATAACCATCATTTCCATCCACTTCAGTCCACTGTACAGTCACATCACATCATACTAAAGGCTAATTCATACTTCAGCACACGGCCGTGTTACTCAACAGAAATTATGTATTGTCAGTTGAACAAGTAAAGGCATAAGACAGTAATTGGTCTAATTTAGGGGTCTTCAACAGAGCTTTGGTGTAGAGGGGAAAAGGAGCAGACTAAGTAGAGAGTGAAAGGTCAAGTTTTATAAGTATTGACGGTTCTAGTGATAAATATCTGAAAACACAAATTGACATGAATCCAAAATACAGATGATTGTGCTGTCAAAGGATGAAACTACAGTATATATACAGTAGAATCTATGAAAAGGCGTGTGGGGGTCCCTGCTTCATCTCTCACTTAAATAAGGGGTCCTTGGCCTGAAAACGTTGAAGACCCCTGGTCTAATTTATGAAAAACACCCATGATTAAGGGGCTTTGGCCAGCGGGGGCATTCTTTTTCCTGGCTGAAAACACCAAGGCGCTCGCCTAAAAATGCTTCCAACCGCCTCAATTGAAAATATTCCAGCTCTCAGCAAGCAGATAAAAAAGCCACGGCCCACAGGTGAACGCGGGAGGGCAAATTAAACGCTCCGCACCTCATCAAACTGCTGCTCAAAAACATAATGTGCCTTTTAACCAGCAAAATAGGAGGTGTTGAACACATTTATGCCCTATGTTTTATGTGCTACCGTCTAAATAGGGCTATAAAGTGTCCAATTATAGCATATACTGTATGTAACCTTCCAGTCCAAGCTTTAGCAAACAACAGTATGTTACAATGTGTGCAGTTTGTGAACAAAGCCTTAGGAATCACAATTAATGGAGTGTTGAAAACCAGCAAGAAGAATTCAGATGGCATCTGTCTCTGTGGTGAAAAACCAGTCTGCTTGTGGGAGGGCTGACTAATGTCTACTCCACGTCTCCTTTGGCCAAATGGAAATAGCAATCTTAATAAATACGTCACCTATAGCTATAAAACTGCTTCACAAGGACAATGTTGGTGTAACTAAGAGATTCGCTGAAAATTGTTTGGCAACTGTGATTCAGCTGTCACACTCTTTGTGGGTTTTATGACTTTCACTTAACAATGTATTTCGTTCTGAAGCCACATGGGCCATCTTCATTTATGGCCGGGGACGGGTAGTTCTGTTTTGTTTTGTGATATCATGCAACCTAGTGGTGGCAGATATACTGTATAGTGTACACGCACGCACACACGCACGCACGCACGCACGCACGCACGCACGCACACACGCACACACACACAGACACTGTACATACATACATACAATACAACATGCACACATACTATACAAACACAAACCCTGTTCTAACTAAGGCTTGACCTTTGGTGTGACCAAAGGGTGACGAGTGACGACAAAGCATAAATTAGCCAAACACCACCTTACATCCTACATGGGCAGTAGCTACGGACTGAAGAGGACTTAGGAAATGACCGTTTGAGTCACTTTACAGAACAAACACAGAGACACGCACAACACATGCACTGGCGGCCCGTACCTTGTCGCCATCCTCACAGTTCATGACATTGGAGAAAGGGATCTCAGCCTTGAACATCTTCCGGCAGTGCATGAGCTGCACCAGTAAGTAGCACACGGTTTTGAACTTCATCTTTTTGGCAGGCTTTATATCCGAGAGAATCAATCCTGGGAATATCTATCAACAGACAAGCAATGAGAACAGGGGTTTTAGACTGGATCTCACAACACAGTTGTAGGAGTAGTATTGGTTTTGCATGCTTGGAAAGTACAGACAAAATAGATAACACTCTTGCGCTGAAAATAAATTGAAAGAATTAAGTGAATTCAAAGTCCTATCCCTGGTCAATTTAACAGAATCCTCTTGTTTACTGAGTACATCCCATTTTGAATTGTTAAATCCTGTGGAGCCATGGTCCACAATTCAATAAAGTGCGTGCATGCATGGGTACTACGCACGTATGCAGGCTGAGACAAGGCATATTGTAGAAAACATTACAGTGACTGTCAGGCTGAATGCAGAAATTAAATTAAGCGAGCAGTTGAAATATAACAACCTCTGTTCTTTAGCACTCTGCTACCCTCAAATATAAACGTTATTTAGCATGTGTTTGATCGATTGACTGTTTGAATACTTTATTAGTCAGAAATGTAAACAGCAAGAGGTAGAGTCTGACATTAAGGCTAAAAGGATAACACAAACAAGTCCTGGGGACTTTCCATTGTGGTCTCATGTATTCAATTCATCAACATTTTTTGGAGGAATGTGTGTCATTTATAATAATAATTGTGTCCCCTTTAGTTGTTGTATTTGTTAAAGTACATTTGCACACATACTGTATACGTATAATTTGTCCTCTGCATGCTAACTATTAGGAGTCAGTGTCCCTTAGTTCAGTGGTTCTCGACCTGTGGTTCGGGACCCCCAGGGCGCTCCCCAAATTATTTGGGGGGTCCCCAGATGATTAACTTAATGTGCAACATTGTTTTCTCACTCAACAGTAAACAAACCAAAAATAAAGTTTAAGTGTATAGAGGGTTTATGCATATTTCTAAAGTGACAATTTAAGGACTTTTTAATACCTCTAAAATGACAAATTAAACATTGGTTAAATTGTCAAATAATAGAGGCAGAAATTGTGAACATTTGTGAAAATGCTCACAACGCCTCGCAATGCAAGGCGTTGTGAGCATGTAGATCTGCTATTTTCACAATAGAACTGTGTTATACAAAATGTAATGCCTCAACTCTTAGTGTTCGTCAGGGTGGGGGGGGGGGGGGGTCCCCAGTTAAAATATGATTATTTTGGGGGTCACAGCCTGAAAAGGTTGAGGACCACCTTAGTTGCTAAGTGACACTGACTCCCAGACAGCCCCTATACCCTCTCAGCAATGGCCACCCCAGTGTGCAAGTTACAGTATGTTAAGAGGGCATACAACGATGGATTGCCTTTACAAACAAATTAATAATTAAAGCCACCACACAGCTCAGCGGATGCACCATCTCTCTTTGAGCAATGTCTTTGATGAAGTAAGTCTAAATCATCAGCTCCATTAAGAGGATTAGCCAAACTCTTCCTGCATATCAAAGGCTCACATGAGGACACAAAAGCTGATATATATGATCATATTGCATAACGTGAAATCTGCCATCAGTGTGATAATAATATTGCTAGAGTTAAACATTTGACAAGAGGAGGAGAAGGAGGAGGAGATGGAGCTTAAATCCAGATGAGAGGAGAGGAGAGGAGAGGAGAGGAGAGGAGAGGAGAGGAGAGGAGAGGAGAGGAGAGGAGAGGAGAGGAGAGGAGAGGAGAGGAGAACTGATAGTGAGAGAACACTGAAATCCCCTCTCCAGCTGCTCCTGGCACATCTGGTGGAGATAGCCTGTAATGAAAGACAGAAGACTGGGAGGCCCTATATTTATGAAAGTGCAAGTGCGTGCGTGTGGGTCCGTCTGTGTGTGTCTGTCTGTCTTTCTGTGTGTGTGTGTGTGTGTGTGTGTGTGTGTGTGTGTGTGTGTGTGTGTGTGTGTGTGTGTGTGTGTGTGTGTGTGTGTGTGTGTGTGTGTGTGTGTGTGTGTGTGTGTGTGTGCTTGGGCCGGAGGGGGTGGGGTGGGGTGTACACATAGACATCCAGACTTGTTTGTGTGTGCGTGCGTGCATGCACAACACACACATATGCACACCCGCACGCACACACGTACACAAATACAACTGTGTCCAAGCCAGTATCTGTATGCTTGTGAACCCGTGCAGATCTAAGCTGATAGATGCCGTGAGCCGTTTATTACACCCCCCAGTCCAGTACATCACAGGCTGCAAGGCAGATCATCTGAACAGCAAGCAAATGAGAGAGAGAGGGAGAGGGAGAGGGAGAGGGAGAGGGAGAGGGAGAGGGAGAGGGAGAGGGAGACAGAGAGATAGAGATAGAGATAGAGATAGAGATAGAGATAGAGATAGAGATAGAGATAGAGATAGAGATAGAGATAGAGATAGAGAGACGTTGACTGTGTGATATAGTGGGCCTCAGCCCCTAGCTTTCACCACACATCATTTCTATTCTAGGGTCAGCGAGATCCGGCATTACAATAGATTTCCAGCACAAGGTCAACACTGTTCAATGAGACTTTTGTTTAAGCTAGCGGTAGCCTCAGACTTACCTGGTAGGCCCATTAACATGGATTAGCTCCTAGGGAAATTGAGCCAACATACACACATGTGTACGTGTTAAGAGGTACAAGATGCTGCTGGCATAGTAGCTTTCAAGTACTGCCAAGGTCTGAGAAGGAGGTTGAACTATAAGGATATTGCCTCTACAATGTCAGCAGACATTAGCTGGGTCTCGAGCTGTCCCACATTGCCCCTTCAGTCCTTTGACAACAGCAATGGTAAATAAAAACGGGTATTAACGGTGCATTTCTTTTGCACATTTTTCCAAAGCACTTTGCAAATGTGAATTACATTCACCCATTCACACAGCGCCGTTGGAGGCAACCATGCAAGACAGCTACAGTAACTGCTTATCAGGAGCAGTGCCTTGCTCGAAGCCACTTTGAAATGAAGCCAGGAGTAGCCGGGAATAGGGATGGGACCATAATCTGATAAAAAACACTCACGATAATCGTATCGTGGAGATTTCATTTATCACAAAATCGTCCTCCGTAATGCACTGGGATCAATTCCCCTTTTATTTGCCAAGCTGCAAATCCGTTATTTTAAACCATCTCGTCGCGTTTTCACTCTCTTCCAAATCTCTTTGCCAAAAAATAGCCGATCTACAAGCTATCTACAAGCATGTTTCCGCCCCAAGATAATGGATGTTGGGGATATTTTGGTTATCGCGATAATGTCGTAAACTACAATTCTTTTGGTCACAATAATCATTACATGAATTTTCATATCATCCCATCCCTAGCCGGGGATCCACCCGGAAACCTTCTGATTCCAAGACGGCCGCTCTACCTCCTGAGCCACTGCCGCCCCAACAAGAACAGACACTCCGATGGCCACTCATCAACAACCTACGGCACAGTACCTTCCGTCGGTGAGATGGCACTATGAAGAAGGTTTCGATCTCATGCTTTTTCAGAAAGTCGTTCCTCTCGTGTCCGTTTCCGGGCTCCACCTCGTAGTCTCCGTTCAAGCACTCCAGGGTGGATTTGGTGATGTGGACTTTGCTGTGGGAACACAGAGATGAGATGGAGAAATGGTGATGGTGGTGTTCATAGACAATAATCAATGAAGTCAGAGCCAAAAGTTCCCTGATTTTGCATAGCAAGCATGCATGTACAAAATTCAGGGAACATCTCCGAACACGGAGCCCTTTAAGACCAAGTCTAACTGTATTCTGTTGCAATAAATGGTTAAATCTACTTTGACGTGAGTGTTCCTGACTAAAATAATGAAAATGTATAATTTTGTACAGTAAAACACAGAGCAAGAGAGCTGGTGAGATATACATAGCACTACTAGCACTGACCCCGGCAGCCCTCCTGCCTCCATCACATTGGCCAGGGTCACGTCATTGGACCACACGTCATACTGCCATTTCCTCAGACCCAGGACGCCACACAGCACCCGGCCCGTGTGCAGGCCTACACGCATGTTCAGGTTGACCTCTGTGGCCTCTGCAACCGACCTGCAGGACAATGACACACTGGTTAGAATGTGTGCCTACATGCACACAGCATGACGTATTCAAACCAGTAAGACGCCCTAAGGGCGAGAAGCGACCTCGCGCTGAAGCAAAAGAGACTGACACAAGGTCCATATATGGGCATTACCAGATATGGCCTTAATATTGATGACATCAGGGATATCCATATTTGGGCATAAAAGGGACAAGGATGGAATTCATTTGCAAGTGTGACTCGCGTCGCGACAACCACACTGGTTATCATGAGACTGACACAATATGTCCATATATGGTCATTCCCAGATATGGGCTTAATATTGCTAATATATTGATAATATTGATGACATCAGGAATCTCCATATATGGGCATAAATTTAAAATTGCATTTTAATTTACAAGTGTGGTTGCCATGACGTGCGTCACATTCCATTCCATTCCATTAATTTCCCCCGAACTTTTACATTTGATTTTCTTACCTTAATAAACGTTGTCATAAATACTTTATGGTTCCTGTAACTAGTTTAAAGTCTCGTTTCAATCACCATGATTTGCGTTTTGTGAAAATATGGTCCAATTTATGTTATAGTTGATGTTATAGCAGGGTATGCTGTAGGAGGCGCTTGTGATCATAGGCTTGTGATGATTCTTCTTCGTGTGCTTTATTTTCGCTCAAGACACTGTCCCATGTATCCCTGCGGTTGCACGTGACCATTGGCAGCCAATAGCATTCCTTGGGTACCATTAAAACAATGATGGCGGCACCCATACAACAGCCAAAAAAGCTTCATTTGCGCAGCATAGAAACCAATGGCTTTCCACTGTCCATATTTCTTTTTAAAGTCGATGTTGTAAATCCGTGTTAGGGCTCCAGTATGGTTTGAATATAGTTTTGTGCAGTTGCTGAGCTATCATGGTTACCAATGGACAGATTGTGTACTGTACATGTGTGCATGTCTGCTTATAACTCACTCATACTAATTCTTAGCTCTGGTCCATCGCGTCACCTCCAGTGACGCTCTGACAGACCCGTCGGCAAATGAGTAGACCCTACGAGCGCTCAACTTGAGTCAAAATAGACAAAACTACTTCACTACTCACCAAAAGGTAGTTTTGCGTTGTTGAAAGTCTATATTCTCCACGGTGGTGAACCCCTCAGCACCCCACCTACTCTGTAAAATACATTATTTTTGTCATGAAATAAAACGCACCCACCTCGAGCCACCCAGCGGCCACCGCAGATACAATGGTTCACAATCCGGAAATAAGAGGCGGTCGAGTTGGATGCACTTTATTTCATGCCAAAAATAGTGTATTTTGCAGATTGGGTGGGGTGCTGAGGGGCTCACACCACCGCGGAGAATAGACTTTCAACAACGCAAAACTAACTTTGGTTTGGTGAGTAGTGAAGTAGTTTTGTTTATTTTGACTAAAGTTGAACGCTCGTAGGGGCTGAGAAATCGCGGTCTATTCATTTGCCGACGGGTCTGTCAGAGCGTCACTGGAGGTGACACGATGGACCAGAGCTAACTAATTCTCAGCTTTGAAACACATCTCCATAAAGGAGCATGAAATGTGTTTTTGTACTCTCTCACACTCAACTGCACCGCTTACTGCAGGAATGCATTAAACACCATCCTCACTTCTAGAAAGGAACGCCTCGTCCGGCACTCACTTGGTCTCCACAAGATAATTGATTTATTTCCGGCAGACCTCATTTTTAAGTGTAGAATATCGTCACTGTGGGGCATAAACCTTGTATCTCCATGTTTCAAATGTGTAAGTTTTTTCGTAAACTAAAGCTGCTTCATCATACAAGACTGTCGCACAAAACTAGTGAAAATAGCAGATCTACAAGCACACAACGACCTTGTATCTCCATGTTTCAAATGTGTATGTTTTTTTCCGTAAACTAAAGCTGCTTCATCATACAAGACTGTCCCACAAAACTAGTGAAAATAGCAGATCTACAAGCACACAACGACCTTGTATCTCCACGTTTCAAATGTGTACGTTTTTCTTTCGTAAACTAAAGCTGCTTCATCATACAAGACTGTCGCACAAAACTAGTGGAAATAGCTGATCTACAAGCACACAACGCCCCAAATCACTTTTGAAATGATAAATACAAAAACGAACGGTTCTGGACACGACACAAGGTTCCCACCCGACAACAACGATATGTTAATCACAGACCAAAAATGGAAACGGGGCAATTATAAATAATTGTCAGGCCACTCGGATGATCAAGGCAATTACTAAATGTGTCCGCCAAGGAGGGAGATAAGTGGCAGTGGCAGGCAGGTGTGACCCAGGCACCAGGGGCGTCACACCAAATTCTGGGCCCTGGGTACAAGGATTCACTGCGGGCCCCCCATGAATGTCAACTATTGAATGAATGTCAGCGAGTGCCGCGATGTGAGCTTGTATATCTGCTATTTTTGAAAAATCGTGAAAATGTGTGAAAGAAACCTATGTCAAGGACCCCCAAGATGATATGTATTTGGCCACGGACCCCGATCTCAAAATATTTCGTTCCAGGGACCCCCAGAAGCAAAATTTGAGTTAGAAATGTTCGCTTAAAAAATACATATACTCAAAGATTTTCACACATTTTCACAACTTTTCAAAAATAGCAGATCTACAAGCTTGCAGCGCGGCACTCGGTGCCGCGCTGTGAGCTTGTATATCTGCTATTTTTCAATAGATAAAGTTATTAGGGCCCCTCCACCTTGGGCCCCAGTAACTCAGTCGCACTTTCCTACCCCTTGTGACGCCCCTGCCAGGCACTCACGTTATGGTGTCTATCATGTCCAGGCCCATCTCCACACAGCAGTGTGCGTGGTCAGCCTTGGGCTGGGTCAGCCCAGACACACAGTAGTAGCAGTCCCCCAGGATCTTAATTCTGCGACAGTGGTTCTCCTGTCCGCCAGATGGATATGTAGAGTGAGAGAGAGAGAGGGAGGGAGAGAGAGAGAGAGAGAGAGAGAGAGAGAGAGAGAGAGGAGGGGGGGGGGCAGAGAGAGAGAGAGAAACATACAGTAGTAAGGGGTGAAATGCACTTTAAAAAAATGCGCTGCGATTCAGCGATAGAATTTCATTGTTGTGACCGTTCGGTGTGTCAGTGGTGTACTGTGCACCTGTCCTGACCTGCACGTGCTCGGATATTGTCAGTGGTGGAAAAAGTACTCAGATCTTTTATTTAAGTAAAAGTATCAATACTGGAATGTAGAAATACTCTATTAGGGTGCACACACACCAAAATACCTAGAGTGGAATCTGCATTCCGCCAATGCATTACAGTTAGTCCATGGGCCATACGAGATGTCGGTATCCGAAAGGTGGCAAAGGTCACCATGCATTTTGAAAAGCTCTATATCTGTAGATTTTGGTATGATAACCCTTTCTATATCTGCGCGCCGCGCCGACCTTGCATTTATGCTGGAGCAGATAAATTCTCCACGCAGATTCTGGTTTCCCCCCCTCTGTCCAATCGGGTGAGTCGAAGGCAGAATGGGGAGGGTTCTGGAAGTGACTGACAGGCGTGGCATTGGCTTTGGGACAGAAGCACTCTGTGTTTTCAGTCAGACGCGCACCAAAAGAGTTTATCAGACCATATTTTGGTGTGTGTGCACTCTTAGGGTGCCCTCACACCAAAATACCTATGAGAGTGGAATCCGCGTTCCGCCAATGCATTTCAATGAGAGTGAAGCGGTTTCATGCCAGCAGAGGATTTCTGCAAAAACGCTCCCTTCTCATTGAAATGCATTGGCGGAGCGCGGATTCCACTCTCATAGGTATTTTGGTGTGAGGAAAAAGTCCTAAAAAGTCCGGAATTCAAAATGTACTTGAGTAAAAGTACAAAACTATTGGCATCAAAATGTACTTAAAGTATCAAAAGTAAAAGTACTCATTATACAGAATGTCCCATTTCAGGATTTCAAATGTATAAAAATCTATTGAAAATAGCAGATCTACAAGCTTGTAGAATGGCTAATTTCAAATGGCCATAATGTATATGGGGTTGAAGCGGTAAATGTATGTTTTGTAATAATAATCAATATACAAAGTAATTAGTAGTGACTAAAGTTCTCAAATAAATGTAGTGGAGTAAAGTTACAATTTGCCTCTGAGGTGTAGTGGAGTAGAAGTAAAAGTGTTGGAAATTGGAAATGCTCAAGTAAAATACAAATACTTAAGTACAGTACTTTAAGTGAATGTACTTAGTTACTTTCCACCACTGGATATTGTTTGTTTGCAGACACTCTATCCAACACAAGCTCCTTAGGCTTTGAGCTTAGATCAGGGCTTAAATGAGCCCTCCAATGTGGCGGCTAATCAGCGGATCACTCTAACTTTGGTGAATAGGTGAGTCATGTTCACTGTAGTGTCCAGAGGCAGTTTCATGAAAGGACGGCGTATAAATATAACCCGTCAAGCCACAGACATTCATCTAAGCAAGGAGGCACGGACGCACGGACACGTTCTCATAACCTCCCATTGTTCCCATGGAGGTAATGGGATTGTGGGCCAAGCATGTGAAGCGCACAGAGACTCATAATTATGCACATCGGTGTGCACAAGACGAGGTTGGATGCTCTATTTTTAACATGCAAGCCGTGTGAGTTCCAGGAAAGTGAGAGACAGTGACAGCTTGTTAGCGGCACAAAAAAAAAAGACTATTTGCTTTAAGCTATTCTGACATACTGTATACAGTACAGTAGTATTCTGTGAATGCTCGGCAGCAGTGAGGCACACTATATGTAGAGTTCATGTCAAATATTACATATATATCCTGTATGTACAAAGAAGCACTAAGGAGCAGCCACCTTTCTAAGTTAAGCAGCAACAGAGAACTGTACAGTACAAAATAGAGGGGAAAATAAAGGAATCTCACTAAATTGTGCTTCAGACTTGAATCAATATTTTCTCAAGTAAAACCTCAGGACTTGTCAAGCTATAAAACAAGCATCGCAATTAACCCTAAAATGTATACTAAACAAGTACTGAAGAGAACGGAATTCTGACTGTGACAGTGAGAAAACAGTCATAAATCTCCATTAAGACCCCACAAGAGACCAAAGTCTGCTGTGCTGGTCTCCCTGGGGCCCTCACACCAAAACATGACCCATTTTAACTACACATCAACTTGAATTTGGACGACGAGGGATAAGTCACATGAAGTCATACGGGCTCGGCTCAATAAAAGGTTCTCCACATTTTCTTATCATATTTCTAAAGCACCTCATTTGTGTTCTTAATTTTCTAAACACCTTGCCTTCAAAAGATTGTTATAGCCTAACACAGTGTTTCTCAACCTTTTTTCTGCATGGGCACACTTTTCATGTCCCAAGAATCCATGGGCACACCAACATAATACGCGGGTGTAAATATTGTCACTGTCGGGAAGAAACCTTGCATCTCCAAGTTTCAAATTTGTACGTTTCTTCGCAAAGTAAAGCCCTGCTTCATCATACAAGGCTGTCGCACAACAGTAGCGAAAACAGCAGATCTACAAGCACACAACGCCTCGCACCGCGAGGCGTTGTGTGCTTGTAGATCGGCTGTTTTCACTAGTTTAAATCACTAGTTTAAATCATTTTTAAAATGCCAAATACAATACTGGCTTTCAAGCAGTTTCAAGGGACACACTTGGCCCTTCTCAGGGGCACACCAAAGGTCCCCAGGCACAGTGGTTGAGAAACACTGGCCTAACAGAATATACGGTGTATGATTCTGCAGGGTTCAGTGAGGTCGTTCAGGGGTAACTCAGGCCACGTCTTCTGAGGGACAGCAGCAAGGCTGAAGCATGGGTGAGGCTATAGGAAGCGCGCAGGGAAAGCCCCCGTACTTAGAAAGTCTCCGCCTCAGTACTTCTTCGGTGTTAATCTGCACTATAGGGGTTTAAGGAGCTGATTCAGACCCAAGCAGGATTACCATGGTCATGTGACTCAAGCACTATGGACAATCTGGGTGGTCATGTGCATACATGTGTGTGGGGGGGGGGGGGGAGAGAGAGAGAGAGAGAGAGAGAGAGAGAGAGAGAGAGAGAGAGAGAGAGAGAGAGAGAGAGAGAGAGAGAGATCTTACACTTGCACGTGAGTCTTCTAGTTCTCAAATTCATATACCGTAGTCATAGTTTTTGTGGAAAAACAGCAGTCAATTTCCAAGTGTAAGGTCCATTGTCATTTTCTTTGATTCAATCAATATTGATTGATTGAGTATTTTATTAAACAAAAAGTAGAGAACTGAACAAGTATGGTCAATTAAAAGAATGTAGGACAGTACAAGTACAGATTAAACACCCTGCCTAAAAGGAGAATCCCAAATAAGTCCATTTACGGTCTTTTCTTTTTTCGTCGGAAGTCCTAGGTATTCAACTCGTGGATATAACAAATAGCTAAAAAAATAAATACAAATAAAAAATAAACATTCAAATGTCAAATACACTGTATTGTTAACAGAGCTAAAGGATATGTTGCTCTTTTACAAATGTTTCCTTGCTCGCTGCTGTTTATGTGTGAGTGTGAGCCATACAGCTATAATGCTGATTGTAAAAAGTATTCTGGCATTAAAATCCATCGTCTATCAAAATTCCACTTTCAAGCAATGTGACCATATTTCATGTGGCCATTAGGCATAGTTTCTATGGCATGTTATAGCATGTTTTAAGTCAATATGGTCACATTTTAGACACCTAGAGCATGTATCGCTGGGGGCCTCTAGTGGGCAAAGGCACTAGACATACTGGTATTACACTTTCACTCCCCCCCCCCCCCCCAACACAATAAAGCCAAATGGAGGAGAAACGTTTTAAGTTAATGAAAACAGATAATAAAGCTGCTTCTATATGTTGCATTAGAAATAGTTTATTAAACTTCACATAAAATCAATCAATCAGTCTTGTGGAGGCCACTGGGGTAGATGGGGCTCTTGGGATGACGCCTTTGCCTCAAATCATGAATGCAGCACCAGATTACAGTGAAAGGCCGAAGAAGACATGGCACCCTTTTCACATAGGACTATCATAGCGCCACCAGGAGGCTACCTGGCGGAGGCCACCTGGCGGAGGCCTGTGCTCGGAAGAGCACTGTTTCTAGTTTTCTTCTTCTTTTTTTCAGTTTAGCTCAGCACCAGAGACGGAAGATGCACGTTGTATTTCCTTTCTTTTCCTCAGCATGTCCACTACTATCCTCTGAGCACCAACCACATCAGGCTTGACAAAGCATGCAATGTCTCCTTCATGGTCACCAGCGGTAGACCAGCGTAGAGGTCAACACTGTCGTCTGTGTGTTTCGTCCACTGGACATCCTGGGCTGTATGGAGTATCCTGGTTTAACACCTGTCCAACGAATTCCCTTCGCAAGCACAGCAGTGTTCGAAAATGAGCGCGATGTCGTTGACATAGTCGAGGTCAGGTGACTGTAACAGCTGGTACTCGACGACTCCTCCTGAGTGGAAGGGAGGACCCGAGCTCCAGTTCATGTCCACTACAGCGATGGTCTCACTCAACCAGGGACATGCATTGCTGGGCCCCTGATTCAGCCCGGGAAAAAGAGTTGGAGAGGCCCTCACTGCTACTCAAAGATTTGCCATTTCAGATCATGTGACAAGCCACTGGACCAATTACATGAGTTATATTTTGTCGTTGTCGGGTAGAAACCTTGTATGTCCAAAACCGTTTGTTTTGTATTTATCATTTAAAAAAAAATTAAACTAGTGAAAACAGCCGATCTACAAGCACACAACGCCTCGCACCGCGAGGCGTTGTGTGCTTGTAGATCTGCTGTTTTCACTACTTTTGTGCGACGGCCTCGTATGATGAAGCAGGGCTTTGCTTTGCGAAAAGATTTACAAATTTGAAACTTGGAGATACGAGGTTTCTGCCCGACAGTGACGATTTACTTTGTTGGCCACCCAGCCCCCAAAATGGAACGAAGGCCAACATTTTATTTTAATGTTTTTCCTAATGGCCGGCCTGGACCGGCCGGGAATGAACCGGCCGTTCGGGAGTTGTCCCGCTTTTCCCAATGGCCAGCACGTCCCTGCTAGAGTGCAATAACGAGGGTGGTAGGGAGCAAGAGTGTCACCCTGCATTACACTGGTGAGGATGTCTCGCTGTCAGCCAAGAGGACTGTGGCTGGAGTGTGCTCATACGACCTGCCGATACTGTACTGTAGCCTGGCACTAGCCTCTCAGGAATGCTCCATGCCCTAAGCTCAGAATGTGGATGAGTTTGCCTCAGTGGATTGTATCCAATTCATATCAATTTGTCTCACGGTGGGTCTTTAATAAAAAAAATTGTATTAACTAAAAATGAAGAGTATTAATTAGGGCTGTCGCGATTATGACATTTTACATTACGATTAATTGTCCCTCAACTAATTACGATTTAATTGTGTTTTTGTCGTTGACAATTACATTTCTGTTTGGCTTTTAGGCTTTGAAGTTGCACATGGTAGATATGACACATAACCTAAATATACAAAGAAATTACTGACATATTTGACAACTTTATACTTAAAAAAGAATATTGATGCGACGTGTTGTGAGCTTGTAGATCTGCTATTTCCACTATTTTTTTTTACTTATATGAAAATTTTTCAACATTGAAACGATTACGACGATTATGAAAAAATAAATCGTGATTATGTCAAATAATCGCGATTAGACGATTATGTAATAATTGTGACAGCCCTAGCATTAATAGTAACATATAGGTGCACTAGCAAATCAATTAATCTAAAAGTCTGTACAATTGCATGCAGGATAGACGTGTGTCGTGTGTTTTATATTTTACAAACACGTGCTTGCAGAATCACGCGGCTAAATTCATGTAACATGAACACAAAGTGGGTAGGCGGATTAGAACTCATCCTAAAAATGGAAGCAGAAGGAAAGGTAGAGGGAGCAGAGAACCATGGGGCATAAAAAGACACAGTTGAGGGAGGGAGGCTGAAGCACGGCGATCAAAAGACCGAGAGACAAGGAGCGGAGGAGTTGGAGCGCTGTGATGCGAGGAGGCGCGGCGAGAGGAGAGACAGGGATGAAAAGCTTTGCGAAAATCTGCCATGGAAACAGAGGCAGGCTGTTTGGAGCTCACGCAGGGAGAAGTACAGTTTTATAGAATAGAGGATGGCTTTATTTTCTTCATTATGTTCTAATTATAAGCCAAAGCCTCTACTTAAAACAGATTTCCACTCTCACTTGTTTAACACCTGTGACAAAGTGTGCAACAATAACACACTGAGAGGGTACAGCATCATAACGACTACACTGGTGTAATATGTGTAGTTATGATTGGAATATGTAGCATTATCGCTTCTAGAATAAAAGTAAAAAAACACTGCAAGCTCACGTCGTGTCAAGGTAGCGCTCCACCGCGGTGGTAAAGGTCTTTGCACACTGCTGCGTTTTTTCGGGCCGAATATCGGAGTGAATTTCGGAGCACACAAATAAAAATATCTACCTCAAGTTATGCCAGTCACGTTTGCACACTGCCGCCCGTTTCGCACACCACTCGGTCCCTTGCTCTCTCTATCTCTCTCTCTCTATCCTTGCCCTGAAAAACGCATTTCGCAACGAAAAACGCAGCAGTGTGCAAAGACCTTAAGCATTGGAAAGCGTCTGTGGCCAAAGATCTGTTGTCGAACGGGCAGTGTGCACACTGTCGCGTCGGGTCATAAGTTTAAGTTGTAGGGAAGTGTTGAAACTTGCTCGGTCGGCCTTCAACCGTTGGGCTGGCAGGGAGGAGGTAGAGCTCTCTGGTTGGCTGCTAGGAGGGTAGCGGGGACCCCTTCTAAAATGCAATAGGCCTACAGAGTATGGCTGCTATTCTATAGAGCAGGGGTTCCCAAACCTTTTTGTCTCAGGGCACCCCATGAATATTTGTTTAATCCGAGGCACCCCTACATTATAATTTTCACTCCCAGCACCTTATATTTATAGCACATCGTCGTTGTCGGGTGGAAACCATGTCAGTTTTGTTCTTATCATTTATAAAATGTACTAAACTAGTGAAAACAGCAGCTCTACAAGCACACAATGTGTGCTTGTAGATCGGCTGTTTTCACCAGTTTTGTCCGACAGTCTTGTTGAGATAATAGCCATTTTGGTTAGAACTGACTGAAAATAACTTTGTACTTCAACTTTAAAATGATACTAAATATTCTTTCAAGCAAATTCCAACTATTATCAGATGATCTCGTGGCACCCCTGGACTGCCCACTTTGAAAACCCTTGCTATATAGAGGACTTTTATTTTTAAGACTTTTTCACTCTTACAAGCTTATAACGAACAGTGCCAATGGACTGTCGGAGAGCCTGTTTGATCCCATTACTGCTCCAAACATGTACAAATGCTAAATATGAGGTGTTTGGCTTCTTGCTCCAAGTGTTCCATCAGGAAGCTCTCTGGAATGTGTCAGTCCATATTGTTCAATAATGTTTTACTCAAGCTTGTCTCGGAATTTCCTCGATTTCCCAAATGCAGTTGCGCTCATTTGGGGAAACGAGGAAAAGCAACATTGATTCCGAGAAAAGCTGGAGTAAAACTATAGCCTGACACATTCCAGAGAGCTTCCTGATGGATAGAGAACACTTGGAGCAAGAAAGCAAGCATATTATGCCATTGGCACTGTTCGTTTATTATTTATAGCTACTCATTCTCTTTTTTCCACACCTTCCAACTGACTGATCTCCCGACTTCATTCGACTGCCTTTCTGTAGTTGTCTGAAGTAGTCTGTTTGCAGAGCCACCTTTAGTTTGTAGATCCTCCCCAGACAGCACAGCGACATAACGCCGATGTCTTCTCTCCCTCTGTAACAATGTAGGCGCTATGTAGCGTCGGGAGCGTTTGCTCATTGGGAAGATGCATTTGCGACGTCGCTGCGCGAACGAGGAGCTAAATTGGCAAGCGACGTCGCAAATGCATCTTCCCAATGAGCAAACGCTCCCGACGCTACATAGCGCCTACATTTTTACAGAGGGAGCTACTAGGTCGCTGTGCTGTTAGGGTCATGTCTGTTCTGTTGCTGCCTAGTGCTTACTGAAGTTAGTAAAAAAGTATGTACATACATTGATACACGATGAAGATTAAGACCGAACACAACTAACTACTGTAAATGTTTCACTCTTAAAATCAAGTCATTAACTTCTTCCACTATTGGATAGAATCTCTGTGTGACCCTGTGCCTCTGCCCTGTTATTAGTGGTATCAGGCTTCTCCTGATCAAATGATGTATGACGTTCAGAAACAAATCAATCTGCGGCTAATTTGCATATAAATGAAGTTCACGTAAACAGGTTGTTGTTTTTTTGGGCTATTTCGGGGTCACAGCTGTGATCAGCCTCTCCACAGACTGAAATATTGGTCCCGCCCCATCTCTTCTTGTGAATGGTCGCTTGCCCTAAAGCTGACATTGATGAGTAGTGCTGCTCTGCAAGGGTTTTACGGGATGTGTTTTTGGAAGCCATCCAAAAACAGACACCAAATGACTGCAATCGATCAGACAAAAGTGAAGCACAACACAATGTTAAAAGACGTGCATCTGCCGCATGTTTACATTGATAAACAATGAAACACAAAACTGATGGAGATGGGCTGATGGAGATGGGAGGGGAGGGGAGGGGAGGGGTAAGTCTACTACATGAGTGGTTCTCAACCTTTTCAGGCCGCGACCTCCCAAAATAATTATATTTTAACTGGGGACCCCCCCCCCCACTCTGACGAGCACTAAGAGTTGAGGAATTACATTTTGTATAACACAGTTCTATTTCTGCCTCTAATATTTGACAGTTTGGCCAAGGTTTAATTTGTACCCCTCTATACACTTAAACGTTATGTCGGCTTGTTTACTGTTGAGCGAGAAAACAATGTTGCACATTACGTTAATCATCTGGGGACCATCCCAAAATAATTTGGGGACCCCCCCTGGGGGTAATGACCCACAGGTTGAGAACCAGTGGTCTACTACATCAGTCGGACTTTGGGACAGCAGCAGCGCTACATTCCTGGCCCACTTCCTGTGTGTCTTGATGAGTCCATAGAGTGAACAGGTGGTGTGTGGACGGCACTGGGATGACGCAAGGAAACAGTGCCCAGTGGACATGTGGCATCGCCCGCTCCTCGTCTGGAACCGGGAGAGACAGCATGCCCACTGTGGCCGCGGCCATGAGTCATTGCCACTGCCACTTCCTGCCAGGGTGGATCAGAATGAGCGGGGCTTTGGGTCAGACGCAGAGCAAGGCTAAAACCTTCTGATGATGGAACTTATGGGAGCCTATCAGTGTAACTACTCCAAGCTCCCCGGCGAGCCACCAAAGAGCCCGTAACTCGGTCATTCAGATCGCAACGATGAGACAGTGATATGTTTCCAAATGTATCATTTTCATCCAAATAAATATCCAATTAAAATGTGTCGACTTGTTGACATGAATGGATTTATAAATGAGTCTGTATATCGTCGTTGTTGGGTGGAAACCTTGTATGTCCAAAACCGTTCGTTTTCATCATTTAAAAGAATGAACTAAACTAGTGAAAACAGCCGATCTACAAGCACACAACGCCTCGCACCGCAACTTCACTACTTTTGCGCTACGGCCTTGTATGATGAAGCAGGGCTTTACTTACGAAAAAACGTACACATTTGAAACTTGGAGATACAAGGTTTCTGCCCGACAGTGACGATATATTGTTGCATGTAATAATTGGTTCTCCTTATTTAACATGCTTAATTGCAACTCGGGATAAAGTACAACTTTTACAGGGATGAAGGAAGACTGTAGCACACATATGGATACGCAAGACAAACAATACTAAGTTTAATGAAGCAAAAGTGACCAAAACCGTTTCATGTAATTTGAACAACCAAAACACAAGAAGAAAACAAAAATGCTGCTCCCAAAGTCATGTTCAATTCTATTTTGTGCATGTAAACAAACAAGTTAAAAATAGACTCCCCCAATAAAGCCAAGAAAATGTTGTATGAAAGCAAAAAAGGGTTAGCTGTAATCCGGCGGATTAAGGGATTTCACAGGCACATGTGCCTGATAATAGAAGTAAGTAATAGAGGCCAGATTACATGCAGATAAGTCAGCTGCGGGGTGATCTGCAGGAGCAGTTGGGATTCAAACCTCTCACCAAACAAACATATGTGTCAGACAAACTCACACCGGCCAGTGAGCCACGGAAATTACAATATCATTCGGTAGAGGCACATAAAAATACAAAAGATGCAGGGGCTTCAACACAATTTTGATTCATACATTCGCAATAGGAAATCCCCGAAATCGAGACAAAACTGAAGCAGATGTCATGACAGATGTGATGATTTAACTCTTTCAGAAATAAATTAGCCGTGTGTCTATTTTTACACTCTCAGAGTAACCTATATATTTTGACCGGGGTCTGTATTACCACCCTACTTTTTTGCGCTGTGAGCTTGTAGACCAGGGTTCCCCAATTAGTTTTCCCCAAGGGCCGAATTATGTCTAGGGTACCAAGCCGAGGGCCACAACATTGCAGGGGGCGACAGTGGCGTTCCCGCTACTCCAGCGACAGTTCAGATATCGTCGTTGTCGGGTGAAAATCTTGTATGTTCAAAACTGTGCGTTTTGTATTTGTCATTTAAAAAATGATTTAAACTAGTGAAAACAGCCGATCTACAAGTTGTGTGCTTGTACATCTGCTGTTTTCACTACTTTTGTTTGACGGCCTTGTATGATTTGCGAAAGAACGTACACATTTGGAGATACGAGATTTCCAGCCGACAACGACGATATACTAGTGTTGTTGCTGCTCTTATACCACCATTATTACTGGGGTTGGTGTGGGCCTGACGGGTCGCCTATTGGGGAACCCTGTTGTAGACTGTCTATTTTCCCCTGAATGTTGGCCTGTTGTGACATGCCCAGAATAGAGGCGCTAGGGTTCATGTGGCTGAATCAACACACATATTTGACTGTGTGGAGTTCCCTTATGCAATATGCAAGACCAGCACCCGTTCAGCTCCACAGCCTCTTCATTCAGTACACAGAGATTGCCAGAGTGGAGACAAGGTTTAGTCAAGGGTAAATCTGACTTGGATTAAAGACTTCTGCCAACTCTTCCTCAAATGAAGCCCTGTGTAATCATACGAAACATCATAATATGGGCCTCCGGTGTTCTCTGTAACATCATGCTAAGCTGGCATGACAGTGGAGTTAGCGAGTATAGCCAGCATGTTCAAAGCCATACACGCACACACGCAAAAACATGCCACCACTAGGCGAGCCTCACAAGTCTCGGAGGCTGGACAATGCACACACAAAGATCAAAAGGGACGAACATTTCCAGGTGATTGATATCAATGATGTAAAAGGAACAATACTGTTCATAGGACAGGGTTCCCACCCATTTTTACCAATTAATTTCCAAACCTTTTCCAAAACTATTCCAGAATATTTAACCCAATTTCCAGGACTATATAACAATAATTCAGCTCATTAACAAGTCGCTTACTCCTATGCGCAATGCCCAAAGACAGGTAGTGTATGCCAGTGGTTCTCAACCTTTTCAGGCTGTGACCCCGGAAATAATCATATTTGAACTGGGGACGCTGACGAGCACTACGAGTTGAGGAATTTTGTATAACACGGTTTTATTGTGAAAATAGCCGATCTACATGCTCGTGAGCGTTGTGAGTATGTATGTATGATATTCTCACAATTTCTGCCTCTAATATTTGACAATTTGGCCACAGTTAAATTTGTCATTTCAGAGTTATTAACAAAATCAATAACCAAAGACAATGCATAGCTATTTTTTCCAGGACCTTTGATCAATTCCAAAATGTTTCCAGTACTGGAAAAATATTTTTCTAATTTCAAAATATTTCCAGGAATTTCATGACCGTTGGAACCCTGATAGGAAGAACAATAGACTCACCGTGGCGAGCTCGTCAAACTTTCCAAACAACTCGTTTAGCAGTTTAACCAGCTCCTGGGCTGTACACTGGGAGGCCAGGCTGGTGAAACCAACTATATCTGCAAACAGGATGCTGTTGGAGAGAGGGAGAGAGATGAGGGGGGGGGGGGGGGGGAGGGGGTGTCAATGAAAGTTATTTATAGCAGCATGTTAGACAGTATCACAGAGACCAGATCATTGCCTGAGTGCCTGATCAGATTAGCTGGCAGGGATTTGTTTAAAATGACATTTAGGAAGCCAGAAGAACCAAAGTCAAAGTAAACATTCCCTTCTGTCAACCTGTTTACCGCAACCTAACTAATCAAACATTGAAATTAATGACCCGAGGAAGTGAAGAGGCCCCCCCCCCCATCCACCCAGTCTGAGTGGCAGCTCAGTCGAGCGTGAACAACCTCAAAATAGAACAGATAGCATTCTCACCGGGATCAAAGTGAAGCCATGTTCTGTTAGGAGCAGATGGGAAGACATTTGTGAGATATAATTCAGTCCTCCAGACAGACAGTAGCAGTCAACAGCGTAACATAAGCCCCTCTCACCAGGGGGAATAATGTGCAGGTGAACTGGCTGACCCCAACTCACAGTCCATTCACAGGGTTGAGGGGGCCTGACATGTCACTGTGTACGGGTCAAGGGGATGATCTAAACCGCTGAGGTGCTCCTCCAAAGCATTTTCCCGGACGCTATTTCCTTCATTTATCATCTGGCCACAGCTTGACGACAGCTAGGGCCTAAAGCTAAAATGAGCTTGATGCTGCTTGTCTGCGCTAGTGTCTTACTGTGGTCCTCCTCCAGACCCCCGAGAGACCACTTATCACCTTGTATCAGAGCGCGGTGGCTAATCTGAAGGCCCTGTTCTGGTAAAGGAATTGCCAGCGGCGTTGTGTGAGGGTGGAGGGTGTGAAGGGGGATTAGTCATCGAGACGTTGGCTGACCAGAAGCCCATGCACATCCATGGCCAGGGGCGTCACACCAAATCCTGGGCCCTGGGTACAAGGATTCACTGCGGGCCCCCCCCATATGAATGTTAACTATTGAAAAATAGCAGATATACAAGCTCACTGCTATTTTTGAAAAATCGTGAAAATGTGTGCCAAGAAACCTATGTTTTCATGTCAGTGATGCTCAAACTTTTTCATGTGAAGGACCCCCCCCATCTCAAAATATTTGGGACCCCCCAGAAGCTAAATTTGAGTTACAAATGTTCACTTAAAAAATACATATATTCAAAGATTTGCGCACATTTTCACGACTTTTCAAAAATTGCAGATCTACAAGCTCGCAGCGCGGCACTCGGTGCCGCGCTGTGAGCTTGTATATCTGCTATTTTTCAATAGCTAAAGTTACTAGGGCCCCTCCACCTTGGGCCCTGGTAACTCAGTCCCACTTTCCTACCCCTTGTGACGCCCCTGTCTATGGCCCCCGCGTTGTCAACATCCTGCCGTCTTCATGTGGGCTGGAGTCTTCACCGTGTGACAGAACGTACCCGCTAAATGCCATCTTATCATCTCACTGATGTCAACGTAATGAGGGGCAAAAGGGATCGATTTGCTGCGAATATTTTAATTGGTGGCCATCTGCGGCTGACAAACATTAAAGACTGAGATATTTAAACGCTGCGCTTAGTGGGTACAGTTCTATTGGCTAGATTTGAAACAAAGTAAAGAAATGAAACACCCAGCAGTGGCCTGGGCGTGTCTGTTTTGCAATTTTGAACTACCGTATGCATATGCAAGCAATATACTGGTACTGTACATGAACAATAATTTTTATTTTACATTCGGTTAGGGCACAGGTTGACAGAAAAGCATAAAGTATTATAGATATGTGTTTGTTCATGATAGTGGGACATGTTTTCTTAGCAACAAGAAGCAATCATGTATGACTGGCATATAATATAATTATGTGAGTGGGTTGAAACAACAAAGAGATTTTCCAATCTGAATTCATGAAACCAATCAGCTACAGAGGACAGACATATAGATTAGGTGTGTTTTGTAGATACAATATTGGCTGTTGTGTTTTGAGTCCTGTGGTCAAGGAATTGCCTAATGTGTAAATTTATTTGATTTCCAATATTTTGGCATGATTGAGTACAGTAAGAGTATGTCATCTAGGGCAAGGCCATTTGCATATAGAGTCGGCATCTCTAAATAATCTCACAACAATTAAGCCAGTAGCAGAGGGTTCCCTTATGCTTTTTGACTCAAAGGCATAATAAACATCCTGCTCCTTAAACCCATTCAGGCCTAAGTCCGATTTGAAAAAAGCCTTAAAGACCTAAGTCCGTTTTTTAAATTACCCACTGTTTTTTTCTGGAAAACATATTACACATTACCTCTGTAGCAGCTAGAAACAAAATTCCAAAACTATTTGATAGCTTACACTTTTGGCTTTTATGGAAAATGTTCAGGAAAAAAAATCAAAAATTACTCTACTACATACTGTACAATGTACTGTAATACACCGGCCTGAGGGGTAAAAGCACAAAAATGTGTACCCGTCCTGGGCTGGCCTCCTGGGTTAATTGCTTAAATGCTACCTTTGGTGATCAAGGTGACCAAGCCTTGCTATCAATATCCCTACTCTTACATTATTTTCCACAGACTGGCGCCCCCAGGGTGATGTGAATCACCTTGTTAAGACTGCTCTAAGATGTCAATTACCTTGTCAACCAGCACCTCCACAGTGAAGGGCACCATGGCCATCCTCTCTCCCACAATAACATCAGAAGATACAGTATGTGAATACCATCTAACAGCACAAATGTATTTGCATAAACAATACAAATGTCTATTGACCTAATACAGGTTAAAACAAACACAAAATGAACCACTAAACATTGGCAACAATGTTGAAACACCTGTTTACAGCTTGCTCCTATGGCACTGAAGTCAAACAAACAGCCATATTGGGTACACATTAGGGCAATACTCATGTTTTATTTTCAAGTTGCCTCATTCAGTCAAATCCTCAACACAAGCCACTCCCTCATCCAGTTCATGCCTCTTTCACAGCCAGATCCATTCAAAGCAAGCCAGGCTACAAATCCATTGAAGCCATTCATACAGGGATGATTAGTTATTCGTCATCTAATACACCCTCTCTGCAATCTGCAACAAGAGCCATATTTGACCTCCTCTCATCCACAATTGTCCTTCCAAGGGCTCAAATTCCAAGGGGCATTCCTCCAATTATGCTAATGTTCCTATTCCTATCTCCCTTGTGGCACTAGCCATCTATACTATAATTTTGCGAATGTCTGTCTGAGTGAGTGAGTGAGTGAGTGTCTGTCTGTCTGTCTGTCTGTCTGAAACAGCGTTTCTCCTCAGTGGCTGGAGCAATTGATCTGAAATCGCATCACCATTAGCATATGAACACACCTAACATAACTGTGAAGCCCGTTTGTCACTTTCACAAATCATATACTGTATATTAGCATTTTTATGGTGTATCTATATCTATTTAGCCTACAGTACCTTTTGTGACCACACATGTTAAGGGAGGGGCGCTGTTGTTCAGGCCATGCACAATCACACACAAACACACACACACACACACACAAACACACACACACACACACACACACACACACACACACACACACACACACACACACACGGGGGGGTGGGGGGGGGGGGGTGGGGGTGTGTGTGCAGGCGGGGGGGTTCTGGCCCTCTTACAGATGTTGTCCAAAAATCATGCAGATCGGTACACAGTATCTCTGTAGCTGTTAAATGGAACGGGTATTTCTTACATTGATGCTCCTACATATTAGCATGCAAGCACCAGTTAAAGTTACTTTCCATCCCTCATATACTGTGTGCACAGTGCACATCCCATAACCCACACACTGCACATCATTTCGGAGCTCATATTTTTGAACGGGTAAGGGCTAGTCTAGACAAATGAGATGTACAATCTAATCATACAGCAAGAATACATGTCTTGTGCCATCTTTGGGGTCAACGACCTCCTGGAGCATATGTACTGTAGTCAGGTGTTTGTTGACATCTGGCCAAATGAGAGAGAGGTGACCGTGACACCGAACGACTGAAGCATCTGTTCAGTGATGAGGTATCTGTGGTGAACGCAGCAAATGTCAAGAAGAAAAGTGGCTGCAAATAAGTGTGCAGGTGTGTGTGCGTGCAGATATACATGCTCACAACGCCTCGCAGTGCGAGGCGTTGTGAGCATGTAGATCTGCTATTTCCACAATGATCGCCTCTTGCTTACTTCATATTTGACAGTTTGGCCAGTTTGGTATTAAAACGGTCCTTAAATTGTCACTTTATAAATGTGCAGATACCCTGTATACTTATGTAAGTTTGTTTACCGTTTTTTTTTTTTACATTGAGCTAATCATCTGGCGACCCCACAAAATAATTTGGGGACCCCACTTGGGGTCCCGACCCCAAGTTTGAGAACCACTGTGTTAGATCATTCTTGGGCACTTGGATGGTGCAGGGGTTAAAGGTCTTTGTACACTGCTGCGTTTTTCGGGCCGAATATCGGAGTGAATTTCGGAGTGCGTGAATAAAGAAATCGACCTCACCTTATGTCAATCACGTTTGCACACTGCCGCCCGTTTCGTATTTATTTTCGGACCAGAGTTGATTTTTCCCGATTTTTGTCCCTTGCTCTCTCTCTCTTTCTCTCTCTCTCTCCCTGGCCTACGGCTTTCGGATTTCCAAAACGCAACGAAATGCAACCACCTTAAGTCCCTGCCCACCACTGTGGAGACTTTAGGGGCCCTGGCGTCCCATTGAACACAATGGGGGTGCGTAGGGTTGCTCCGACACAATCACCACGATGTTGCGTTCGTCCGACTCTTCCCATTACTAATCTTATCTTGAACTCTAACCCTAACTACACGCGTAGCCAAGTGGTCGGAGTAAGAGACGTCGGACTGATGTGTTCCTCCCACACAATGGAGCCTGTCTTCTCATTCTGAAGAAGACGTTTTAGTTGAAACGTTAATAAAGCTTCTGACTGGGAGCCCTGTATGCCACAGTGTGCAGACTTTTTTTTTTTTTTTTGCCTGTGAATTTTGTTGGTCCTGCACCTATCAGTGAATGTGCCAGCTCTGTTTTCTTTTAGGGGAAGTGTCCCATATTCCCTTTCATTTGAGTCTACAACAAAAGGAGAGATTTCTCACAGTCTGCCATTCTCTTTCTCTGCACAGGTGCAAAATTATGCATACACTGTCAAATTCATGTGTTAATTAGACTCTGAAAGTGAAAAGATTCCGGGTTCCGGGTCCATTATTTTAGCTCTCAAAGTTCAATTAACACTTCAGATATTATTTCATACTGTAGAAAAATCTCTTCTGCAGTTATTCCATCTAATCAGGGTAGGCTATGCCCCATATAGTACATAATTATGCAGAGTCAGGCTATACTCCTCACAATTCTCAATTTCACTCCATGCCTTAATTGCCCCCACCACAACCTCCTGAGATCCAAATATGCTTAATGGAAGTAGCAGAGACACTCAACTCCATTATCTGCTTTATACCCTATTGTTCTCACACAAAATCTAATATGATGAAACAATTAGAACTGCGATTTGAAACACTACAATCAGATTATAGTACAGTCTAGCATTATAATATCTATTAAGCCAGTATATTTTGGGCATGTCACTGTAGCTGAAACAATGTTGAGCTCACAATTCATTGTACAACATGAAACTTGAGCTTCCACTTGCCATTTTGCGTCCATATATGAACACAGCAATTCTTAACCATTTCTGGAAATGCCTTCACTGCGCTCACATTAGATGAATCCCCTAACTAACTATAAGACTTTGACATCCCACAGCTTTGGGGTCACTTGGTGCCATTGCTGATTTATTGTACTGTTTTTGCAGGACCATAATTATTACCACATTCTCTCGTATTGGATTTCAATCAAATCAAATCAAATGTCGCCCTCAGCCTCGTAAACGTAATGAGAAAACGTTAAGTAAATTGTACTGCTCACTGTTTGCGTTCTAATTACGGCCCACCCAAATCACATAAATCATGTCCGCATCGAGCGTAGATTACTCTCACAGGGTAGCTTTAGCTGAAGGAGTGCAAGGCACAAAAGCAATCAGTGGAGCTCCACTGAGATGTGTCCACATTTAACCATCACACGCACAGTGTTATGCAACGACAATTTAGACTCCACTGCTTTTAATCCCCTGCAGCAGCTTAATCCCGGGGCTAAGCAAACTCTGCCTCGTGCCTCCCCGCTTCTCTGACAGCACAAAGGGGAGGAGAGGTAAGATAAGAAAGGGGAGCATGGAAGATACAGACAGAGCAGGGTGGTGCGAGTGAATTAAGAAGCACCGAGAGAGAGAGAGAGAGAGAGAGAGAGAGAGAGAGAGAGAGAGAGAGAGAGAGAGAGAGAGAGAGAGAGAGAGAGAGAGATGGAGAGAGTGTATTGGTAAGTAGGGAAGAAACGAGAAGGGAATGAAAATGTGAATCAAAAGTATTTCAGAAAGTGTTTAATCTCCCTTGAATTAAGAATTCAAGGGAGATGAGGTGAATGTACAAAGAGTCACATTTTCATGCACGCAGGTCTATATATGAGCGATGACACGGTACAAAGGTACAGTATGTAAGAAGATAACCACAGCTATCAGTACAGTAGTTACAGGAGTGCACTCTGTAGAAGTAAGATTTGAAGGATACAGTCGCAACAGGAAGCAGAAATGAAGAGAAACAATCAAGTGACTGAGATATTAAAGACTAGCTCTGGTCCATAGCGTTAGTGGAGTTCTCCCTAACGCTACTGTATATGTTCCTCTACTCCGCTCCGGCTTGGCAAAACCAGAAAGCCGTCTTGTCTGGTCCGAAAATAACCAAAACTGTTTCACCCCTAATAAGGTATCAGTGGGTAGTTGAAAGCTTACTCTACTTAGTGGACGCAGTCTGAGCCCCCCACACACTTAAAATACATTTCAAGGGCAAAATGAAAAATATTCCACCGGATGGAATAGCGTTAGGGAGAACTCCACTAACGCTATGGAGTTAATTAAAGACATGCCTAAAGTTGGATGTGACTGGACAGTCAGTGGCTGCTCCATCTACAGAACCACACACCCCAGCACGCAACGTTCAGTTTACACACACATTTGCACTCAAAGGACCACAATGGAAATAAGTTATCAAGCTTTTTTGTGTTTTATATACATTTGACAGATATTTACAACCATATGTCTATAAATGTATGCCAATAAAAATGACAATCAATCAATCAATCAATCAATCAAAGATTGAAAAAGGAAATCAGAGAAAGGTTGGCAGTGATGTACAGGGTTAGAATGAAAGCAATAAAGTACCATAAGTAATAATACATAAGGACCGCAAGTCTACACTAGAAACGGAGGGGGAGAGAGATTTAATCCGTTTTGTCCGTTGGTCTCTCTGTCTTTCTCTCTGTCCATACCCTTACGGACAACACTCAACCCGACGGATTAAAACCGATAAAAACGTACGTACACATGAACTACCCGTGGCAAACTTTTGTCAACCGTGGGGGACGGAGGTGAGGGAGAAATGTTTCGTCTTTTTTTCTGGACTCCATTTAAAAATAAATAAATAAACTAGTAAATAAACTAGTGAAAACAGCCGATCTACAAGCACACAACGCCTCGCACTGCGAGGCGTTGTGTGCTTGTAGATCTGCTGTTTTCACTACTTTTGTGCGACAGCCTTGTACGATGAAGCAGGGCTTTGCTTTGCGAAAAAATTACAAATTTGAAACTTGGAGATACAAGGTTTCTGCCCGACAGTGACGATTTACTTTGTTGGCCGCCCAGCCCCCAAAATGGAACGAAGGCCGACATTTTATTTTTATTTTTTTCCTAATGGCCGGCCTGGACCGGCCGGGAATGAACCGGCCATTCGGGAGTTGTCCCGCTTTTCCCAATGGCCAGCACGTCCCTGCTCTTGTAATACGTTGGTTCAATTTTATAAAACTCAAAGACAGACTTAACCACTTTCACTTTCACTTAAAATCTTCACTTAAGATCTACAAGCTCACAACGTGTCACATCGGCTATTTTTGCTACTTTCTGTGACACTCTAGTATGATGAAGTAGTAGGGCATTCATTCATGAAAAAAAAACATAAAAGTTGAAACACAGAGATATGAGATTTCTACCTGACAGCAACGATTTAGAAAGACACACAGAGCAGATAAACCCCAAATCAGTTGGGAAATTGGCAAATGGGCGGGACATTGCACAAGACAATTCTGCAAAAGGAAGCAAACTTTTGGCGGAAATATTAGATCTCTAAGCTCACAACAGATCACGTGACGCGTTGTGAGCTTGCAGATATTGTAGCTCTTTTGTAGCAGACATTTGGTGTAGAGCAAGGGTCTTCAACAGGGGGTCCGGGACCCCTAGGGGGTCCTCAGAGTTACTACAGGGGGTACTCCAAATCCAAATCCTGAGAACTTTAGACAAAAATAGCAGATCTACCAGCTCACCACGCTGCGAGCTTGTAGATCTGCTGTTTTTGAAAGATTGTGACAATTTGTGCAAGTCTTTGAATACTTCAAATCCTTCTAAGGTTTTTTGAAAAACCTATGTTTCTATGTCAGTGGTGCTCAAGCCTTTTCATGTCAAGGACCCCCAAAATCATATGTATTTGGCCACCGGCCCCCATCTCTTTCTACAAGAGGTGGCATGTGTTGCACCCACAAGCAATCACTTGGAGGAGTCATTCAAAGAGCTGTGACCTTGCCATTCTGCACTGACAGTGAAATGCACCAGTGTGTTTTCAGGCCTGGGTGGTGTTAAGTTCTGTCTTTTTTTTTTTTATCTCATTATGCAGCCTCCATGGTGTTCCCCTGGGGCCATGTAAGGTCAAGTTATTCTTTTCATACAAAGCATTTATCCCCCATTTGCGAATAAAATTGCCACAAGGAACAAACAAAGGCTGGAGATTGAAAGAAGACTGTCAAAGCCAATTGGCCAGCTTAGATGAGCTTATATTACAGCAGTGGTTCTCAACCTGTGGGTCGGGGGGGTCCCCAAATTATTTTGGGGGGGGTCCCCAGATGATTAGCTAAATGTGCAACATTGTTTTCTCACTCAACAGCAAACAAACCAGCATACAGTTTAAGTGTACAGAGGGTATCTGCACATTTCTAAAGTGACAATTTAAGGACTTTTTAATACCTCTAAAATGACAAATTAAACATTGCCCAAATTGTCAAATAATAGAATAGAATAGAAATTGCGAGGCGTTGTGAGCATGTAGATCTGCTATTTTCACGATAGAACCATGTTATACAGAATGTAATTCCTCAACTCTTTTTATATAATATTATTTTGGGGGACGCTGCCTGAAAAGGTTGAGAACCACTGTATTACAGTACAATCATTATTCATCTATTGTGACATATAGGTCCATTCAGACTGTTGGGAATTGAATCCTACCTGACATTGTCATGACGCTGGATGTAGATTTTGTGAAATATCCTTTCCGGAGGCTTCAGGAAATCCTCCTTCATCTCCATAGCTACATTCCTGGGCAATAGACTCATCAACAGCCGCTCCTATTTGTGTGTGTGTGTGTGTGTGTGTGTGCGTGTGTGTGTGTGTGTGTGTGTGTGTGTGTGTGTGTGTGCGTGCGTGCGTGCGTGCGTGCGTGCGTGCGTGCGTGCGTGCGTGCGTATGTATGTGAGGCAAAGGGACAGAGAAAGAAACAGAAAGAGTGAGAGAACTACTAAGATAAAGTTATATAGTCTCACATAGTAATCATATGGGAGAATGCCAGAAGCATGGAATGAAAGTACCAGACAGAAAGGCTTAATGTCAGAGGTGAATTCAACGTGTGTGTGTGTGTGTGTGTGTGTGTGTGCGTGTGCGTGTGCGTGTGCGTGTGCGTGTGCGTGTGTGTGTGTGTGTGTGTGTTTTTGTATATCGTCGTTGTCGGGTGGAAACCTTGTATGTCCAAAACCGTTCTTTTTATCATTTAAAAAAAATGAACTAAACTAGTGAAAACAGCCGATCTACAAGCACACAACGCCTCGCACCGCGAGGCGTTGTAGATCGGCTGTTTTCACTACTTTTGTGCGACGGCCTTGTCTGATGAAGCAGGGATTTACTTCGCGAAAAAACGTACACATTTGAAACTTGGAGATACGAGGTTTCTGCCCGACAGTGACGATATATATACCGTATGTATGTACAGTATATCTGCCACCACTAGGTATAAACAGTAAACACAGTTCACAAGAGCCACGATGTTGTATATATTCCGGAGATTGGTTGTTCATTTGACCTGTATATGGAATAAGTATACATGTCTAAGCTAATGAAATATAAGGAGCTGATGTAAATAATCACCCGTTTGGGTCATCAGATCCTTATTTTTGGCAGCTTAGGACATGTACTGTAGTACGGGGACTGCAAATCACGCAGGCCCTTTTAAGAGCAAAGACAAGCTACTTGCAAAGAATTGTTCCATTTCTGTTGCAGCTGGAAGCCTGTCTGTGTGGAAAATATGATGTGTCTTGCCAAAAGTAAGTCGTACATGGGATGAATTATCCAGTAACGCTCCATGAACTGATTCCACATTACTGCTGCAACACTCAAGAGAGATGAAGTCAAAGCATCCATTAAGACATAAAGTATTTGAGACCTTCAGTGTGTGTACGTGTGTGTGTGTTAGGGCATTCACCAAATATTCGAATATTCGAATATCAAAGTCACTATTCGACGTTGTCCACCGAAGTCGAATATTCGTTTGTTTTTATTTAAAAAATATATAGTTTATAAAGCTTGGCTACATAGGAAGTCATAAGAATGAGTTGTCAATGCCCCTGGTGAATGAATTTGTTAATGCTCTATACCAGGGGTTCTCAAACCTTTTTAGGCTGTGACCCCCAAAATAAACATATTTGAACTGGGGACCCCCACCCTGACAAGCACTTGGGATTGTAGGTATTACATTTAATGTGACTCAGTTCCGTAGATGAATATTGTGAAAATAGCAGATCTACATGCTCACAACGCCTCGCGTTGCGAGGCGTTGTGAGCATGTAGATCGGCTATTTTACAAGGATTCAGTGCAGGCCAAGCCCCCAGTGAATGTTCTTCATAGGGGTTGGGGGTTTAACCCTTTTAGACTGGGAACTCATTATTACGCATTATTTTGTGCTTTAACTATTGAAAAATAGCAGATATACAAGCTCACAGCGTGGCACTGAGTGAGTGCCGCGCTGTGAGCCTAGTCTTTGAATATTTCAAATCCTTAAAAAGAAAAACCTATGTTTCTAAGTCAGTGGCGCTCAAACTTTTTCATGTCAACGACCCCCAAAATGATATATATTTGGCCACGGAGCCCCATCTAAAAATATTTAGTAACCTGGAAGCAAAATTTGAGTTCCAAATGTTCGCTTAAAAAACACATTCAAAGATTTGCACACATTTTCACGACTTTTCAAATACTTTTGGTATTTTTCAATAGCAAAAGTATAAAATAATTAAGACCCCTCCATCCTGGGCCCTAGTAACTCTGTCCCACTCCCCCCCCCCCCCCCCCCTTGTGACACCCCAAGGTGTCTCTGTACCTGTTTCTCGTTCTCATCCTCCATGCGGAGTTTCTCTTCGATGCAGTTCCTTGCCTGTAGGAAGGCCTTCCTCTGGGCTCGCTCTGTCAGGATGCGCACGAACATCCCTGACAGGTTGACGCTGGTGAACAGCACTGTGTTGGCAACAAGCTGTAAAGCAACACAATGCAGATGCTATCACACTTTTACCCATTTAGGCCTAGGATTATTGACTGCTTTAACTATTGAAAAATAGCAGATATACAAGCTCACAGCGCGGCACCGAGTGCCGCGCTGCGAGCTTGTAGATCTGCTATTTTTGAAAAATCTAGATTTTTCTTTGCAAGTCTTTGAATATATCTATTTAAAAGCGAACATTTATAACTCAAATATTTGCTTCTGGGGGGTCCCTGGGACAACATATTTTGAAATGGGGGTCCGCAGTCAAATACCTGCAATTTTGGGGGTCCTTGACATGAGAAAGTTTGAGAACCACTGATTTAAAGGAAGGATTTAGAAGTCGTGTCAAAGATCGGGTCAAAGATATTCAAAGACTTGCACTCGTTTTCACGATTTTTCAAAAATAGCAGATCTACAAGCTCGCAGCGCGGCACTCGGTGCCGCGCTGTGAGCTTGTATATCTGCTATTTTTCAATAGTTAAAGCATGAAATAAGGGTTAAAGTGGTTAAAATCTAACGCGACTCGGGCGCGTTCCAGGTATCTGAGAGTTAAACGCTTTCATTTTCCACAAACAATTATCTTTTCATCTTTTCCCCTTTTTTTCTCCCAATTCAGTCACTCTGCCAATTCCCACTCCCCCCTGTACGACGTGGGAGGGTGTATTTTGATGCACGAGAAGCCACCAGAGTTTCACTGAGAGGACGTGACGCAGGGGAGAGTATTTTTTGCAGGTCTTTCAGTCCGAGTGTATCGAAAACATGTTAAGGTGGAGACAACCTCCCGTTGGCCGGACCAGGTTAACATTCACCAGGTTAGCATTCACCAGCGTCGGCAGGTTAGCATTCACCAGCGTCAGCAGGTTAGCATTCACCAGCGTCGGCAGGTTAGCATTCACCAGCGTCGGCAGGTTAGCATTCACCAGCATCGGCAGGTTAGCATTTCACCAGGTTAGCATTCACCAGCATTAGTTTTACTGAGGTTAGGGTTAGGGTTAATGTTAGGGTTTAGGTGTATCTCCGTCTCCCTGGTGTTCGGCTCCTCCGCGCAGCCAATCACAAGCTTCCGCTGCCTTAACCCAGTTGCCTTTTTGATACATTCGGACTGAAAGACCTGCAAAAAACACTCTCCCGTGATGAGGTGGAGGGACACATTATTCCAGTTCAGCTCCCCCTAAACAGGTGCCCTGACGAGCAGTAGGGGTCACCAGTGCAGAGACGGACAGAGGTGGCCCTCCCCGCCTGGCTTCCCACACGCACATAAGTCACATCTGCTTTCCACACAGCAGCAGCACATTTGTACCATTAACACATTATTAGTTTTATATAGTCACTGTCCGGCAGAAACCTCCTATCTCCAAGTTTCACATTTCCAATTTGTTTTTGTAAATTAAAGCCCTGCCTCATCATATAAGACTGTTGCACAAAATTTGTGAAAATAGAAGTTCTACAAGCACACAATGCCTCGCAATTTGAGGTGTTGGGTGCTTGTAGATCTGCTATTTTCACAATTTTAACCTGTTAAAAAAAAGAAGGTTTTGGACATATAAGGTTTCCACCCGACAGCAACGATATGTGTTTCCGGTTCAAATCTGCCGCAGAGCCAATACAACAAAGCTACAGTATGGGAAACTGAACTGGAACAGGAAACAGTTATGCAGCATTCTGGAAACCCCCGGGACTACAGTTATCCTACTATTATAATTAAAATGCTATTGACGGATAAATATAGGTCTGATAATTATGTACCACATACTAAAATCATGGATACTTGACATTATTCCCCTCATTTTCCTTAGTATACATTGTTTTCACACTTTGGAAACAAATTCCTATTTAACATTGAGCTGGAAACAAAGTTGAGCTGCCCACTGGACATACCCCCGTCTGGGGGTACAGGGGGCTTTCACATAGGAACGGGGTTTGGCCTCTTCCAATTACATCTTTCTAGTTTCTAGTTGTGTTTATTGGAGTGCACCGCTAAGGATTCAAAGCCCTAGCCTACTCTCCACAGTGGTGGGCAGGAACTTTACCCCTGCGAAACATCTTGAGCCACTAGCTTACAAAATAGAAAGTACACTAGAATGTCTTTAGCTGTGAAGTACTGTATGTTAAATGTGTGGGAATTTGCCTCTGTAACTGTGATGACATATAACACGTAGTAAAAGGCCGACAGGCCCTATGGAGCCCAAAGGCACAGAGGAAGTCATACAGTATGATGATAAGCATTACATGTTTTAAAGTAGGCTACTTTGGCTTGACAAGTTGACAGGCACATTGGAATAAAGTGCAACTTCTTGTGGCGCAACATATGTGCTGTTGCTTTACATTTATTATGCATGATGCAGCTGAGAGGTTAAGTTTAGATGTAAGGTAACTGAACCATCTGGTGTGTGTGTGTGTGTGTGTGTGTGTGTGTGTGTGTGTGTGTGTGTGTGTGTGTGTGTGTGTGCGTGCGTGCGTGCGTGCGTGCGTGCGTGCGTGCGTGCGTGCGTGCGTGCGTGCGTGCGTGCGTGTGGTCTTACATTTGTGACCTACTAAGGACCAAATGTCCTCACAATAGTAGAATTGGAAAAAATGTGAGGACCTACACTTATAGAATCGGGTCAAAATTCTAATTTTCACAATTCTTTCAAAAATAGCAGATCTACAAGCTTGCAGCGCGGCACTCGGTGCTGCGCTGTGAGCTTGTATATCTGCTATTTTTCAATAGTTAAAGCATAAAATAATGATACACAATAATGTGTACCCGTTCTAAATGAGTTAATTTGTTGTGTTTTTTTTTATGCAATTGTGTGTAGAGTATAACAATGTGCATATGAAACTGTGTTAGACGTGTGTTCCTTCCTCTATATCCAAGTATATTGGGAAGGAGATACAAGGTGCTCCTACTTGAGACACCAAGGTTGGCTGAGTGTGATTTCACGCACGAACAATGGGAACACTGTGTCAAAGAGTGGGCCGTTGCCCTGAGCAAAAAGTCAATATAGCCTTTCATTCTCTCCATGTGTTTGTCCAGTCATTCATCATTGGTGTTTGCTACAGCCTAAGTCAATGATGAAGTATAAAGAGTGGGCAGCTTCTAACAAATAACGCAATATCTAATTAGTTGGAACAAATGGTACTGGGGTCTTTGGGTTTGTTGTGGTAGTTTTCTGTCTCACTGTTTATAGCCTATACAGTATATCGTCGTTGTCGGGTGAAAACCTTGTATGTCCAAAACCATTCGTTTTTTATATCATTTAAAAAAATGAACTAAACTAGTGAAAACAGCCGATCTACAAGCACCGTTGTGTGCTTGTAGATCTGCTGTTTTCACTACTTTTGTGCGACGGCCTTGTACGATGAAGCGGGGCTTTGCTTTGCGAAAGAACATACAAATTTGAAACTTGGAGTTACAAGGTTTCCACCCGACAACGACGATATATAAAAGACTGACAAGGAATCATATACAAGAGAGTCTGAGAAACAGATCTGAGGTTCTGAATTCCTAATGAAGCCTCAGGTGTCTCCCGCTGGTGATCCCACTGACACTTCAAACTTGATTAATTTAGCTAACAAAACACAAACAACGCCACGAGCTGTTATTTAGATGAAAATAGTTAACATATGGCACAGCCAACCTGACAGATCGCTGATTCATTGCACCCTCAGCCAAGGAACGTTTCACGTAATAATTTATTTGAGGCCCTAAAAGTTTTCTTTGCCTTCCAAAAAAGAAACACTTTGTCACTGCATTTTGATAAATGTTCTTGAGTATGGTTCTTATAGTCCCTATTCTGTCTGCTACATTTTTGTGAACAATTTGCTGGGGGATGGGGCTGGGGTTGAATCTATCCATACTCTGCTATTGATTGATGATCATGCATTTCTATTGAATATCTATCGGGATGTTTTATCCCTGCTTGTGGTCAGACTGAATTAGGAAAAAATAGTCAGACTTTTAGGAAAAGTATTGTAGTCTGTCTGAAATGTTTGATGGTTTTGTTTGATACTATCACAATTTAACAATTGAATTTAAAATGCAGGTTAACCACATTAAACGTGTCATAATTTCATATTTTGGGCAAATTAGCAAATTGTATCGAGGTTTGTCAAAGGTTGTAAAATGTGAATTTTTGCTAATCGTAAAACAATTAGAAAAGAATTGCACATGTACAGTACAAGCTCGTAGATGGGCTATTTCCGCTATTTGTCATGCGAGAAATTTGTTATACTTTTTTCAACACATCCAACCGTGTTTGTAACACACAGAGCAGCGTGCTGAGAAGCAGGCAGAGGTGGTGTGATCTATGGGGTGGTTAGTAAAAGGTGATGTGGGGTCATGACACAGCTTAGTGGATTAGCAAGCTGTCCCTGGTAGTACAGCTAACACAGTCCTTCACACATTGTCCTGGCTACAGCATACATAGTAGGAAGAAAAAACTATCCAACAACAACTGTCCTTGTCGAGGAGGGGGAAATCATATCTCAATCTCTCCTCTAGTGAATACACAATCTTCATGGTACTGTATACTGTATGTTGTTGAGGCAAAAGGTTTCAATTCCCCTTGTAGAGAGACTGATGTGTCATGTCTCATTCCCTACACCTGACGACATTACATGAACGTGCGTACACAGGGGCGTCAATTCGGTATGGCAGGGGTATGCAGCTGCCATACCCTGGGTCGAGGGGGGAAAATAAAAGTATATTCCCAAGTTCCGCAGGTGAGCTGCACAGGTGCAATGCATTATTGTTAATTGTGGCAAGATTACTAACATGCTAAGTTTAGCTGCACTTGAAAAACCATTCCAGGCTGCCATATCCAGCCCAAGAAACCGTAGAAACCAGTGTAAAAAACTGACAAAAGTCGTTTTTTTTTTTCCAGACATCTGCGAGGCGTTGTGAGCATGTAGATCAGCTATTTTCACAATAGAACTGTGTTATCAAAAATGTAATGCCTATTTTCCATGAGGACTCCCATCTTTGCCATACCCTGGCTTTTGCTGAACTGACGCCACTGTGCGTACATACGTATGTGCGTGTGTGCGTGCTTGTGCGTGTGTGTTTGCTTGTTCGTGGGAATGAGCAAGAAAGACACTATAGGGGAGCGGGGGGAGGCAAGCATATGGTAGTACACCAATTTCTATTTCTGCTCTGAGATGGCATTCCGGATTTTATTTTTTATTTAATTTTTAATTTTGATCCCACGACTTTGTAACACATTTCTTCAATTGCCTGACCTGTAATCCTGGTTTCTGCTCTCCCTCTGCCACGCCTGGGGAGCCCCGGCTGGCCAGGGGGAGGCAGTGTATAAACCATGATTACTGCATGTTTTTGTGAGGGTATCTACCCTAGGAGACACGGGGAGAACATGCAAACTCCACACAGAAAGGCCCTTTCGCCAACCCCACCTAGGGTGTGGGCGTTGATGACACGGAGGAGGAAACACGCCCCCCCCCAGCGCCCACAGCATCCCCCTGAGGGAATCGAACCCAGGGCCCCTGATTTTATTTTCATAACCAAAGAATTGCACAGTTTTATCAGGGCCTCTGACAGGGGCTAAAGCTACAGTACAGAGAAGAAAGACAAAGGGTACAGTTCCTCTAAGTTCTTCTAGTTCGTAATTCTTTAAAACTCTGGTCCTTTTGGTTATGTGAGAGAGGGGAATGTAGAGGTAAAGTGATTGATCCACATTAGACTGTCTAATGGAAACAATGACCTGTACAATAAAGCTGATGATAGGAGAGTGAATAAATAAGGATAGCCTATAACACTTAAGTCTCAATCAACTATGTCAAATCTTAGGGAAGGTGATAGGAGTCAGGACTTAGGGAAGACTTTAATAAAAGCTTTAAAAATGTACTTGTTATTGCTCATTGTCTGTGGCCAAAACGTCATAGCAGCTCTTGTTTAGATCTCAGTCTCAGATATCGACTGGCCATGACTCGCCTGGACACATTAAGAGCTGCCTGCGGGTTAACTCATTATAATGTCTTTGCTTTCCTAAACATGTGTTCATTCATAATTAATCACATTTGACACCCGATTTGTTTTGAGTGGCCGCCTAGCCTACTGTATGGCATGCAAGTGGGACTCTGCGCGAGGAGCTGTCCGTGGTGCTGATTTGAACTCGTCTGATCGCTCAGTCCAGTTTGGTTGCTTTTAATAACAATGATTCAAATACAAACCTACGAGGTTATTAGATAGCCATATAGACCTATATATTTGTGTCTATGCGAACTGGGCTGGATATGGTATGGTGTTAATTAGTAAGTAGCCTACTCACCGTTCTCCATAGTTTCTGTGTCTTGACTGTGACCGAAGTGGCGGTGACGATCGTGTGCGAGATGGAGACCATGATCCCGAACACCACGGCCAACAGTGTCCTCACGGGCAGGAGCGCGTAGGCCACGAAGGTGACCAGTATGAGCTGCCACATGCCCTGCTCCGGGGACGGCGGGTAGGACTCCGCTCCTCCTGCCCCGCCGAGGGGCAAGGGGCAGCAGAGGAAGGAGAACGTGAAGCCGAACAGCAAGGTCAGGTTGACGATCTGCTGGAGCTGGGTCACCTGCAGTCAGAGGCGTGATTTCAGAGGGGAAATAAATAAGGGGTGGCAAAAAACAATTGGTTACCACTTTAGCCTAATTTCTAAAACAGCGAAAACAGTCCACTATTTTCGCTATTTGTTTGGGGGGTCAAAAAGAGAAAATGTTTGAAGATGTTCGCCTGTAATGTCATTCCCAAAATTGGGACGCCACGTTGAAAGTGGTTAATAAACGAGTTCTGGACTACATGCATAAAATAACGGAATTTGAGGTTAAACGTGAACACAATTGCCAATCCCCTGGTGCCCCCAAATGACGCCCCGTGGTCACCTGCAGGTACTTGACATTGGTGACGATGAACAGGGACACGAACACCACGCAGTGGACCGGGTGGGAGCCCTTGGGCACGGTGAGCGCGGGCCCGCCGGACAGCACCTCGACCACGGCCAGCGTGGACGCCAGCACGATGAGCACGGCCAGGGCTTTGAGCGTGGACGTCTGCTCCAGCCGCAGGTTGTAGTTCTGGAAGAGGCACTCCAGCTCCTTGCAGTCGAACTCGTCCTCGCACGCGATGCTGCCGGTCAGAGGCAGCCCCGGCGGACAGGGGCTCTTCTTTCGCCTGGTTTTGACCTTCTGAAACGGTATTTCCTCCATGTCAGTGCCATTCATAAACCGAAAAGCAGTTCACGCGTCAGGTCCACGGAAAAACACCCCCGAATCTCCCACATGCACGCTTGTTGCTGTTGCTGCGACCCAGAGCCAGCACGCTGCACGCAGCACGCAGCAATGGGCTGGAGGCAGTCGGAGCGTCCCACTCCCAGATAGAGACTGACTGAGTGACCACAGACGGGAGTGAAATCTCCAGACGCGCGCGCACGCACACGCACAGTGACACACACACACACACACACACACACACACACACACACACACACACACACACACACACACACACACACACACACACACACACACACTCACTCTCTCTCTCTCTCTCTCTCTCTCTCTCTCTCTCTCTCTCTCTCTCTCTCTCTCTCTCTCTCTCTCTCTCTCTCTCTCTCTCAATATCCACAGGTTGCAATGTGTTGTTCGACGAAGAGATCAGTTATTATTATTATCATCAGTGAAGCCAGCATTATTTCCGTCTCAATCGCAATTGAGGACGATTTTCTTGAACGAAACAAGCTCAACTGTCATTCGGGTAGAGCACAGCCACAGTGTCAAGTGATGTGCACGAAAAGAGAGAGAGAGAGAGGGGGGAAAAAAAGAAAGAACATGCACGCACACGACGTCGAGTTCAGATTCCTAACAGCTACAGTAACAGCGAGAGGGCTCACATTGGATCACGCGTGCGCACTGAGTGGTGGAGATTAGACGGGTCTCTGTCAGCTACTCCACACAAAGTGGAGAAGACAATAGCCTAATTTTGGTGTATCTCTTTCTTTCTTTCTTTCTTTCTTTCTCTCTCTCTCTCTCTCTCTCTCTCTCTCTCGCTCTCTCTCTCTCTCTCTCTCTCTCTCTCTCTCTCTCTCTGTGTGTGTGTGTGTGTGTGTGTGTGTGTGTGTGTGTGTGTGTGTGTGTGTGTGTGAGAGAGAGAGAGAATACATTTGCAGTCATGCACATGCTTATCAGACCATGCTGAGAGATGTGCTCACAAGATATCTTGAATCCACAATCCCCATCCATCTCTCTCTCTCTCTCTCTAGTCTGTCTGTCTGTCTGTCTGTCTGTCTGTCTGTCTGTCTGTCTGTCTGTCTGCCTGTCTCTCCCTCTCTCCCTCCTTCCCTTCTTTCTGTCAACCCAGAATCAATGAGACAGTGAAGCTCATGTGATTGCACGCGAGAGATTGGTCCTAAGTGGCAGCTGTGGTTCAAAGGCATGAGTGATATGAGGAGAAGGATGCACTTACACATGTTGATCATAGGATTTCTATTTGGAGGCACCCGCCCACCCTGGCCATCCGCTTGGCATTCAGAGGCCAGAGCATCTCATTCATTACCAGAGGAGCATTAGTCATCCTTCAGAGGCTGTCGTGGCCATGACCCCTTAGTGCCAAGGAGGGTCGAGGAGACTGATGGATGGGTGGCCCACATCAAGACCACATCTCAGCCATTGTATTGTACCCAAACTAACACGCAGTTTTCCCTCTCTCTCTCTCTCTCTCTCTCTCTCTCTCTCTCTCTCTCTCTCTCTCTCTCTCTCTCTCTCTCACAGTGGTTCTCAACCTGAGGGTCGGGACCCCCAGGAGTCCCCAGATGATGAACTTAATGTGCAACATTGCTTTCTCACTCAACAGTAAACAAACCACCATAACGTTTAAGTGTATATCTGCACATGTGTGTGTGTGTGTGTGTGTGTGTGTGTGTGTGTGTGTGTGTGTGTGTGTGTGTGTGTGTGTGTGTGTGTGTGTGTGTTTGTCAGAAACACACAAATCCCTGATCATTCATTGTAAATAATTATATTTTGTACATTATCATATTAGAAACAATGTTACTTAGTCTACACTACTCTACTCTACAACGGCGTTTGAGTTTTAATTAACTGTAAAAAGAATAAATGAACGCTCAGTGTTTTTACAGTGTAGCTTCCTATAATGTATCCGCACTTCAACCCTCTGAGAGAAAAATGTGGGACACGTTTCTATTAGAGTGGCATTCTGTCTCATTTAATCATCTTATCTACGTCTTACCCAAAAAAAAGGCAGCACTTCTCACATAATATCCAAGTCAAGGGGGACAAAATACTAACATTTCACTTCTATATTTGGCTCACATCACAATAGCGTGATGTCACGACTCACAATAGTGATGTGACTCATGAGTCAAATAAGTGAAATGTGAATATTATGTCCTCCCTGACTTGGAATTGTGAGAGGCTACCCTTTTCATATGTTTGGTAATATGCTCACTGGATTTTGGGTTTAGAACTCCACTGAGAGTCACGATGTTGAAGGCATCCTCCTAAATTCTTTCTCTCTACACAGTGAGGACTACGGTAGCAGGGCAACAGGACCCGTGAAAGCATGCAAACTAAACATGAAAGTATTGTCCCTGCTGTAGTTAGCCAGCATCCATATTCTATGTGTGAACATTAGACAAAAATAGCAGATACCGGCTCACAAGCTTGTAGAGGTTGTAGATCTGCTCATTTCAGGGAAGAGATTTTTGGGGTTGAGGGAAAAAAGGAGTGGACCAAGAACAGAGCCCTGTGGCACCTACTAGTTCATTTTCCCTGATCTGATCTGGAATAGATTTTCTGTCATCATCCTAATCAATATTTCAATAATTTAATTTATAATTTAATTCAGTATAGGTAGCCTCCAAATTAATCTCAGTAATGATCGCCAACAGTTTTCCGTTTCAGAAAACATCTCACGTTTCCTTTGATGCAAAATGTCAGTCTAAGCATTTCAAACGAGTTGGGAGATGTGACATTCAAAGGTGCACGTGCAGTTTTCCCATCTGTTTTCAAGCTGATTGCTGCTGACGGGTAGTTGGACCCCGTTCATTTCCATGAACACGTGCTGTATTCCCAGGGGACCCTTTGGCCTGTTTGTGACACGGGGTGTCTGGGATGAAAGCACAGACACAGAACGGTATAAAAGTGTTATCCTCCCTTCGTTTGATGGCCTCAGGTGTCAGCTAACAGCGGCGCTCAGCCGAGGCCCTCATCTGCTGAGAACAAAGAGAGGTCTCTGATGGGAGTTCACAGTGTAGAGCTGCCATCCAAGGGCAACTGACAAGGAGACGGCAGCCTGCTTTCTGCTGCCCGCCTCTCTATGAACGTAGTTTTTACTTTCTTTATGCCAATTTTGATTACATTTTCTTGGTCTTTCATCACAGTGGTTCTCAACCTTTTCAGGCCGTGAGCCCCCAAATATATTTTAACTGGGGGACCCCCCCAACCCCACCCCCCCACCCCACCTTGACGAGCACTAAGAGTTGAGGCATTACATTTTGTATACCACGGTTCTATTGTGAAAATAGCAGATCTACATGTACACAAGGCATTGTGAGCATGTAGATCTGCTATTTTCACAATTTCTGCCTCTAATATTTGACAATTTGGCCAATGTTTAATTTGTCATTTTAGAGGTATTAAAAAGTCATTAAATTGAACGGGAGAAAAAAAAGAATTTAACATAATTATAATCGTATTACTTGAACAACAGCATAATTTCTGTCTACAGTACGCACAGGGGCTGACGCTGACTCCAGTTACTCCTTTATGCTTTCTAAAGCTTTCAAACCTGATGTGGATTTCATGGCCTTGCCAAAATGTTTGTATTTTCAACCGAAAGATTGTCACACAATATTTTTTTCAGAAACAAGACTAAGTCAACACCTACAGTACTACTGTATATGGCTCGACTGTATGAAAGCCCTCAGGGCACCTTTGACAGTTTGCAGGAGCGTCACACCAAATTCTGGGCCCTGGGTACAAGGATTCACTGCGGGCCCCCCCATGAATGTTAACTATTGAAAAATAGCAGATATACAAGCTCACAGCACGGCACCGAGTGCCGCGCTGCGAGCTTGTATATCTGCTATTTTTGAAAAATCGTGAAAATGTGTGCAAGAAACCTATGTCAAGGACCCCCAAGATGATATGTATTTGGCCACGGACCCCGATCTCAAAATATTTAGTTCCAGGGACCCCCAGAAGCAAATTTTGAGTTAGAAATGTTTGCTTAAAAAATACAGATTTTCACACATTTTCACAACTTTTCAAAAATAGCAGATCTACAAGCTTGCAGCGCGGCACTCGGTGCCGCGCTGTGAGCTTGTATATCTGCTATTTTTCAATAGATAAAGTTATTAGGGCCCCTCCACCTTGGGCCCCAGTAACTCAGTCCCACTTTCCTACCCCTTGACAGTTTGACACCCTTCTTGTTCACATCCAACTTCCATTTCAACTCATGTCAACTCATTGTCATGTTCGTTCGTGCTCATCCCACCCATGCCTGCCAGCATCAAGAGTTGGATTGTGTGTTGAACCTTTCGATGTGCAGCAATAGAAATGCATCTTTTCTCGTGAGTCTACTGCAGTGCGATCCCACAGAATCAGAGATGGTGTCAGGGGTGTCAATTGGGTATGGCAGGGGTATGCAGCTGCCATACCCTGGGTCCAGGGGGGGGAAATAAAAGTTGTCTCTTTGTCTATCTGTGCTGGTTATTATGTTGTTAAATTACAATAAAATAACAACAAATGCAAAATTTTACAAAATGTTTACGTTAACAAGGTATTATAATTATATTCTCCACACTTTTATTCTCCCCATCTTGACAAGATGGTATATTCCCAGGTTCTGCAGGTCAGCTGCACAGGTGCAATTCATTATTATTGTTAATTGTGGCATGTTTACTAACATGCCAAGTTTAGCTGCACTTGAACAACAGTTCCAGTCTGCCATATCCAGCCCAAGAAACCGTAGAAACGGGGGAAAAAACATAAAATGTACTTCTTAAAATACATTTCTCATGCCGGTTGCTAAGGTATGGCAACATGACTGGTGTCTTGAAGACACCAGTCATGTTGCCGTACCTTAGCTTTTTCTGAACTGACGCCACTGGATGGTGTTACAGTAAAAGATCAAAGAATAGCAGAGGATCAAAGCCAGCTACTGTCCTGGGCTTAATAGGCCTCTAACCCAAGCTGTCATCAAGTGATCATCCGTGATCATAGCAGAGCAGCCAGAAAGTCCCACCAGCGTCCAGATGTGGCTAAAGCATCATTGGTGTTAATTGGTGATAATCACAGACAGATTGGCTCAACACCAGTCAATGAAACAGCCAGGCCAGACCCAAGAGGGACATGCAAAGTATGGTGCGTATCAGTCTTAATTAACATGTGCTGAGGAGAACAGTTTTTTTTGTGTGTGTTTTTATGTACTGCTGTAAACATACAATGCCTGAAGGATAACCAAAAAACAAGAAGAAAACACCCAAAAGTAGTCTATAGTTAATTACGCTATCCCAGTTAGCCCAAGATAGATGCCTGGATCGGTCTTTAAAGGGGTATTTCACTTTAAAAAAAAAACGTTGGTAATTTGGCTTTTGGAAACACCCGGGACAGTTTTTAAGTTGCTTAATTCAGTATTTAGATATTTCATATTCATTTGCAGACACATCCCCTTCCTATACAAACCAATTTTCCCAAAGAATTATTAAAAAGAAATGAAAAGGAAATTGAAAAAACACCGCCTCCTCACGTATTAGGAGGGCAGAGTCACCAGGACCAAGGATGGGTGTTTTAATGGGTTCATATAGGAAGGGGGCATGTCTGATAAAACAAATACTGTGATTCAGTGTTAAGTAAGTAAAAAAAGGGACTTTTTCGATGAGGCAAACAGAGTGTTACACCCGTGTGTGTGTGTGTGTGTGTGTGTGTGGGGGGTATAGATTCAAGTGAAAATACATTTGCATAAACTGCATTCGGTTACGATATGAATACAACAGAGCAAGCCAGTGCTTCCAACAGTGGAAACTCTGGAAGCACCTTTTTTTCCCCTTTTTTCTACATACTGTAGTGTTTTATATTCGTCGGTGATATTGTATTTAGGTGCTATTTTAATGCTATGTTGATGACTTGAATACATAGGACCACAATGGAAACAAATGTTGTGTTATCCTTTTAGCCGTTTCCATTTCTGTCTAATAAAGTATTTAATCAATCAATCAATATGAGCTGGCCTCGGGAATGGGCGAATTAAAAAAGCAATAACATTGATTCAAAGTGGGCTGTCAGTTGTTTCATAAAACAGGGGAGATCAAATAGACATGGCTGCACTTAAGTTTACATTACATTTTTCCAAAAGTGTTATCCTCCCTTTTATTTATGGCTTCAAATGTCAGCAAACGGCAGCGCTCAAGCGGGCCTCATCTACTGAGAACAAATAGAGGTCTCTGGTGGGAGTTCACAGTGTCAAGCTGCCAACCAAGGACATCTGACAAGGAGACAGACTGCTTCCTGCTGCCCACCTCTCTGTCTTTACTTTCTGTATCCCTATGTCTTCTTTTGTCTGTGTCATGCTCCTTCATACCCACATGAAATCTCTGTTGAAATATTCCTGTTTTTTCTTTTGTCTTTGTCATGCTCCTTCATATACATTAACCCATTTAGGCCTAGAATTATTGAATGCTTTAACCAGTGAAAATTAGCAGATATACAAGCCCACAGCGTGGCACCGAGGGCCACGCTGCGAGCTTGTAGATCTGCTATTTTTGAAAAAGTTGTGATTATGTGTGCAAATCTTTGAATATGTATTTTCAAAGCGAACGTTTGTAACTAAAAATTTGCTTCTGGGTGATCCCTGGAACTAGATATTTTGAGATGGGGGTCCGTGGCCAAATAAATATCAGTTTGGGGGTCCTTGACATGAAAACGTTTGAGAACCACTGACACAGTAGTCTCTCAAGAACAGACTAGCTCCATTTAAGTGAAAAGGAGCTTTTCTTTGACGATGGCTGGCCAGATTGCTGACATAGAAACATAGGGTTTTCAAAAAATCTTAGAAGGATTCAAAAGACACTTATAGAATCGGGTCAAAATTCTAATTTTCATGATTTTTCAAAAATAGCAGATCTACAAGCTTGTGAGCTTGTATATCTGCTATTTTTCAATAGTTAAAGCGTAAAATAATGTTACACAATAATGTGTACCGTTCTGACTGAGCTAAATCTCTGTTGAAATATCCATATTTTTTCTTTTGTCCGTGTCATGCTCCTTCATACTCACATGAAATCTCATGTGTTCTTATTTCTGTTGAAATAAGATTTAAAAAAGTGTCATGGTACGGTACAAAAGGTTCTCTATAGGTCTGTTCAGCATTTCTTCAAATGTGTATGTTAAAAACTGAAAGCAATAAAAAGTATTGATCACACAAAAAAAAACATTATTTATAATACAGTGTTTATTGGCATAACAGCTTCAATTCCATCTTATGCACAGGGGCTGAATCCAGTGCTCTGTAGCTTTTTAAAGTTTCATCTTTAAAACATCTAAGGGAACGTGGTAGAGACGCTAGGGATGGGACGATATGAAAATGTCATATCACGATTATTGTGACAAAAGAAAACGCGATTTACGATATTATCGCGGATAATCAAAATCCAATATCCTGGGGCGGAACATTTGCCAAAAAAATAGCCAATCTACAAGCTCAAAACGCGTCGCAATGCGACGCGTTGTGAGCTTGTAGATCGGCTATTTTTTTGCAAAGACATTTGATAGAGCGTGAAAAAAAAACTGTATCAAGTACGTATATTAAAGGAGTGGTGACGCGCCCCGAAATTTAACATTGTGCTGCAGTAGGTCACGTGGTCTTTCTCCAAACAGTCTGAAAAGGAGGCGGGGCCGTATCAGTTAGTAGTGAATGTATACTTCGTCCGTCGTGCGGTGCCGCGCAATGTATACTTCGTCCGTCGTGCGGTGCCGCGCACAACGTGATGCGTTGTTGTTAGCTTATAGCCCGGCTAGCGCTGCACCGCACGGCTATTTGCGAGAGCTATTGTGTGTGTACACACACACACACACACGCGCGAAAGCACACACACACAGGCTACGCACACACAGAGTGTATGAGCCACGGACCTCCTCTGCGGAGGTCGGAGGAGGAGATCGCTGGACCCTCGTTCTACGCTTGCTCCGGTGTCCCGGGTGCTCCAGTCAGGTTTAGGGCAAGAGACAGCAGGGTATGGCCGACAAAACCGTCTCATAGACGGGGAGAAGCGTGTTGACCCTCGTAACTAATCTAACACCTTTTTTGAAGAAGACATGTACTTTTTTATCGGTCTAACCATTGATTTTATAGCGAATGCTATATAATTTTTACCCCTAGAACTGATAGTTTTAAAGTTGGTTTAGAAAGTCGGAAACACACCTCGGACAGCTTTTGTTGGGTCAGTTTCAAAAGATAATGATATGGATGCTCGACTCCGCCCCTCCCCCCCATATTAGCCCAATCAAATTAATGTATTGCCGTTACTGTACAGAAAGTACTACTTTCAGTACAGTAACTACAATAAATTAATTTGATTGGGTAATTTAACATGGGGGTACATGACATCATTAAAAAAATTGGCTAATTTGATAGCAATAATTAGCTGTTTTGGCCATATCACCAGACCTTCAAGTACCTTTTACCAATTATAGAGTGTTTAAGTGGTACCGGACATGCAGCTCGGAAAATAAAAGGTGAATTGATCCCTGTGCATGACGGAAGACGATATCACGATAAATGTAATCTCCACGATACGATTATCGTGAGTGTTTTTTATCACGATAAACGATAATATTGCGTATCGTCCCATCCCTAAGAGACGCATCTCTCCAAACAGATGCTTCAACATGCACAGTAACATAAATAAAGGCATTTGCAGTCATCTCTTCTGTCAGCTGTGTAGTTTAGCATGTCATTCTCTTCTTGCACTCAGATAAATATTTAACAAAAACTCAGAGCCTTAAGGGACCACACCAGTGATCTGTCATTTAATGTTTAGACCACTGAACACAACTCACAGTATACTTGACATTAATTTCCAAAGCATAGAATACAGTGGTTTGTTTGATTTTCGATGGAAGCCATTGCATTCCATATTACGGTATGGCATGGAAATCATCTAGCAGAGACTTAGCTTCAGGTCAGGTTGTCATTTTAATGCATTTTAAAGCACAGATTGATTTGAAAAGTGTAGACGAATGCAGCTCTCTGATCTGTTTACAAATTAAATTCAAAGGTTCATGACTTATTATATGGGTCAGTAATTATTTATTATCGATACATTTGAATGACATATGGTTGATGTGATGTGGTAAATCCTCATATCCTCAGTCAATGGACATCTCTATGTTTTCTAGATGAAGTACACAAATTCTCAGAATTGTCTTAAAGCTGTACTGTGGAAGCTGCTCAACTAGTGGTCAGTAGCGGTATTGCTTTTTTCGGCCGGAGTCGCCGCGGACCACCGGAACGGGGGTCCGCGGACCCCCGTGGCCGTCGCGAGCACCTCCGCCTCGCCGATACGATTCCGTAGAGCCGTCTCCCATCATTTTTAGACCAGGATTGAGGGAGTAGCAAGCAAGATTCCTTCACCAATGTAAACACAGTTGCTGAGGGAAGCTACTTCCTTTAGAGACAGCAAGACTCGCTGTGATTGGCCGGTGGTGTATGATCGGCGCTGTGATTGGCCGGTAGTGTATCATGTGGGAGATGACATCATTTTGCCGGGAAATTCTCCCCCCCTCACAACTCATAGAAAACATATAAAGAGAAGGCTTCAGAAGCTGAAAATAACAGAGTGGGGGTTCTAAAACTTTAGCGATTTAACAGTTAGGACAATTTTAAGATTTGTTTTATAAAAAAAGTTACATGGTATAACTTTAACTGAATGTTTTACATAAGTTTGAAATCTGCATGCAACCCTGGTGATTACCTAAGTCATTGTGTGAATCCATCTGGTTTCTAACTTGGCAGGTTGCTCAACAAGGGGCGCGTAGTGTTGTTTCGACGGTACCTAACGCTAATTAACCCTAACCTCAGTAAAACTATGCCTAAACCTAACCCTAAACCTAAACGTAACCACCGTCGGACTAACGGGATGTCGGACTATCGAGATTTTGCCCTCAAAAGTTGTCAATTTGTGCCTTGGGTGATGCAGAGTGAACGTGATGCCTACAGATTTACAGTTTTACTGTGGATTTCAATATCTCCTTATTTAACTGGGCATTGACTCAATGAGGGCTCATGAGGGCACGTTCTCACAGAATATGCCATGCAATACTGCGTGAACAGCAGCGTTCTCGGTGACGTCACCACTTCAGCAAGTCTAGGCCACAAGGCGTAAGCTGGTTTAAAGGGCTGTGTCATTTCTTGTTAATTTAAGAATTTATGCAAGTTTTAAGTCATCGGTCCCATGGGATCTGCACAACCGGATCTCCATACAGTATATGCCTATGCCTATGGGCGTATTGTTCTGCTCGGTTCTGGACAACCACCACCAACCGGTATGTATCTGACTGACTTGGCAGTCGCTGATGCAGTCAGAGATGCATTAGAGAGATTTATCACATAGTGATATGTGGCCAAAGCTGTGAATGGACGTGAAACTAAATAAATCATGAATAAGATTTAAAGGCTCACACGGACACCAACCAGTGTGAACCTTTAAATCTAATTCATGCTTTGGTGGAGAAGTTGTGTGCAATATGTCACTTGACAAAAATGATATATTTCAACTAGAAAATAGTGTTGACAGCGTGAGTGTTTTTTTGTTTTTTTAAGGGCAAGAAAAACAGACTACTACAAGCTACTGCCTTGGGCTTAATAGGGCTATAACCCAAGCTGTCATCAAGTGATCTGCAGCCGGAGAGTCCCACCAGTGCCCAGATGTGGCTAAAGCGTTGTTGGTGTTATAATCACAGACAGATTGGCTCAACACCAACTAATGAAAGAGCCAAGCCAGACCCAAGAGGGACATGCAAAGTATGTTGTGCAGCACCTAATGTCAGCCTTAATTAAAATGTGCTGAAGAAAACCAAAAGTTGTGTTTTGTTGTTTTCTTACTCCGTCATCTCCAAAATCAGGTGCACAACTCCATTTGTCAGAGGTGAAAACATATAATGCACACATAATGACCAAATCAAAAGAGGAGTTTGGAAAAATCCACAGCGTTAGTCCTTACAACAGAGAGAATGGTTTATAAGGGTTTATGATGCTTGAACCATTTAAGAACCCGGAATTCTCTGTTTTCAGAGCTTGGAACTGAACAGACTTGGGTCTGACAACACGTATTGGTCTAGACTAGAGGGGTTTAAGACAATGCAATGTTTTGCATTTGCAAGAGCTGGGAAATCTCTGGATCAAAGCCTCTCTCTTCTGCACATATCCGTGTGAATCTGATGTATATTTGTAATTTTGGTATAATGTATATGTTTTGACTGAATGTAGTGTATCTTCTATGGACCCGAGGAAGATTATCTGTCACAGAGTTGTCAGCTAATGCATTTAATAAACAATAAACAATGATTTGTTTCTACACCACAACACAAACAGTACAGGACATTCCTCTAACCCTTGACCCACTGTACAGCCTGGGCTATGGAGTGCACACTGGACACAAGCTGTCCTGCCGGTATGGGATGTAGTCACTATCCCTACGGTATGTATTTTTATTTCTATACCATTGTCTTAGTTAACAATATTAATTACACCAACATTGTTCTTGGGAAGTAGTTTTGTTATTGGAGAACATAATAAAAATCGATATAGCTGTCTCTTCCACACAGTGCCTAGACTAACACACACACACACACACACACACACACACACACACACACACACACACACACACACACACACACACACACACACACACACACACACACACACACACACACAGAGAGAGAGAGAGAGAGAGAGAGAGAGAGAGAGAGAGAGAGAGAGAGAGAGAGAGAGACATCAAAAGTCCAAGTCTGATTAACACCAACATACAGTACATTTAGAACATGACAACACCCTGTGTAGTGTGTACCCATGATGTGATCGCCGCTTGACGACCTTGAAGAGTTATTCCCACTTCCCAGCGGACCAGGCCGCCACCGACGACTTTGACGGCCTATTGCTGCATGGCGCTGTTCGCTAGCTTATGGAGCAAATCGAGGAGTGAAAACAATGTTGGCATTCAGTGTGTTAATGGCCCAGAGGATGTCGCTATTTCACCTTCTACCGGTTGCAATACCTTATAATCTCAGTACTGTGTATGATCTCAATACATGAACAAGGTTTTGGGTATTTTATACTTGATTTTATTACATTAGTTAACCTTTTCATAAACCCTATGTTTTCAAACGCTAGTTGTCTGCCGACAGGCATGGCGAAGATATGTTTTGCACCTTCTCTGTCTGTCATTCCGTGGTGAAAATCTTGTACAAAATATATCTGACAAACACCACATCAAAGCACTATGTAAGAAAATGTACAGAGAGATTGAGAGAGAGAGAGAGAGAGAGAGAGAGAGAGAGAGAGAGAGAGAGACAGACAGACAGACAGACAGACAGACAGACAGACAGACAGACTGACAGAGTATAGGAGGACAGAGTTTCAGAGAGAGAAAGAGAGATGCAGTTTGATGTAACTGTGTCATTGTAAATGTTATTATTGGGACATACCTATACTGGCAGAGGTTTTCACTCCACAGAGTGCCCCTTTCTAGCCGACACTGAATCATCCAGTCTCTCTTTGATAGCATGACAGCTTGCTGATTGTAATCTTTTGTTTGAGTGACCGGTTGGGTTATCTTGATCACAGACGGTACTATTTGCCCGGTCCACTGCACAACGCAGCACTGCTAATAATCACAACAGCTGGTGTGCACTATTTCACATTTTCAGTTATCTACCATTCTGGGAGGCTGTGTGTAATGTGCTTAGGAGCATTTGACTAAATATAGGGACCTTCCCAGTGTGCTGTTTTCTCTTTTAACAAGCTGTTGCTGTTAAACTGGGCGATTTCTGTCCATAAAAACGGACCTGGTAACAGAGTAGGGTAAATTTCAAAGTAATGTAATAAGAATAATAAATCAGAATCAGATCAGAAAATGTTCATAAGTGAGCATTCAAGGTCAGAAGCTTATTAACTGCAATTACACAGTAACAATAGCGTTTGTTTTGAATACAGTAGTACCGTATGTGTCTATTATGTCGGCTTAGGGCAGATCAATAGCTACTAGGTCTAAGAGATTCAATGGAAACACTCCCACAGCAGAATCCTCTTAGAGCTTCTGACAGGTCAAGTAATCTGGGAGAGGCCAGACTCTGCCTGCCTGCATGCGTGCGTGTGCGCATGTTTGTGTGAGTGCATGAGCGTGTGTGTGAGACGTGAGTGTAAGTGTGCATGTGTGTAGGTGTCTGTCTCCGGGTCCATGTGCTCTTAGTCTCTTCCCTCCCACCGTGGCTCACGTGCCTCATACACAGCATCTGATTGTAGCACCGGGGCTTATCCTCTGCACACCTCACTGACGGAGGGAGAGTGTATGAGGCACGAGCTGTAGAGAGAGGAGACAGAGAGACAGAGAGGCACGTACGCACACACACACACACACGCACGCACGCACGCACGCACGCACGCACACGCACACACACACACACACACACACACACACACACACACACACACACACACACACATTTGCAACAAAAAAAAATGGAAAAGGTGAAGGGGGATGAATACTTTCAGGAGGCATTAGATTAGACTGGCTGTCAGTCCTGTAGTGTACAGCATTGATTCTCAATTTCTTTTTTTTTTTTTCTTTTTTTTTACATTTATGTCAAGGACCTCCAGTTTGATATGCATTGGCCCACAGACCCCTTTTTATTTGAATATCTGACTGGGACCCCAATCTACACTGTGAAATCCTCCGTGGTAATTGACCTCTGAGAGTGTACAAATTGTAGCCTGAAAGCTAGATATGGACACAAAGTTATGAATTGTTTCATAACTCATATTCAACCAAATGGACCCTTTGTTTTAGGACCGGTTGAATGTACCCTACTTCCCCCAAAAGAGATATTGACTCTCTACTCCATGGTGTCACCCAACACCACATTCCAAAGTGCCAGTATAGTGTTTTATTACTCTGCCGATCAAGATAAGGGACATCCTGCCAGGGTCTCTTCTCTTCATGTGCACACAGTATTGAGCTCCACAGACAAGATGTGGAAGACAATGAAACGATGGAATGTGAGGATAAATGTTTGATGCAATGACATTTTATAACATAAAACTACATGGTTGTATTCCAATATGATGCACATCAACTATGCATTGATCTTAACATGTACGAATATGTATTTCTTTGGTAATTTAACTTTTTAACCCATCTGCCCTCTGAACGATATAAAACAATGATGCTTGATACCTCCACGTGTCTAAAATAATGATAATTACAAATATCTGGTCAAATGTAGGAAATCACGTTTCCTCAGAATGTTGATAGGAGTTTTAATTTGACTTCATTTAAGAAGAGGGAGGTGACAGAGATCTTTGCTCCAAACTCCTCCTCATGCGGGCCTAACATACAGGCCGCACCTACTCACTTTATAAGTGACTTCCTGGTTTTCCCTCACGCTCTTGAAAAAAAATCACTGAACAGACAACTACAGAACAGTAGGGCTAAAGACCACTCACCCACCGGGGGCTGTCATGCCCCGGTGATCACAGCTCTCTCTCTTCCAAAAATGCTCCTGAACAAATAACAACAGGACAGTAGGGCTAAAGACTACTCAGCCACCAGGGGCTGCCACGCCCTGGTGACCACAACGCTCTCTCAACAACAGAGGGGACAAGACTGTCCTCTGCAGCTCTACCAACACAGGGTTCCCAGGATCCCCTGGGCTCATCATCAGGACGGCAAATACTCTGCCAGTGGGATTGGAGCATGCGGTCTCTCCCCTCCAGCGGTGAAGACAACACACGTGGGTGACCACCACTCACCACAGGGTGGAATCCCAGGTTCCCCTGTCCCATCATCAGCATCTCCTCCAGCCAGCGGGGGGTGCCCCTCCATCCTGCTCTGCACACGCTCCACTTCCTGTGGGCATCCAAGATGGCCGCCTCCACGCAGGCCGCATGGCCAGACCTCATGGCGATGACACCCAGCCAACATGGCCGACCTAGCGCATGCTAGCAACCAGCTAGCTCTCTCTCTTTCTCCTCCTACTCCCACACACGTGACGCCACGGACCCTCTAAAGTAAGGCAGTGTGTGTTTACATGTGTCAATGGCAACTAAGATAGAGTAGGGTTAGATATCGAATGTTTAATGATCTTGTATTGATTTCATTTCTTTTATTTCTTTTCTTTTGGTGATTGTTTTGATTTATAGGTTTTTGGGGAAACGCTATACAACACTGGATAACATGTACAGTAGTCTGCCATCTATTTTGTACAGTTTGACAGGTTTTGAAATGCTATGCTTACCATTTCCCTAGGAACCCATTATCTATCTTTTGCTTGAAGAATCAGACATAGTTATGCTAGTCTGAATGTACATTTTATGATTTTTATAATAAATCACTTTTTCATATTTTAACCTTAAGCCAAACAGTGTGGACCTTGACGTTCTTTCTGTGTGTTTTGAATCAATGTGATTGGTACTGGAATCTTAAATGCCTAGGCTAATATAAAGAATCTACGTTTCGAACAGTGAACGAGAAGAAAAAATATATTTTTCATCATTTTGTGAAAAAAATATTTTTTATTATTAATATTCATATTTGTATTAATATTGATATTAATATTACTGTCATAACGCTTACAAAATGATGATTGATAATAATGAATTCACCTGGGGAACCTCATCAAGGACCCCTGGGGTTCCCCCAGACCCCAGGGTGGGCCTGTGACAGCAACAATAGGGCGGGTCAGATCAGGTATTGGGAAACAGACGAGACTCCAATAACACTATAGGGTCTATGTTAAACGGTGCCTGGATAGCGAATTTCAAAGGAATAAACAAGATTTGGAACAGAGACAGAAAGGGTGTTGGGGCGGGAGTGCAGTTTCCTTGTATTTGCCTGTCCTTTGCTGTTCTCCAGTGGGCCAAACAAGCACTTCCCTCAGTCAGGCGATAGTCGGTGATCAATAACCAGGAGAAAGTGGCCGCCGCCAGCCTCGATGCTAATTAGTGCAGGGTTAGAGCAGATTAGCTGGCACCTGAGTGAGTCCCTATATCTAAACAAACTCCCTTCCTATCAGCCTACCCGGAGGCACCTGCATCAGCAGACCACTGACACACAGGCAGGGGCGAGGCAGTTAAGCGGCCATGCCCTTCTGTTAGTCTGTTTTGAACTAACCTCGCCTCACCAGGCTTTCTGCTGGGAGAAAGCCTGGTCTTCGTTTACAAAACAGGTCATTTGATCCGGTCTAGACCGGATGGGCTCCTACGTCATTTTGTATTCAAAATGGACTACACTTTGGCAGGAAACACCAAACCGGAAACAGTTTCAACCCAGTTAGCGCATGCGCAAGTAGTTTGTGCATGCGCAAGTAGGGGTTAAAACTGTTTCCGGTTTGGTGTTTCCTGCCAAAGTATAGTCCGTTTTGACTACAGAATTACGTAGGATCCCATCCGCTCCCGACCGGATCAAAAGCCCGAAATTGGAAGCCAGCCCAGGCTAGTTTTGAACAAAATGCCCCAAATCGTGAACCTAGTGCGCAATCTCCGTGACATTTTCAAATCAGCCTCATTGTGGCGCTATAACAGACCGATTTGCGTTTTTATCCAAACTTTGCACGTTCACTCCCCAGAGGTCAAGGAAAAAACTCTGCCTTGCCTCTGCCTTTTTCACATCTGCCATTTATAGCGCCACCAGGGGGCCTTCCTTTGTAAAAATACATGTTTTAAATATTATCCTACTCCTTCAGATTTTGTCCAAATGTCACGCAAATCGGTACACACTACACAGTATCTCTATAGTCATGTGATCAATAGAACAGATGTGACAGAACAATAACCTACCTAACCTGGCGGAGACCTGTGCTCAGAGGTTATTATTGGGACATACCTACTGGTTTCACTGATAGTGGGAGCAGGGCGGTTGCCAAGGTTACGGTGTTGTTTGTGGAAGAGAAATGAAAGGAGTGATGTGTGCTGTAATGTCAGTGTGACCCAGCCCAGAGGAGGTAGTTTATTTATTTATCCATTTTCCAATGCTAAGCTACATTTTAGAAATGAATGGAGTGATGTGTGCTTTAATAATAATAATAATAATAATAGCTGAAATGTATATAGCGCTTTTCTAAGTACTCAAAGTCGCTTTACAAGAGTGTGTGGATGCGTGTGTGTGTGTGTGGCAGATAAAAACAACAACTTTATTGGGGAAAAAACTAGCATAAGGTAAGATACAACTCGTAAGACACCTGAGGGTGACATGCGACCTCAGGGTGACATGCGACCTCGCCCTAAAGGGCGAGGTTGCGCCAATTCTTGACCATCTGGCCAACCACAGCATTTCTCTGACGATTCTAGTTGTTGTCATTCTGAGGGGAGTTTGTTCATGTTTTTGTGAGGGTATCAACCCTAGGAGACACGGGGAGAACATGCAAACTCCACACAGAAAGGCCCTATCGCCCACACCCTAGGTGGGGTTGGCGATAGGGCCTTTCTGTGTGGAGTTTGCCTAAACATGGAGATGTGGTACAGAATGACTCATACGGTATATGGGCATAAAAAGTATGTCATGTGACATCACTTCCTGTACAGACAGTCAGACAGACAGCCATTGACTCCGGCCTAACAATGGCTACTGTCTATGACGGTAGTCCCATATGACATGATGGACTGGACTATCTCCATATATAGTGTTTTCCACATCTCCATGTTTAGGCCAAACAGGTTTGCTCCATTTCTCCATGTATAGGTCCAAATGGCCAACGTTGAGCTTGACAACGAAACGTTCTTAACACAGCCGCCCCCATATTTACGTTAGAGATGGGCGAAAATACATTGAAAAGTATTTTGATACAAAATACAAATACTGGGTCAAAAAATGTATCAAAATACAAAATATAAATACAGGCCAGAGAAATGTATTTGAGATTCAAATACGTATTTTGTATTTTGAAAATACATGAAAATACATTTTATAAAAAATGATGCAATGATTAATAATTTTATTGATTGATTGCCAAGTATTAAATTAATTGCCTGTCAGAATTTCAAAAAAAAAAAAAAGAATGGTGGAGCAGGCAGCCTAAATGTTTACCACTGTGTGTCAGTGTGTGAGGGTGCAGGCCAGAGTTACCGGTATCTTCAAAGCTAGACGGGATCTAATGGCATGAGACTGAATGCACTGCCTCTATACGCCAGTACTTCGTAGAGTGCAAAACCGCTATGCCAGCCTTATAACAATAACTAAAACTGCACTCTGTCAAGGTGCCAACTTGCGTCTTGTGCACAAGTAGTAGGCCATGTATGGCCTACTACATATACCTGTATACATATACTTGTGCGCTAGCAGAGCGGGCCATGAGGTGCGATCACCACTGGCATCACCAAGAATGCTGGTCCCTCATTGGCTGTTAATGATGATTATTGCCAGAAATGCTGGTCCCTGATTGGGCTACGGGCTTAAACACACACAGTACCTACCCACCTACCTACATACGGTACGCAGCCGAACGCAGTACGCAGCCGAACGCAGTACTTGCGCGCTCTGCTGGTGCAAGTACAGCACGTTATATTTGAAGCAAATCAAAGTCAAGTGCTATGGGCTATGGCTATATCATACACACGAACCACCAGCAAATTAGATTGAAAGAAAATGTGTCTTTCCCCCTAAAGTTTCACAAAAAAAGTATTTTGTATTTCAAATACAGAAAATACTAGACCTGAAAGTATTTTGATACAAATTACATCCAATATTTTCCATCCCAGCCAAATACAAATTACAAAATACAAAAAAGTATTTCAAATACGTATTTCAAATACATGTATTTCAAATACTGCCCATCGCGGTTAGACAATATGTTAAATTCTAAGAACGTTTCGAGTACCGGTTTGATACAAGAGCGAATAAGCGCTACACTTCTGGAATCCTGTGCGTCGACTTAAAGTCGGATCCAGGCCTAATAACTTTATCTGGCTGCCCCGTTGCCACCTCCTTGTTACATTTTCTTTTCTCCAGGTGGATGGACATTCTTTCATAGGTGATCTAAGTCCAGCCGCCCCGTATCAGATCGGAGGAGGATACAGCACATTGTACCTCATCCACCCTTTCTTCTCTCTCCTTTTGGTATCTTTATCCTCCTCCTCCTTTTTTCTTTTTTATTCTTCTCTTTTTTTGTCTTTCTTAGTCTTGTGTATCCTTCTCTTTTTGTTTTGTCTTTCTTAGTCTTGTGTAGCCGCCCCGTACAGGAAGTGATGTCACGACTCACTGACATCACACTGACATCACTTCCTGTACAGAATACACTCAAGCGACAACGTTTTTCAGGGTATAAATGCGACCTTCGGTCGCAATAAAAACAAAACAATAGTAGGTCAGCTGGGAAAAGCAATTTTGAATAGGTGAGTTGTCAGAGCGGTCTTGAAGGAGGGAAGGGAGGGGGCGTCTCTAATGTCTCTTAATGTCAGTGTGACCCAGCCCAGAGGAGGTAATTTATTTATTTATCCATTTTCCAATGCTAAGTAGCTACATTTAGTCAAGCACTGTAGGCCTACTTCAGAACAGTTACTTTTAGTATTTACTTTTGTATTTACTGTGCGTGCGTCGCTGACCACCCAGAATCAACTATCTGACTAATACGCCCATATGTATGCATATGGAGACTATTCCCAGATATGACCAACCAACTTCAAACTTGACTTGAGGTGTCGAGGCTGATATATTGATGAGGGATGCACCAAAAGATCTACAATTTCAAATAGGGCTTCATAGATGGGACACAGAATATATATGATAGGCACAACTGCTGTCTTGCAGGGAAAGAATGACTAAACAATATTGTTCAAGCTTATCTTTGTTCAACAATTAACCAAATTTAAATCCACCTTTGGTCTTAGAAGGCCATAATGCAGTTGCTCAAATAGTTTGAAATACGAAATCAACTTATCCAGTCAATGTGAGAATAACATTTGACAATGCAGCTGTCCCTGTCGCTCATTGCTTTGTTCATATTTTTCAGAAGTTTCATGAGTCATACTACAGTATTTTATTGCGACCGCAGGGAGCAAGTTAGTGTGAAAACCTGTAGCAGTTGTGTCACGCTGTGCCTGTCACATGTTACTCTTGCCTATCACGCTGTTACTCTACACAATTGCAAAAAGTTGAATTATGAACCATGAACTGATTGTGTCCTCCTACAGGCGTTTGCTGTAACTAGACCTGTAATTAGTGTTAGCTGGGGACCCAGTCACCAAAATGGGAGGGGACCTGTGATTTTCTGCCGTACTTTTTATTTCTGTTTCATCTATTAGTTTGGTCAATAAGGTCCACAGAATGAGAGGCCTGCTCTGCCGGAAACATCGCGAAAAAAAGTTATGGCCATTTGTATATTCACTGTCCCATTGACTCCACTAGAAATATTTAAAAAAAGAAAAAAAGTCTGCTTTAATTAGCATGTGAGGGGTCAAACTAGGGGTTCTTCGTGATTCTGAATCCATTGCAAGCATTTGTTTGGCATGAAAAACATTCCTTGGGATAGATTTCGGCCCCCGAAAACTGTGAGAAGTGATGTGTCATCACTTTTTTTCCACTTTTCACAGTTTTGGGCTGCCGAAAGTTAACCCAAGAAATGTTTTTCATGCAAAACAAATGCTTGCAATGGATTCAGAATCATGAAGAACCCCTAGTTTGACCCCTCACATGCTTCTTCAAGCAGATTTCTTGTATTTTTTTAATATTTCTAGTGGAGTCGATGGGACAGTGAATATACAAATGGCCATAACTATTTTTCGCGATGTTTCCGGCAGAGCAGGCCTCTCATTCTGTGGACCTTAATGACCAAACTAATGGATGAAACAGAAATAAAAAGTACGGCAGAAAATCACTTGAGCTTTTGGGCTTGTGGGTCCCCGGCTATGTGCAATTGCCAGTTCAGTTGTGGTAGATCAGCTCAATTGATGTCCAGCACACCTGAAACTCTGATCAGTTTGGTAGTCTCAAAGTGTATAGATCTCCTCTGCCCTTTTCCTCCTCACGTGTGCTTTGAAGAGCCTTTGCTTGTAAGCTTTGATGTTTTAGTTGTACTTTAACGGTTTGCATCTCTGTGTTTTGTGCGAATGTGCATTTAAATAAAAGACAGCCCTAGTCTCTGTGTATGTGTGTGTGTGTGTGTGTGTGTGTGTGTGTGTGTGTGTGTGTGTGTGTGTGTGTGTGTGTGTGTGTGTGTGTGTGTACATTGCCAGATTTACACAGATTATTTTGTTAAGTCTGTTGTTTCCCCTAGCCCTGCGGTCGCTTTTTGCCCTTAAGGCGTCTTACTTGTAGATAATGTGGCCTAGTATGCTTGTTAAGCCTGAATCGTCTCATGCGTCATCTGCCAAAAATCTACAAACACATCTACAACCTCAACACATGCATGTGCTGTAAGACTAGCCTATAAATTAAGTTATTGGCACGGTTTATTATCTTGCCTTGAAGGATAAGAAGCTTGTGGTTTTACATTCACAATGAATCTTGACTCAGCTGTTTAGTGACACAAAGACAGACGAGGCGAGGGTTATGTAGGCCTAGGTATTTGCTATTTATAGCAACTGTAAATTCTGTTCACAACAGTGGAGTCTGGGGCTGGTCTTTCAGCTAAACACAGGCACACATTTGCACAGTCAAGTGGGTTCATAGAATATTTGAATATTCAACCTATCAAACCCACTATTCAACAGATCAACACAAATCGACGTTGAATATTCATAATTTTTTATTATTATTATTATACTATTATTATTATTATTATTACTATTATGTATTTGTAATTTTTGAGCGGTGCTAACCGCTCCTTCGTCTGGCTTTGTGTGTATGTCTGTATGAGAACGGAGCTCCATGTAAGGAGATAACTAACGTGAGGGACAGAACGGCCCATACAAGGAGATATGCAGTGTGTCATGTTCGATACCATGCGAAGTGAGCACAGGTGTGATTTTTTTCAGTGGCAATATTTCTACCAGTAAGACTCCCTAATCGGGAGATAAGCGACCGTTATAGGTCGCATACACAAACTTTAGAAGGCAATAGTAGCCAATCAGGAGGGAATATGGGAAATAGGACAGATCGATGTTTGTTGATGACATGACTTTAGAGATACTGTGTACCGCTTCGTGTGATTTTTGGGCAAAATCTGTAGGAGCAGTGTCCAAAAATTTATTTTGCAAAAATCTGCCTCATGGTGGCGCTGGAAGAGGGCCATGTGAGAAATCAGGGCTGGAGGTTGTGGTTTGCCAGGCACGCCAGGACGGGAGGACGGAGCGGAAGACGGATCTTCGGCAGGTTAGCATTTCACCAGGTTAGCATCACCAGCGTTGCTCCGTCCTCGCGTCCTCACTCGTGTCTGTGTAAATCGGTGTTGTTACAAATGATGTCAACGGTTTGTGTTTTGTGACCAGAGCTTTGGTCAGCCTGAATAAGATGTGATGCAGTTCTTAAACATGGCATGTAGTCTGAGTACATCCTAGAGAGAGTCTTGACAGGCAGAGTGTACTGCAAGAGTCAGTGAGCCAGGGATATATAGAGGGGGAGACAGATATTGACACATATCTAGAAACCAAATCTTTCCAGTCCGCAATAGACAAAGAAACGCCTTCCAATTAACAGTCCAAGTACCAGCAACTGTGTCCATGAACTAATCTGGCAAGACGTCCCTGAAGACACAACAACCCTTACTGTCAAATGATGAGAAATGGACAGCTCCCATTATCTTCCTTTGTAAGCAGCCAGGAACAAGGAGACACAGACCAACCAAGATCATGTGAGGACTTCATCTCAGCCAGGGGAAGCACAGAAACATCTGATGACTTACACAGGAAGGAAAACCTCATATGTGATAAGAGCTTCATTGAGTTATCGACTCTGAATAAACACCATCATGTCCACACCAAAGACAAACCTTTCCACTGTAAACAATGTGGCAAGGGTTTCAGTCAGCTAGGCAACCTGAACACACACCAGCGTATCCACACGGGAGAAAAGCCCTTTGTGTGTAATCAATGTGATAAGGATTTTAATCGGCTAAATCACCTGAAGACACACCAGCGTACCCACACTGGAGAAAAACCTTTTGTGTGTAAACAGTGTGACAAGAGTTTCAATCAGCTAGTTCACCTGCAGACACACCAGCGTACCCACAGTGGAGAAAAACCCTTTGTCTGTAAACAGTGTGACAAGGGTTTCAGTGTGTCAAGTACCCTGAAGATACACCAGCGTATCCACAGTGGAGAAAAGCCCTTTGTGTGTAAACAATGTGACAAGAGTTTCAATCAGCTAGTTCACCTGCAGACACACCAGCGTACCCACAGTGGAGAAAAACCCTTTGTCTGTAAACAGTGTGACAAGGGTTTCAGTGTGTCAAGTACCCTGAAGATACACCAGCGTATCCACAGTGGAGAAAAACCCTTTGTGTGTAAACAATGTGACAAGAGTTTCAGTGTGTTAGGTCACTTGAAGACACACCAGCGTGTCCATACTGGAGAAAAACCCTTTGTGTGCAAACAGTGTGACAAGAGTTTCAGTGTGTTAGGTCACTTGAAGACACACCAACGTGTCCATACTGGAGAACAACCCTTTGTGTGCAAACAGTGTGACAAGAGTTTCAGTGTGTTAAGTAACCTAAAGAGACACCAGCTTATCCACAGTGGAGAAATATGACACAGTCCTTAGACTAGCTTGGGCCTTGTGGACTAGCCTTGCTGAGGTGGTGACGTCACCGAGAACGCTGAGGAGAAAGTAACGCGAAATCTAATAATATATATATTCACACTTGGTGGCTGACGATCTGTAGACCAGCTTTGCAAGCTGGTAAAAACACGAGGGGCTGGACTCGAGGTTGATGCGAGAGGCCTCTATCTTTCAAATGGATAGTTGCGTATGGACCAGGATCATTTTCTGATTCTAGCACACCCGTGGGCGTCTTTTGAATGCTCCGGTGGGCGGATCGGAGCGACACAGTCTAGTATTCAGCGATTTTTCAAAAGTTGGTGATAAGACTAAGAGCCAAATGCACCCTTACAGTTCTGTATCTCCAAGGGTGTACAAATGGAACCGAATGGTGTGTAAACAGTTTTTTTTTTTTTTTTTTTCACAGAAGCAGAGAGAGCTTTTCGGTCAATCGGGGCATCGATCTTAAACATATGACAATATTCTGTGACTAACACTATGTTGCTGGCAGTGGTTAGTAGTTTGGTTAAATATGCTTGGCAGTGAATGTGTTAAAGAATAATATATATATACTTATCGTCACATTTTAATATCAAAATATATTGTAGCATAATTTGTGATCTAGTTTTTTTCATCTTTTTCTTGGGGAGGGTCATTGATTTTTTTTTTACCTTCATGGGGAGGGTCATGGCATAATTGACATTTTATATCAGAGCACATATATTTAAATGTATATATCTTTAAAAGAACGACCTGTCCCTTGGCAAATTGCACTTTAGACAAGGACTCAAGGTGGCCCCTGGGCCCATTATCTTTTAGAGCCCCACCCGGGTCGTAAGCCGTAAGGCACGTGTGGGTCAAGAAAGCAGGTAGCCTACTTTTTTCAGGAGTTTTTTTTACATTATATATATGTAGGCTACAGTATTTTCATGCAAAGAATGTAAATAAAACAACTATATAAACTAGGAATACTGTTCCTACGAAACAGTGTGGGCTCGCTCGTGACTATATTCTGCAGCGTGCTGTCATGTGAAGCTCAACCAATACTCCAGCTAACACCACTCCCAGATTTTCCACCCCTCAATTGCACCTCATTGGCTAAGGGCCCTGCCTCACTATATAAATGCTGCCTTTGTACTGTCTGCGACGGAACTCACTATATAAACTAGACCAGGTCAACCTGGTTGTGCCAGACCCCCTGTCTGTCATCATCATTTATGACATCATGCCTTTTGTAGGCATGTCATCATCATGTCATCATCATATATACCCTTTATATAGAAAACCCGGACAGACATTTGCTTATGTAGGCCTACCCATTTCCTGGGTCTGGCAATAATGAAGATAACATAGTGTTCTCGCCTTTCGGGCGAGCCCACAATTACAGTAGCCTATATACTGTATAGGAGGGGCCCACACCCACATATGCCGCTCCAAAATGTATTTACTTAAATATTCTTATATATTTATAAACTTATTGTAAAGTAATTTGTAGATGGGACCCTAGTAGTCAAGGGTCCTTGGGCACTGGCCCCATTGGCCCGGTCCATGAGCCATCCGTGACTGTAGATGTTGCAGTAGTGTTTATCTTATCCAATTTTCTATGTTATGGTGAGTGTCTGGGTGCATGTGTATGTGCATGTGCAGACACACACACACGCACGCACGCACGCACGCACGCACACTTCACCCCGTCTGTCAATCCACATCCTCATTCAAAGTGACACAGGGATATTTGCAGAGCTGCCACCAGTGATGAGGTTTCTATTAACCTGAAGGCTAGCGGGCCAGACAGGAAGCTTTCAACTTCCACTATCTCATCCCTCCATCTCTTCTGCATTCATGTATCACTCCAGCCATTCTCAATGTGGCCTGGGGCCCACTAGCCATGAGGATGTTGCCAAGTAGGTCCCCAAGTAATTGGCAAAATACAACCAACACTTTAAAACCTTGAAAAAATTGATACAGAGGAACCTACCGGTATAAAGTATATTAATCTAAGTCAGAACACAATCGATTTATTGATCATTCAAATAACATGCTCTGCAAATGGACACAGCCCACAGCCCACTAATCTGATCACATAGCATGGCAGATGTTCGGCTGCCGTGTTAAGTGGTCAGATGGGTGGGACACAAACGCTTTTGAGATTTTCTATAGTTGGCCCTGATCAGTCAGAAAGGGTTTTTGAACCACTGAGCTACATGGGTGCTGCAAGTGGACACTGGGACAGTCCAGCAGCCATGTTCACATCAGGCCACAAATATACAGTAAACTGTAGGCTAAAATCGACCAATATTGCTATCAAGTACCTCTCCACACACTTCTTTCTGACCAGTATAGTAAGACGTTGCTTAACCTCTCCTTAATGGGGAACAGAAGGAAATGAGAAGAACAGAATGATAATGATGATGATGATGATGATGATGTATAGTGGGAGATGCATTATGGTGGGCAGAGGGATTTGATTTAGATGCTAATTGTTGTGTAAAGAAAGGAAGCAGAAAGGCACCACAGTGGAAACAGAATTACACTTGACCGGAAAATTGCATTGCATATTTTGAGGCACACGTGTGTGTAACATGTCTGTGACATGTTGGTTGTTTATTTTCTTTTTTGTATTGTGGTGCTGCTTTGCTACGTACAGGCCAGGAACCAAAAACGAATGTGATTCCCCTACTCCTTGACTCACATACCTGACTGTGTGATGTGCCTGTACATGCATGCACAAAGTTAACTGAGAGGGCGCTGTTTTTCCCTTCTTTGACAATGGGTTCCCAGATTGGCACATATAGGCCTAATGGGGCTGTTAAGTCTGACATCATTTTGTAGGCAGAGGAGAACTTTTGGGGCCAACTGCCCCCAAAACCTGTGAATCTTTTTACATTTTTTACTATTTACACATTTTTCTTCTCTTTGTTGTTGAAAGGAAAGTGGTAGAATTATACTTTAGTCGTTATTTTTGTCTCGGATCTGTTGAAATAGCGAGGGACAGATATTGATAATAAATCTGCTTGGAGGTCTGACTACAAAATGATGTCACGGCTTAAAAGCCCCATAGTCCGGCTGCCCCTGAGGTGGGGTATGAAATTTGGTATTATATTTGTTATTGGCCTTAAATATTGTCTATACAGTCATGAATCCACATGCTGACCGCCTGTCCGCGGTCTACTAATACCAATTTGGAAGAATAAAATGTATTCGCTTTCAAATCCTTTTATAATTTAGATGTTTTGGGGTCATTTTAGATTGAGATGTATGTAAAGGGTAAAGGCTACCAATGAAGTGTGTACGGATGTAACCAATACATGGACCCAATTATACCTCATCTTAGGTGTCCACAGGTGTCTATTGTGAGCTTGTAGATCAGCTATTTTTAATACAGGCACTTTAAAGTATAAACCAGACTTTACGGTTCATTTGGTTCCATTTGTAGCTCTCAGAGTTAAATTGTGTATCCAACACGTTAATATTTATATACAGTCAATTTATGACACCACAGAAATGTGACAGGTGTTGTGAACTGTTGTGACACACTCACTCTCTCTCTCTCTCACACACACACACACACACACACACACACACACACACACACACACACACACACACACACACACACACACACACACACACACACACACACACACACACACACACACACCTAACCCTAACCCTAACCCTAACCCATTACATAGACTTCCTTTCATTTTTATGCAAGTCCTGTGGCCTTACCCTAACCTCTATCCCTAAACCTAACCCCTAACCCTAACCCTAACCTTAACCCTAACCCTAACCCTAACCCTAACCCTAACCCTAACCCTAACCGTTGTGGGGACCTACTATTTTGCACAGTCTCACACATAAAACCCACAGGACATAAACTACAAGATGACCTGTAGGATTTTATGAACTAGGGGAACCAACCCAATTTAAAATTGCAACATTCTTTCTTTTTAAAAACAAGATGGCGAAAGCACTTTTCTCTATACTGCATCTTAGGCCTTGACTTGGCCTAGGACAATATATTGAAGTCTTCACTCCCTAACCTAACCCTAACCCTAACCCTAACCGTTGTGGGGACCTACTATTTTGTCCCCACACTGTCAGAGGTCCCCTGCAGGTGACTGTGTAAACATGCGTTTAGTCCCCATAAGTATAGCTAGACAAACTCACACACACACAACACACACACACACACACACACACACACACACACACACACACACACACACACACACACACACACACACACACACACACACACACACACACACACACACACACACACACACACACACACACACACACACACACACACACAACTCCTGTTTGGCTCTCTCCATCCTTCTCTCTTAGATGTGGGGGCATGTGATGAAAAGCCACAGAGAACAGAACAACTAATGAGAAAATTGATTTGGAGGAACTATTTGTTCCTCCATTCCCTACAGAAAGTCTCCCTTTCTTTGTTACAAAATCCATGTGGAATTTTGTATTTGTCTGGTTATTGTTTTGTTGTATAGTTTATTGTGACATAGTAGGGGACTAATAATGTCAAAATAAAGCTGTTGATTGTATTGAAAAGACAAGTTGTCCTCTCTATAACAGTTATGATCACATATACTGTATGTAAGAAGACACAATTGGATCACATTCTGTGTTTTTGTAAAAGCCTGCTTCTTACTAAGTTATATTGGTATATTTATAGTATTCGATTGCAGACATCTTGGTGGAAAACAAAAGGTTGTATTGTAATAAAGGTAATAGTTAACAAGTAGTATTAAATAAAAACATAACGAGGCATTCCAAAGATTATTCAAGATGCAAGATTCTTTATTGTTACATACCAGTATACACTCTTAACATATTTTTTTCTTATTGGTATTGTACTGTGTAAAACATATGTCCCTTGCGCACACCACATGACATAGCATTAGTGCCAGAACGGATATGTGTGGTGCAGGTTCCCAGAAGGTCATCGAAGTTCAAGTCCTTGTCCCACACCTCCAGTTTCAGGACGTCACCAACTTGCTTGTTGGGGAAGTAGAAAGTTGCACTCCAGTGCGGATTCTTGTTGTCTTTGATGAACTCGGTCTGACCACCGAAGGTACCGCCACACCAGACCTTATAATAATAATAATAATAATAATAATAATAATAACTTTATTTATAAGGACTTTTCAAATGAGTCACATGAGTTACAAAGAGCTGAACAGCAGTAAAACATAACATACAGGTAAAAGAAAATATGGACATAAAATAAATTAGCAAGACATTCAGTTCTGACAAGCAATGCACTTTTAGTAAGGAGTAAGGAGACCAAAAGAATATTGGTCTCTCAGTACTAGTAAGACACCTCAGGGTGACATGCGACCTCGCCCTAAAGGGCGAGGTCGCGCCAATTCTTGACTATCTGGCCAACCACAGTGTTTCTCTGACGATTCTAGTTGTTATCATTCTGGGGGGAGTTTGTTCATGTTTTTGTGAGGGTATCAACCCTAGGAGACACGGGGAGAACATGCAAACTCCACACAGAAAGGCCCTATCGCCAACCCCACCGAGGGTGTGAGCGATGGGGCCTAAACATGGAAATGTGGAGAACACTATATATGGAGATAGTCCAGTCCATCATGTCATAATGGGACTACCGTCATAGACAGTAGCCATTGTTAGGCCGGAGTCAATGGCTGTGTCTATGACGGTAGTTCCATATGACATATTGGACTAGACTATCTCCATATATAGTGTTATCCACATCTCCATGTTAGGACTCATATATGGGCATAAAAAGTATGTCATGTGACATCACTTCCTGTACAGACAGTCAGCCATTGACTCCGGATTAACAATGGCTACTGTCTATGACGGTAGTCCCATATGACATATTGGACTAGACTATCTCCATATATAGTGTTATCCACATCTCCATGTTTAGACAGCCAATGACTCCGGCCTAACAATGGCTACTTTCTATGACGGTAGTCCCATATGACATGATGGACTGGACTATCTTCATATATAGTGTTATCCACATTTCGTGTAGCCGCCCTGTACAGGAAGTGATGTCACAACTCGCTGACATCACACTGACATCACAGAGGATACGGAAGGACGGTCACGAGGATACGGAAGGAAGGAAGGAAGGAAGGAAGGACACTCAATCGACACGATTCTTCAGAGTATATGCGACCTTCGGTCGCAATAAATATCAGATACAGACCTTGACATAGGGATCAGGGGGATTCGGAGCAGGGTCTCCATTCAAATTGTTGGCATACATGTTGGAGATGGTGACAGTACCCCCGTGGACAGCAGTCAGGCCACAGAGGAACAGCAGACCCAACATGAGAGATGAGGAGAATGCCATGACCCAGTCACAATGAACTCTGAGAGGTGAGAGAGAGACTTCAATTTAGTATTTTTCAATTACATTCAGTTTGAGTCTCTTTGTACAGTATTTTCAATGACATAAAAATGTACTTTCCTCTTCTTGCATGTCCATCACTTACCTGTAATTAAAGTGGACTGTCTTCTGTTAGTTTCCCCAAAAGACCCAAGAGTGTCTGGCTGCAGTGAAGGTGGCCCTGGTTGACTATTTATATCCAGTTAATAAATGGGTACGCCTCATTTTTAAAGTAGTTTCACCAACCAGAGAGATCCACGCATGCTAAACAACAACTACTTCTTATCTAACTGAAGCAGGTAAACATTTACTTGATCATTGGAGGGACAGCGAGTGCATTTTCCAGCAGCAACATCACTCGCTCCTTCCAGGATCATTGTGAAAAACAAACACATTAATTCTTACATTTATATTTCAGGCATTTAACTACAGCAATACAAGAATGCATACAGTTTCAGTGATTGAATCATCATTTGTTTGAAGTGCCTTGATAAAATAACTGATATTGATAGATTGATACTGTCCAAATACAACATTGTTTCTAAAGCCATGTAATAATAACATAACATAACATAAACCGTGACAGCTGGGGGTGAAGTTCAGGTGTCATGCAGCAATATTTGGCACCAAATATACAGTCTGCAGTGGTTCGCTGAGTGCAGTTTACAAAGACAACTCCGGCCCAGTATACTAATCAAGAGGGTTTAAGTGATTAAAGGGCTTGTATCATGAAATTAGTACGTATATGTTAATAATAATTTGTTGCATGCTCTTAACAGGGCTACTTACTGTATGTTCCCACATTATTGTATGGGGGATTTTGCTTGGATCTGGAACCCCATTAAGGACCCCTGGAGGTCCCCATGATGACCACTTGTCCAGGTGATCAGTGACAATAATGCAGTCAGAGTAAATTGCATCACCCAGACATTACACAACAAGTCCTGTTTACTAGGTAAAAAAAAAAATGTTGCACATCAGATCAGAAAAGTGTGGGAATTGTCTCACTTGTTTCCATAGAAGATTACATAACATTACCGTAAAACAGTTGCCTCACACATGGGAAAGACACCAGATGTAAAATAAATTATCGCTATCATCAAACCTTTTTCTCTTGTGCTGGGAAATGGATAATGCCACTCTTGGATAATGCCACTCTTGCTATAAAATGCCATTCTTGCTACAAAAAGATAATAATAAAAAATAAAAAAGTTATATAAAAATCACACCCCCTCACACAGTAGTAGAAGGACATACTGCAGTATGAGGGGGCCGTGATTTTTCCAATATACTTTTTTTCATTAATTTCTTTAATGTTTCTTTTATTGTCATGGGGAGACTATGTTTTTGCCCCTGTCCGTCCGTCCGTGCGCGTGTGTGTGTGCGGCCCGGTTGGCCCGTTCGCTGCCAAACTTGAGCACACACCAATTCAGAACCTCTGTCCAACATTTCTCACATGGCCCTGTTCTAGTGTCACCATGAGGCCGATGTTTGCAAAACACATTTCTGTACACTACTCCTAGAGATTTTGTCCACAAATCATGCAAATCGGTAGACAGTATCACTACAGTCATGTGATCGACATGGATCTGTCCGATCTTTCATATTCCATCCTGATTCGCTAAGATTGGCTTCCAAAGTTTGTAGGATTGGTCCGTTTTGAATAAAATGCCTGAAATCATGAACGCAGAATGCGATTTTGGTTAAATTGAGCATGCACATTCCCACTAGGCTGAGGAAGAAATGCCACTTTAAAGTGTTCAAATCAGCCTCATGGTGGTGTGACGGCCCTGCCCCTCTGCATCACAGTTGGCTATAGCCGGCAGCCTCTGTGAGGGCCAGAGTGGAGCAGGCCATCAGCCCAACTTGATACCATAGACTGTATAAAAAGCGAAGCCATTGCAGCGCAAATGACACAATATGGGTCCTTGGCATGGGTGTTGCCATCATAGATTGTAAAGGCACCAGAGGATGCTATTGGCTGCCAACAGTCACGTGCAACCGGCTGGTATTAGTTTAGTTGGCCACGCCAACTAACGCAACTTTATCATGAATTTTAACATAAATGGGACCTTATTTTCACAAAACGCATATAATCGTGATTGAAAGGCAATTTTTAACAAGCGATAGGAACCACAAAGTATTTATGAAAATGTTAATTAAGGTTATAACTAAAGGGGAAAATGAATGGGGGGGGGGGGGGGGGGGGGGGGACAGCGCAACTAGCGGCCAATCATAGGAAGTTTTAGTTCTGTATTGGAGTAATTTTAAATCGGCGGAACTATGCCCCTGCTTGATACATCTGGGATATGGGTGTGGAGGACGGTGTATAAGGACCTCTCCTTGAAACTCTTGAGTGTCTCCATTTCCTCTCCAGTCCTGTCTTGGCCAGCTAGGGTTCCCCATGTAGCTAAAACAATATTGAGTATGTAGGTGTGTATGTGTGTGTGCACCAACACCATAACATCTGAATAATTAACTGCCTAATCTGGGCAAGGGTTAGGGTTGGGTTTCCCATTTCCCCATCTAGATAAAGGGTTCCCATGGTTATTTAATAAGCATGGGATTAACTATAGAGGCCCAACGCCCGTTAGTGGTCAATATGGGGTAATTTTGTGTCTGCATTGGTTTAAAATGCTCCATATATGGTATTATTACTGTTGTATATGTGTGTTTTGGCTTATGATCAAAAAGAAGAGAGTCATTGTTAACACACACTCAACTGTTACTTGGATCATAACAACATGGATCTTTTACGTTCTCCTCGGCTCAAACTGTCTGAGTTTACAAATCCCTCCCCTCCCCTCCCTTCCTCTCAATACAGACCCAAATGCCAGCAGAACAGGTGCATAAAATCCATGAGAGTGCACAACTTTGAAAGTAGTCCAGGTAAAATTGATGTGCGAATTAAACCCACAAGGCGATAGACTTGACTTCAAAGTGTGTGTGTGTGTGTGTGTGTGTGTGTGTGTGTGTGTGTGTGTGTGTGTGTGTGTGTGTGTGTGTGTGTGTGTGTGTGTGTGTGTGTGTATGTGTGTGTGTGCTGTGTGGGAGTGTGTGGGTGTGTGTGCGCGCAAGTGTGCGCATGCGTGCACACACATACAGGCACATATAGTATATAACAAAAAGATCTGAACTTTTCATCAAACATATAATTATCCAAATGTCTTATGAGTGTCTGTCTGTCTGTCTGTCACGACATTTCTGGATGGATATATGTCGATACCTAAATATCTGAAACATGAACCCACTGGCGTTTCTGTATCCAACTGAGAATTACTTGGTACTGTATTTAAAGGAAGTAAGATTGACTTATTCAAATTGATCTTGTAGCCTGAGATGAAACTACATTTTTGAATGATACTTAAAGCTGCGGGTAGTGACTGTGGAGTGTTATCAAGAAATAATAATAAATCATCCGCATACAGGGATATTTTATGGTATGTGTTATTTACTGTTATTGGTTTTATTTCTTGGGAATTTCTGATTTTTTGAGCCAGGGGTTCAAGAGATATTGCGAATAATAGTGCGGAGGCAGGGCAGCCCTGCCTAACGCTACGTCCAATGGGGAAAGGTGTAGAGCACTGGTTGGATGTTATAACCATGGCTGTTGGATTATGGTACAGTACTTTAAGCATATTTATAAATGTATCTCCAAATGCCATATTTTTCATGGTATACCATAGATACTCCCACTCGAGCCTATCGAAAGCCTTCTCGGCATCCAGAGACAACACTGCACATGTTGATGTTTTAGGAGCCCTGTCAATAATATGTAATAGTCGTCTTAAATTATCTGATGCAAATCTTTGTTTGACAAAACCGGTTTGATCTGGGTGAACCAATATTGGCAGTATAGTCTCTAGACGCCGAGCAAGGACCTTAGCATATCATTTTATATATCCATTTAGGAGGGACAGTGGGCGATAATTGGCACAAATAGTCCCATCTTTCCCTTTTTTCTGTAATAGTGAAATAATTGCAGTACTTATGTCTCTGTTAAAACTTCCTTTCATAATGGCTTGTTGGACCATCTCAAGTAGTAGAGGACCCAATTCATCCCAAAAGGTCAAGTACAGCTCTGGCGGAATGCCATCGAGGCCAGGTGATTTCCCGTGTTTCATTTCTTTAAGTGCATTATATATTTCGGTCAGGGTGAAGGGAGAGTCTATTAACCTTGTTTGTTGTTCTGTTAATTTAGGTAAGTCCAAGTCTGACATTTTGAGATTACATTGAATACATCTGTGTCACAGTAACAAAGCTGTTGATTGTATTGAAAAGACACATTGTCCTATAACAGTTCTGACATCCCATTAATCACATATACTGTATGTAAGACACAATTGGATCTGTGTTTTTGTAAAAGCCTGCTTCTTACTAATCTATATTGTTATATGCATAGTTTTCAATTGCAGACATATTGGTGGAAAACAATAGTTACATTGTAATAAAGGTAATAGTTATAGTAACAAGTAGTAATTAAAACATAAGGCATTCCAAAGATTATTCGAGATGCAAGATTCTTTATTGTTACATACCAGTATACACGTGCATGGGTACCGTAACTTCTTAACATATTTTTTTCTTATTGGTATTGCATTGTGTAAAACATATGTCCATTGCTTACACCACATGATATAGCATTAGTGCCAGAACGGATATGTGTGGTGCAGGTTCCCAGAAGGTCATCAAAGTTCAAGTCCTTGTCCCACACCTCCAGTTTCAGGATGTCACCAACTTGCTTGTTGGGCAAGTAGAAAGTTGCACTCCAGTGCGGATTCTTGTTGTCTTTGATGAACTCGGTCTGACCACAAAAGGTACTGCCACACCAGACCTTATAATAATAATAATAATAACTTTATTTATAAGGACTTTTCAAATGAGTCACATGAGTTACAAAGAGCTGAACAGCAGTAAAACATAACATACAGGTAAAAGAAAATATGGACATAAAATAAATTAGCAAGACATTCAGTTCTGACAAGCAATGCACTTTTAGTAAGGAGTAAGGAGACCAAAAGAATATTGGTCTCAGTATAAATATCAGATACAGACCTTGACATAGGGATCAGGGGGATTCCCAAAAGGGTCTCCACTCAAATTGTTGGCATACATGTTGGAGATGGTGACAGTACCCCCGTGGACAGCAGTCAGGCCACAGAGGAACAGCAGACCCAACATGAGAGATGAGGAGAATGCCATGACCCAGTCACAATGAACTCTGAGAGGTGAGAGAGAGACTTCAATTTAGTATTTTTCAATTACATTCAGTTTGAGTATCTTTGTACAGTATTTTCAATGACATAAAAATGTACTCTCCTCTTCTTCTTGCATGTCCATCACTTACCTGTAATTAAAGTGGACTGTCTTCTGTTAGTTTCCCCAAAAGACCCAAGAGTGTCTGGCTGCAGTGAAGGTGGCCCTGGTTGACTATTTATATCCAGTTAATAAATGGGTACGCCTCATTTTTAAAGTAGTTTCACCAACCAGAGAGATCCACGCATGCTGAACAACAACTACTTCTCATCTAACTGAAGCAGGTAAACATTTACTTGATCATTGGAGGGACAGCGAGTGCATTTTCCAGCAGCATCACTCGCTCCTTCCAGGATCATTGTGAAAAACAAACACATTAATTCTTACATTTATATTTCAGGCATTTAGCTGACCTTATCCATAGAGTTATACTACAGCAATACAAGAATGCATACAGTTTCAGTAATTGAATCATTTGTTTGAAGTGCCTTGATAAAATAACTGATATTGATAGATTGATACTGTCCAAATACAACATTGTTTCTGAAGCCATGTAATAATAACATAATATAACATAAACCGTGACAGCTGGGGGTGAAGTTCAAGTGTCATGCAGCAATATTTGGCACCAAATATACAGTATGCAATGGTTCGCTGAGTACAGTTTACAAAGACAACTCCGGCCCAGACGCCCAGTTTACTAATCAAGAGGGTTTAAGTGATTAAAGGGCTTTTATCATGAAATTAGTATGTATTTGTTAATAACCAGTAAGACTCCCTAATCGGGAGATAAGCGACCGTAGGTGGCTTATCTCCACAAATAGGGCAAAAATTTGTTTTTCCAAAATCTTCCTGATCCATGTTGATGACATGAGTGTAGACATGCTGTGTAGTGATATTCGTGATTTTAGGGCAAAAACTGTAGGAGCAGTGTCCAAAAATGTGTTTTAAAAATCGGCCTGAAGGTGGCGCTAGAATAGGGCCATGTGAGAAATGAGGGGTGGGGTCTCCGCGTTGCCTTGGCGGACGAATAGGTACCGGCCCCGGCTCTCCCGGACGCTCCTAGCCCGAGTTACGGCATTTTATGTGCGCTGCAGTGGCAGGGGGTCCTCCACTGGGGGCGCCACCACTTTTGCATCCGTTGTGGAGCACCAGGAGTCGGTGGTCCCCGGGAATTCCCCGCGAGCAGCCCCGTTGGGGTGGTCATTTGGTCATTTTTGCACATTTGGTCATTTTTTACATCTGGGGGTCCCCCAGGGACCTGGGGGTCCCTGGGGCTCCGGGGGTCCTTGGAGGTTGTAGTTTGGCAGGCAAGGAGTGTGTGTGTAAAATCTGGCATGGATCGGGTCAACGGGTGCAGAGATATAAGCAGGGAAAAAGTGTGACGTGTGACGTGTGAGCACATTTGGTCATTTTTTACATCTGGGGGTCCCAGATGTAAAGGACCGGGGGTCCTTGGAGGTTGTAGTTTGGCAGTCAAGGTGTGTGTGTGCAAAATTTGGCATGGATGGGGGCAACGGTTGTGGAGATATGAGCAGGGCAACAGTGTGACGGACTGACTGACTGACTGACAGACAGCCAGGGGAGGTTTTGGTAGTAAATGCGACCTACGGTCGCAATAATTTGTATGCATGCTCTTAACAGGGCTACTTACTGTATGTTTCCACATTATTGTATGGGGGATTTTGCTTGGATCTGGAACCCCATTAAGGACCCCTGGAGGTCCCCATGATGACCACTTGTCCAGGTGACCAGTGACAATAATGCAGTCAGAGTAAATTGCATCACCCAGACATTACACAAGTCCTGTTTACTAGGTAAACCAGTAAGACTCCCTAATCGGGAGATAAGCGACCGTAGGTCTCGCTAGAAGAGGGCCATGTGAGAAATGAGGGGTGGGGTCTCCGCGTTGCCTTGGCGGACGAATAGGTACCGGCCCCGGCTCTCCCGGACGCTCCTAGGCCGAGTTAGGGCATTTTATGTGAGCTGCAGTGGAGGGGGTCCTCCACTGGGGGCGCCACCACTTTTGCATCCGTTCTGGAGTAGCAGGAGTGGGTGGTCCCCGGGAATTCCCCGTGAGCAGCCCCGTGGGGGTGGTCATTTGGTCATTTTTGCACATTTGGTATTTTTTTACACCTGGGGGTCCCCCAGGGACCTGGGGGTCCCTGGAACTCCGGGGGTCCTTGGAGGTTGTAGTTTGGTAGGTAAGGAGTGTGTGTGTAAAATCTGGCATGGATCGGGTCAACGGGTGCAGAGATATAAGCAGGGAAAAAGTGTGACGTGTGACGTGTGAGCACATTTGGTCATTTTTTACATCTGGGGGTCCCCCAGGGACCTGGGGGTCCCTGGGGCTCCGGGGGTCCTTGGAGGTTGTAGTTTGGCAGTCAAGGAGTGTGTGTGCAAAATTTGGCATGGATGGGGGCAACGGTTGTGGAGATATGAGCAGGGCAACAGTGTGACGGACTGACTGACTGACTGACAGACAGCCAGGGGAGGTTTTGGTAGTAAATGCGACCTACGGTCGCAATAATTTGTATGCATGCTCTTAACAGGGCTACTTACTGTATGTTTCCACATTATTGTATGGGGGATTTTGCTTGGATCTGGAACCCCATTAAGGACCCCTGGAGGTCCCCATGATGACCACTTGTCCAGGTGACCAGTGACAATAATGCAGTCAGAGTAAATTGCATCACCCAGACATTACACAACAAGTCCTGTTTACTAGGTAAACCAGTAAGACTCCCTAATCGGGAGATAAGCGACCGTAGGTCTCGCTAGAAGAGGGCCATGTGAGAAATGAGGGGTGGGGTCTCCGCGTTGCCTTGGCGGACGAATAGGTACCGGCCCCGGCTCTCCCGGACGCTCCTAGGCCGAGTTAGGGCATTTTATGTGAGCTGCAGTGGAGGGGGTCCTCCACTGGGGGCGCCACCACTTTTGCATCCGTTCTGGAGTAGCAGGAGTGGGTGGTCCCCGGGAATTCCCCGTGAGCAGCCCCGTGGGGGTGGTCATTTGGTCATTTTTGCACATTTGGTATTTTTTTACACCTGGGGGTCCCCCAGGGACCTGGGGGTCCCTGGAACTCCGGGGGTCCTTGGAGGTTGTAGTTTGGCAGGTAAGGAGTGTGTGTGCAAAATCTGGCATGGATCGGGGCAACGGTTGCGGAGATATGAGCAGGGCAAAAGTGTGACGTCTGACGTGTGACGGACGGACTGACTGACGCACGGACACCTGGTGGAGCTTTCTGTAGTAAGTGCGACCTATGGTCGCAAAAAAAATGTTGCACACCAGTAACACTCCCTAATCGGGAGATAAGCGACCGTAGGTCACTTATCTCCACAAATAGGGCAAAAATGTGTTTTGCCAAAATCTTCCTGATCCATGTTGATGACATGAGTGTAGACATACTGTGTAGTGATTTTCGTGATTTTAGGGCAAAATCTGTAGGAGCAGTGTCCAAAAATGTGTTTTTAAAAATCGGCCTGGAGGTGGCGCTATATGGGAGAGATTCATGTTGATGGGATGAGTGTAGACATACTGTGTACCGATTTGCGTGATTTTAGGGCAAAAATTGTAGGAGCAGTGTCCAAAAATGTGTTTTGCAAGAATCGGCCTCATGGTGGCGCTAGAAGAGGGCCATGTGAGAAATGAGGGGTGGGGTCTCCGCGCCGGCAAGGCGGACGAATAGGTACCGGCCCCGGCTGTCCCGGTCGCTCCTAGCCGGAGTTACGGCATTTTATGTGAGCTGCAGTGTAGGGGGTCCTCCACTGGGGGCGCCACCACTTTTGCATCCGTTTTGGAGCACCAGGAGTGGGTGGTCCCCGGGAATTCCCCGTGAACAGCCCCGTGGGGGTGGTCATTTGGTCAGTTTAGCACATTTGGTCATTTTTTACATCTGGGGGTCCCCCAGGGACCTGGGGGTCCCTGGAGCTGCGGGGGTCCTTGGAGGTTGTAGTTTGGCAGGTAAGGAACGTGTGTGCAAAATTTGGCATGGATCGGGGCAACGGTTGCGGAGATATGAGCAGGGCAAGAGTGTGACGTGTGAGGTGTGACAGACAGACTGACTGACTGACTGACTGACTGACGGACTTACACTTTGTGCAGGGTTTGATAGTAAATGCGACCTACGGTCGCAATCAGATCAGAAAAGTGTGGGAATTGTCTCACTTGTTTCCATAGAAGATTACATAACATTACCGTAAAACAGTTGCCTCACACATGGGAAAGACACCAGATGTAAAATAAATTATCGCTATCATGAAACCTTTTTCTCTTGTGCTGGGAAATGGATAATGCCACTCTTGGATAATGCCACTCTTGCTATAAAATGCCATTCTTGCTACAAAAAGATAATAATAAAAAATAAAAAAGTAATATAAAAATCACACCCCCCTCACACAGTAGAAGGACATACTGCAGTATGAGGGGGCCGTGATTTTTCCAATATACTTTTTTCATTCATTTCTTTAATGTTTCTTTTATTGTCATGGGGAGACTATGTTTTTGCCCCCGTCCGTCCGTCCGTCCGTCCGTCCGTCCGTCCGTCCGTCCGTCCGTCCGTCCGTCCGTCCGTGCGCGTGTGTGTGTGCGGCCCGGTTGGCCCGTTCGCTGCCAAACTTGAGCACACACCAATTCAGAACCTCTGTCCAACATTTCTCACATGGCCCTGTTCTAGTGTCACCATGAGGCCGATGTTTGCAAAACACATTTCTGTACACTACTCCTAGAGATTTTGTCCACAAATCATGCAAATCGGTAGACAGTATCACTACAGTCATGTGATCAACATGGATCTGTCCGATTTTTCATATTCCATCCTGATTCGCTAAGATTGGCTTCCAAAGTTTGCAGGATTGGTCCGTTTTGAATAAAATGCCTGAAATCATGAACGCAGAATGCAATTTTGGTGAAATTGAGCATGCATATTCCCACTAGGCTGAGGAAGAAATGCCACTTTAAAGTGTTCAAATCAGCCTCATGGTGGTGTGACGGCCCTGCCCCTCTGCATCACGGTTGGCTAATAGCCGGCAGCCTCTGTGAGGGCCAGAGTGGAGCAGGCCATCAGCCCAACTTGATACCATAGACTGTATAAAAGATATGGACAAAGCGAAGCCATTGGTTTCTATGCAGCGCAAATGACACAATATGGGTCCTTGGCATGGGTGTTGCCATCATAGATTGTAAAGGCACCAGAGGATGCTATTGGCTGCCAACAGTCACGTGCAACCGGCTGGTATTAGTTTAGTTGGCCACGCCCCCCGCAACTTTATCATCAATTTTAACATAAATGGGACCTTATTTTCACAAAACGCATATAATCGTGATTGAAAGGCAATTTTTAACTAGCGATAGGAACCACAAAGTATTTATGAAAATGTTAATTAAGGTTAGAAAACAAAAGGGGAAAATGAATGGGGTCCAATGGAGAACAATTTTTTTTGCGATCGGCCGGGGGCCAGCGCAACTAGCGGCCAATCATAGGAAGTTTTAGTTCTGTATTGGAGTCATTTTAAATCGGCGGAACTATGACCCTGCTTGATACATCTGGGATATGGGTGTGGAGGAGGGTGTATAAGGACCTCTCCTTGAAACTCTTCAGTGTCTCTATTTCCTCTCCAGTCCTGTCTTGGCCAGATATAGGGTTCCCCATGTAGCTAAAACAATATTGAGTATGTAGGTGTGTATGTGTGTGCACCAACACCATAACATCTGAATAATTAACTGCCTAATCTGGGCAAGGGTTAGGGTTGGGTTTCCCATTTCCCCATCTAGATAAAGGGTTCCCATGGTTATTTAATAAGCATGGGATTAACTATAGATGCCCGACCCCCGTTAGTGGTCAATATGGGGTAATTTTGTGCATTGGTTTAAAATTCTCCATATAGTATTATTACTGTTGTATATGTGTGTTTTGGCTTATGATCAAAAAGGAGAGTCATTGTTAACACACACTCAACTGTTGCTGGGATCATAACAACATGGATCTATTACGTTCTCCTCGGCTCACACTGTCTGAGTTTACAAATCCCTCCCCTCCCTTCCTCTCAATACAGACCCAAATGCCAGCAGAACAGGTGCATAAAATCCATGAGAGTGCACAACTTTGAAAGTAGTCCAGGTAAAATTTATGTGCGAATTAAACCCACAAGGCGATAGTGTTGACTTTAAAGTGTGTGTGTGTGTGTGTGTGTGTGGGGGGGGGGGGGGGGGGGGGGGGGGGCATGTGCGTGTGCGCAGCCACACACACACACACACACACACACACACACACACACACACACACACACACACACACACAAATGCACATAATAGTACATAACAAAAAGATCTGAACTTTTCATTAATTTAATTGATTAAATCATAAATTATTCATAATTGAATTTGTCAATAGTAAGGATGCTGCATCTTCAAGGCAGGTGAGCCATCATTCATGTGAATGTTTTTGCAGTCACACAAGCGTGGGAGTGATTGAATTCAACTAAATCAATTGAAGAGTGTTGGAGGAGGGGTGTGGGACTGGGAATGTATCTCCATGGGGTAGTTTAAATTCTCCATCACTGCAGCTGAAACTGTGCCTCTATGCGTGGAGACAGAAACCCAACATGGCAAACCTCTCAGATCATGGATGCTCTCTTGTTGCCTCTTAAAAATGTCTGGGCTGTGACCGTAAGAGCCTTCATGTAAAGCTGTTCATGTTTACACAGTTTAGTCTATAGTAGCATCGCCAAGCCACTGAAGACTAAACTGCAGGGCAGACCTCCCAAAATAAGCTTGTGAGATTGTGTCTCAACTTGCACCCCAAGTCTCACCTAACTCCAAACCACTTTAAGATAGAAGGGCTCATGGTGGACGAAAGAGTTTCCCAGCTCTCAGAGGGTCTGCTTTTCAAGATACTCAAAGAAGCAGTTATCAAGTACTTCTTTGTAATTCAACATTATTCACCATTTTTCAAACACTTGCAAGAGGGCTTTTATACCTTTATTGATAGGACAGTAGACTGACAGGAAATGGGGAGAGAGGTGAGGAGTGACACAGCAAAGGTCGTCGGGAACAGGATTCGAACTCACGACACGCTGTCAGGCTGGCATTGCAGTCTATGGGTACCCGGAACCACCACAACGGCGGCCTGCCCACTCTGTGAGCTTGTATATCTGCTTTTTTTGAATATAGCCAAAGATAAAATCTAAAATGTTTTAATGAGTTTCAGTAAAAATGAATGAATTCTACTACACAGTCACAACACACTGGAATGCTCTGCCAACAGCCCTTTAACTTCACCATTAAGGTTTAAGGCTGACCTAAAAGCATGGCTCCATGAACATTCACACTCACCATGAACACTGGCCTCCCCCCAGGGTTGTAAACGGCTCACTTCCTGTGTATACCGGAGCCCCCATCCCCTATGACGCTATCATGAATTTAATGTGTATATTTAGATTTTCTATTTTGTTTAGTTGTTTTTTATTGCACTGTTGTTTTGACCAGTTGTTTTATTTGTTGAATGCTTAATGGATCACAATGGAAACAAGCTTCTGACTTTTTGTGCATCCATTTGGTGTTTTTAAAGTAAATAATAATAATAATACAAGTGGTAAGGAATAATACAGAGTTCATTTTCTCTTACCCCATTTAAATTACTGGCAGCTATAGCTTGTGACACTGTGACAAATGTTACTACAAAAATGTTACATACCTAACTCACACTTGACTGCAGGATGTAGTTGCCAGAAGTCTGTTTGCTCTTTCTCATGCATATACTGAGTGGATATGAGGCAGAGTATGCTTGTTCATATCCTGCAGACTGAAAGCTACATACTGGCATCTACTGTTCACTTTATGCACATGCATGTAGAATATACACTGCACAATATTGATACTGCTGATGTTTATAGTTGATTAACTATACAAAATACAGAAGGTTACTAGAATTGACTGTGTTGCAAGGAGGCATGTATGGGGTTATATTAATGCCTTAATTGATTCGTATTTGTACTTTGCCTTTTTGTTTTACTCGTAAACATTTTTACAAAAAAAAATACTCGTAAACAATTTAATTAGAAAAAAATATCCGTAAAAAAAAAAAGAAGTATGAATGTTTTTTGGGAAGCTGCAGTGATTATAATGCCAAAACAAAAAAACAAGCTAAAATACGAATATTTTCTTACTGATTTACGAGTTGTTTTGTTGGTTACTTCATCACGAATGCTTTCATCATCTCCACGCCTACGAATCTGTGTCAGTACGGTTGCGAATCATACAAGCAGTGAGGAAACGGCCAATAATCACGTGATCGGCAGAGAGCCAATGAGCTGAGGCCTTTCCACTAGCCAATCAAAATGCTCCACTGTTGGCAGGGCAACCAGCGGTTGCCATGTCTGGTCAAAATGAGTAATCTCTGCTTTCTTTTCGCTATGTTCCTCACATAATAAGCCCTATATATATATATAGAACCTATATCCACACGATATTTGTTTTAAAACTATTAGGCAAATTGACTAATCCATCATTTTTATACATTAAATAAAATAGAAATGCATATATTATTAATGCACGCGATAAAAGCACTGATACAGGTTGCTGCAACTCAAAACTAGACAATTAGCCTTACCTCCGGCCCTGACCTTTTTACTGTAAATACAATACTTATTGTTTCTTATTTGTTTTCTTATGATTGATGATACAATGTGCACAATAGCCTAATGTATTTTATTATTCTGTCATTTAATGTTGTAGGAATTGATAGGTACCCCAGTGTAAACCACCCCAAAAGCTTTTTTATTTATCTTTTTAGTTGACCTTGTATCACTGAACTGTAGCTGTCTTGTACCTTTTCCTTTTTAATACTTTTAATATAGTATTCAATCTATTTCAACATTACATTTGGGTCAGAGAATATTTTGCCACAGAGTGGCGCTGCAGGCACTGAAAGCACTGAGAAACAACATTACATTTGGGAGACTTTACAAGGGAATATTTCACCACAGAGTGGCGCTGCAGCCAGTGAGAGCACTGAGAAGTGGGCTTGTTGTCATTCATAACTGCATGTGTGATTCCAAATAATGCGTCTGGCTCACAGGCTCAGAATGATAGTATACGCCGTCAGGTGTTGTCGATAAAGATGATGAGAGACAAGCCCATCCCCCACAAGCCACTGCTCAAAGCATGCAGCGCCACTCTGTGGTGAAATAGTATATTCTCTTGGCTATTTTATGACAAATAATGTTCGATTGAATGCTTTTGTTGTGTCCTACAGTTCTCTACAACTAATGCATGCAGTTACTTATTTGCACCACTTGGTGTCACTGTACCTTACCTGCCTATTAGGTGTTATGAAGAAGGGTGTAACAGGAAGTGACATGTAGTGTATGCCATGCTGTTGTGCTGAGAAGCTGAACTAACAAAGAATTGTCAATGTGAAGGGAATCCATACTCTCCAGTGTCTTATTCCTTACCATCCACCTCTACAAATTGGCGACGAGGTAACCCACCTGCTATAGTTCGACTACAGAGGACTATTTTTGACCATTTTTTGCAAAGATGGCTGTAAATGTGCCTTGTCCTGCTCCATTTTTGCCATGCCCTGGGAAGCCTACAATACCATTCAAGACATGGATGCAAATATTTGACAACTACCTACTGGTCATAAATGCAACTGGGAATGCATGGCCTGCTGCAAGAAAGAGAGCTGTCCTGCTTCATTGCCTTGGAACAGAGGGACAGAAGATTTTCCACTCACTGCCAGATACAGGTGATACATATGATACTGCTGTTACTGCATTGAGGGCACATTTCACACCAATGACTAATGTGGTGGTGGAACGTCATACATTCAGAAAAAGAGCACAAGGCCCACATGAGACTGTTACCCAATATGTGGCTGCTCTCAGAGAGCTTGCATCTACATGTGACTTTGGTGATAAGACTGATGAGATGCTGCGTGATCAGCTTATTCAATATGTCACAAATGCCCATATTAGGGAAAAACTACTGATGGAGCCTACCCTCACTCTACACAATGCTATCACGCTTGCTACACAGATTGAGTCTGCAGCTGCACAAGCTAAATGCATGGTTGGAGATAAACCTGGCTTACAAGTACAAGCAGTGCAGAAGAAATCACATAGACCACGGCCTCAGCATAAACCATCCACACCTGCACCTACTACTGCTGCCACTGGGAAGTCCTCCCGTACATGTTTCAGATGTGGATCTGACAGTCACCTTGCCAATGCTCCCTCATGTCCTGCTGTTAAGGCTACTTGCAAATCCTGCCACAAGCAAGGACATTTTGCCAGAGTGTGTCGCTCTGCTCCTACCCATCAAGTGAGAGAAGTGGAGGTGCCTGAACTGACTGTCCTATGCATTCAAGAGACTGCCTGTCAATCTGATAAAATAAAATGCAATGTCAAGATCCAGCCTTCAGATTCACCAGCCCATGCCATGGACCTGGTTGTGGACTCTGCATCCCCAGTGTCCATACTGCCTAGCAGTGTGTTTGAGGAACATTTTGGTGAGTCACCCCTTACACCACCTGCTATTCGTTTAATCACATACACCAAGTCACCCATTCCTGTGCTGGGATGCCTTTCAGCACTGGTGACCAGGGATGATGTCACTGCTGCAGCAACCTTCTTTGTTGTGGAGAAGGGGACCCCATTACTGGGTCTGGATTTGATGATTGCACTGAACATTCACATCGTAGGGGGTGCTGTTGTTCCTCCTCCTCTTGCCCCTGCTACAAATGCTCCTGTGATGCACCTATCCACCACTTCCCCACTAATTGGCTGTGCTAAACATTTTGTTCACCGGGTCAAAGTCTCTGCCTCTGTTACCCCGGTTCGACAGAAACTGCGCCGTTTGCCCCTGTCTGTGAGAGATGCAGTCACAGAAGAGATAAACAGACAGCTGGCTGCTGGTGTGATTGAGAGAATTGATGCTTCTCCCTGGGTGTCTCCTATCGTTGTTACACAAAAGAAGAAAGGAGGCATTCGGATGTGTGTGGATCTCCGAGAGCCAAACAAGGCTGTCATTACGGACTGCTATCCAATCCCACACATTGATGAGCTGCTGTCCACTCTGCGTGGAGCCGCAGTGTTTTCAACTATTGATCTCGCAAGTGCCTACCACCAGGTGCCTCTACATGAGGAAAGTAGGGACCTGACTGCTTTCATTACCCATGAAGGACTCTTCCGCTACTGCCGTGTGCCCTATGGCCTCTCCTCTGCACCATCTGCATTCCAGAAGATGATGGCTACCATCCTCAAAGGCCTGCCAGGTGTGCAGAATTATCTGGGTGATATTATCATCTATGGAGCCAACAGCACAGTGCATGATGCTCGTCTGAAGGAAGTCCTTCACCGCCTGCAAGAGGCAGGTCTGCCACCTGCTTCTAATGATATCAACGCACTTAATGCGAAATATTCACGTGCTTTCAGACTCTTCAATGCAGAGGTATCCATAGATACAGCATACTAGTATCTCATCAATGCAGAGAAGTATCTCACCAAGGCAGAGATATTAGTAGTAAAATGACGACATCTAGTGGTCAACCTCAGAGGAGCGCAAAAATAAAACCTGAGGAGAATTCCAGCCTCGAACCAGAAGCCAGCTATTCTCTGTTCCCCCGTGCAACGCTCCACGCCACAGACCCTGACGGAGCGGCGCGGTATTGGGCGGCGATGACCCCCGTGAGTCGCCACCGAGGCGAGCGCTAGCGAGCCGAGTTGCCGCGACGAGCGGTGGGAACGCCGCACAATCCCACTCAGCCGCGTTACCGAGTTATGTGCCGTTATGGACAGAATAGTAAATATTCAGTCCCTCACTATCAACGTCTACCACACTATCCACGTCATAGATAAATGCACAAAAAAGGAGTCACATCATTCATCCGTTCATTAGCTCAGTCAGTAGAGCACGGATGCAATAAACCCACGGTTTGGGTTCGATTCCCCTGAGGGGAATAATATTCAAGGCGAGAGATATCGGCGCATGCGTACTTCAAAGTAGATACTCCTCCGTGGATACACTGTGGATACTATCTGCGTTCAAACGTCTGAAAAAGGGTGATAAAGTCCGGTTGAATGCGAAGAGAGCAGTCGAAGCCGGTGCACCTGCTCCTGAATGAGGAAAAGTGCTGCTTTAATCAGTCAAGTCTACGATTCCTGGGTCACGTGGTGTCAGCTGAAGGTATCGCTCCTGATAAAGAGCACATCGAAGCTGTTCTGAATGCCCCAGCTCCGACTGATGCTGCTACCCTCCGCTCTTTTCTAGGCCTCGTGTCATGGTATTCAAAGTTCATTCCTAACTATGCAACTGAATCCGAGCCGATGCGGGCATGCATTAGAAAAGACACTGACTTTCACTGGACGAGTGAGGCACAGAAAGGTTTTGAGAAAATCAAACTACTACTGGTGAACAGTTCTGCCCTTGCTCTTTTCGACCCTTCCCTGCCTACAGTGGTGTCCACTGATGCCTCTGATTACGGTTTGGGAGCCGTGTTCACCCAGCATCATACTGATGGTGTGGAACGTACAGTGGCTTTTGCCTCCCGGGCTCTCACCACAGTGGAACGCAAATATTCGACTGTAGAGAAGGAAGCTCTGGGATGTGTTTGGGCCGTTGAGAAGTGGCGCACATACTTGTGGGGGCGAAAATTCACCTTACGTACTGACCATCAGGCCCTCACTACGCTGCTTACTACTAAAGGCATAGGTCGTGCTGGAATGCGCGTTGCACGCTGGTCTGCCAGGCTCCTGACCTATGACTATGATGTGATTTACCACCCAGGGTCAGAGAACTACACTGCTGACTGCCTTTCCCGTCTACCACTTCCTGGGCCTGCTGACCCTGCCTTGGATGCTGAGCCAGAAATGGTTGCATACATCACTGATGCTCTTGCTGCTCTGCCCATTACTGACTTTGAGGCTGCTGCTGACTCTTGCCCAGAGGTTTCTGCACTCTGTGACCAGATTGCTCGTGGCTGGCCACAAAAGATAAAACCGCTGAGTCCAGTCGTTGCCCCATACTTCCGTGTACGTCATGAACTGTCAGTGGGAAACTCACTGGTGCTTCGAGGAACACGTCTGGTTGTGCCAATTTCACTGCGTGCTACTCTGGTGGCTCTTGCACATGAGACACACCAAGGAGTGGTGCGTACCAAGCAACGCCTGAGAGAGTACTACTGGTGGCCTAAGATGGACGACCTTGTTCATTCTACTATTCAGTCATGTCAGCCATGCCAGTCCAACGACAAGACTGCAATGCCACACCCTGCTCCACTACAACCAGTTCGATTCCCAGACAGGCCATGGCAAAAGCTTGCAATGGACATTGTTGGTCCTTTTGAAACTGCTACATGGGACTGCCGATATGCCATCACTCTGACCGACTACTACAGCAAGTGGCCAGAGGTTGCTTTCACTGCGAATATCACTACAAAGGATGTTACATCCTTCCTCTCCTCAGTCTTCAGCAGACAAAGGAACCCAGAATCCATTGTCACGGACAATGGAAAACAGTTTACTTCTGCTGACTTTGCTGCTTTCCTGGCTGAACGGGACATCGTACATCACAGAGTATCTGTTTATTACCCAGCTGCTAATGGCGCCATAGAGCGTTTTAATCGTGTTCTGAAAGAGAGTGTGCAGATGGCTATTACACAATCTGTACCATGGAAGCCTGCCATTACCGCCTTCCTGATGGCTTACCGGGCCACACCACATGCAGCTACAGGTGTGTCTCCCTTTCAACTACTGCATGGCCGGAGGATGCGCACGAAGTTGACTGTCCTGCCGCCCTCTCCTGCTGACCCTGTCTCAGATGAACAGGTACGAGAGAAAGTCACAAGCCGTCAACTCAAGATGAAGGCTTATACGGATGGAAAAAGAGGCGCACGCACTCCGCCTTTTCAAGAAGGGGATAGTGTGCGGGTGAAAACACCTCTTCATGTGCCCAAAGCTCACCCAAAGTTTGGATCTCCCCTGAGAGTCACAAAGAAGGTGGCCCAAAGCACATACTTGCTGGAGGATGGCCGAAGATGGAACGCCTCTCACCTAGCTCCTGATCGCTGTGCAGCCGCACATCCACAGGACATTCCTGCTTCACCTGACAGTGCCTCTCCACCCTCTCCTAAACAATCACGTGTCAGAAAGAAGCCTAACTGGATGCGAGAATATGTGACTGATTAGCTATTTGTCTTCCTAACATAGCATGTCAACATATCTCTTTGTTTTGTGTTATTTTGAAGGTGATGCAATGTAGTGTTTGAAAAAAAGAGTCCTACAGTTGTATCTTATTCCAGATCTGTGAAAGTTGAAACAGTGTATTTTGAGTTCATGTTTCATGTTTACCCTGCTTTTATTTTCTGGGTTACTCACTTTATTCACAGTACTGAGCACAGACTAGAAATGTTTATGTTTATGCCTGAGTGCAGGTTCTGATTTTCTATTTTGCCTTATAGGAATTTTCCTTTTCTACAAAGAGAGGAAATGTTGTGTCCTACAGTTCTCTACAACTAATGCATGCAGTTACTTATTTGCACCACTTGGTGTCACTGTACCTTACCTGCCTATTAGGTGTTATGAAGAAGGGTGTAACAGGAAGTGACATGTAGTGTATGCCATGCTGTTGTGCTGAGAAGCTGAACTAACAAAGAATTGTCAATGTGAAGGGAATCCATACTCTCCAGTGTCTTATTCCTTACCATCCACCTCTACAGCTTTATTAAAAAGTTTGCCTATAAAGGTACATGACAGTAGTAGAGTTCAGTGATACAAGGTCAACTAAAAAGATAAATAAAATAGCTTATGTGCTGGTTTACTCTGGGGTACCTATCAATTCCTACAACATTAAATGACAGACTAATAAAATACATAAGGCTATGATGCAAATTGTATCATCATAAGACAGTCTAAAAACTAAAAAATAAGAAACAATAAGTATTGTATTTACAATAAAAAGGTCAGGGCCAGAGGTAAGGCTAATTGTCTAGTTTTGATTTGCAGCATCTGTATGTGACCTTTATCAGTGCTTTTATCATGTGCATTAATAATATATGCATTTCTATTTTATTTAATGTATAAAAATTATGGATTAGTCGATTTGCCTAATAGTTTAAAAAAACTATATCGTATGGATATAGGTTCGATTATAGGAACATGTGAGGAACATATAGCGAAAAGAAAGCAGAGATTACTCACTTTTACCAGACATGGCAACCGCTGGTTGCCCTGCCAACAGTGGAGCATTTTGATTGGCTAGTGGAAAGGCCTCAGCTCATTGGCTCTCTGCCGATCATGTGATTATTGGCCGTTTCCTCATGGCTTGTATGATTCGTAAGCGTACTGACACAGATTCGTAGGCGTGGAGATGATGAAAGCATTCGTGATGATGTAACCAATAAAACAACTCGTAAATCAGTAAGAAAATATTCATATTTTGTCTTGTTTTTTTGTTTTGGCATTATAATCACTGCAGCTTCCCAAAAAACATTTTTTTCTTTACGGATATTCTTTTCTAATTAAATTGTTTACGTGTAATTTTTTTTGTAAAATGTTTACGAGTAAAAAAAAAGGTAAAGTACAAATACGAATCAATTAAGGCATTAATATAACCCCAAAGGCATGCCCTAATAATAATGACACCTATAGAGCCATGAAAGAGTAGCGATTACCAATTCTATATTGTCTCTACTGTCTTCCTCCCTCTCTGGCTCTCTCTCTCATTCATTGTCTACATTCTTTCTTTATTTCTCAGCAATATGCCAAATCTGATTCTGATTGTTATTAATGTGTTAATGTTTGTATTCACACCCCAGTCAATCAAAGTTTGTTGTATGAAATGTCAGGTTTTCAATGGCCCCCACAATAGCTTCGCGAGTAATCTCTGTAAGAACACAAGTAGACAATAAGAACATAAGTAGACAGTCAATTATACAGTACACAAAACTGAACATTTATGTCATAGGTTGTGATGTACACATATATCTTTAAAGGTTACAGAACATGTCAGTAGCTGGATGGAAAGAGACCTAGACCGGCATATGACAATCTGCATAAGATATTTGTTTTTCAAGCCCCTGAGCCACGAAAAGGAGACAAATCCACGCAAGAAGCACCCCTGTTTGCACCTTTTAGGGCATGACATCAATGTAGCTAAAAGTATTGATTATGTATGACCATATTATGTATATCATATGATATGGCCATAGTATGGGGGTTTTGGAGTAGGCCTATGTTGTCACGTTTATAAAAGTATATTACTCTAATGTTGGCTTTTGTGCCAGCAAACTTGAATATCTGTGATAGGCTAGCCCCGGTACCGGTAGGATATATCCCATAAATCGAACGTTGTAATTGAATAGTTTGTAGCATAGATCCCAAAAGCCAGATGGACAGGCGATAGATTTATTATTTCTAGTTAATTTCCTTACGGGACATGTATTCCATAGCTTGAAGGTATGAATGCTCTGCAATTATTAATAAATAAATCACACCCGTGTGAACTGAGCGGTGGTTTACCCATCCCCCCCCCCCCCCCCCCCCCCCCCGTGTGTGTGTGTGTGTGTGTGTGTGTGTGACTGTGTGTGCGTGTGTGTGTGCCTGGCCTGAAAACAGCGCCCCTCCCTTAACATGTGTGGTCATAAAAGGTACTACACCACAGGCAGGCTACATACAGACAGACACACACCAGAGGCTACATACAGACAGACACACACACACACACGGCCACGCTATGGAGACGGTGTGACCACCGCTCAATAAACAAGAAATGACAGTTGTTGACAATTCGAATATTAGTCTACGAGGGATTTGGCAGAACTATTTGTTCCTCCATTCCCTACAGAAGGTTCCCTTTGCCCTAGAGGTATTTGTTACAAAATGCATGTGGATTTTTGTATTTGTCTGGTTATTGTTTTGTTGTATAGTTTATTGTGACAGGGATAGGGACTAATACACAATACCAAAATAAAGCTGTTGATTGTATTGAAAAGACAAGTTGTCCTCTTTATAAGTTAACAGTTCTGACATCCCATTAATCATGCATATGTAGGCCTATGTAAGACACAATTGGATCACATTCTGTGTTTTTCTTTGTATAGCCTGCTTCTTACTAAGCTATATTGTTATATTCATAGTATTCAATTGCAGACATCTTGGTGGAAAACAATAGGTTGCATTGTAATAAAGGTAATAGTAATAGTAATAAGTAGTAATAAAAACATAAGAGGCATTCCAAAGATTAGGCCTATTCAAGATGCAAGATTCTTTATTATTACATACCGTGGGTACCATAACTTAACATATTTTATTCATTTTGGTATTTTACTGTGTAAAACAAATTTCCATTGCTTACACCACATGACATAGCATTAGTGCCAGAACGGATATGTGTGGTGCAGGTTCCCAGATGGTCATCATGTTTCAAGTCCTGGTCCCACACCTCCAGTTTCAGGATGTCACCAACTTGCTTGTTGGGGAAGTAGAAAGTTGCACTCCAGTGCGGATTCTTGTCGTTTCTGATTAACTCGGTCTGACCACCAAAGGTACCGCCACACCAGATCTTGAGATAGGGATCTGGATCATTCCAGGGGTCTCCATCCAAATTATTGGCATACATGTTGGTGATCTCAACAGTACCATTGCCCCCGTGTACAGCAGTCAGGCCACAGAGGAACAGCAGACCCAGCATGAGAGATGAGAATGCCATAACCCAGACACAATGAACTCTGAGAGGTGAGAGAGAGAGAATTTAGTAGTAGAATATATGTGTGTACGTGCGTGTGTGACATGTTGATTCAATTTAAAACATAGCCTTTTTTCAATTAGATTTAGTTTGAGTCTCTTTGTACAGTATTTTCAATGACATTCAAATGTACTTTCCTCTTCTTCTTGTATGTCCAACACTTACCTGTAAAGTGGACTGGCTTCTTTTAGTTTCCCAAAAAGACCCAAGAGTGTCTGGCTGCAGTGAAGGTGGCCCTGGTTGGCTATTATTTATATCCAGTTAATAAATGGGTACGCCCCATTTTAAAGTAGTTTCACCAACCAGAGAAATCCATGCATGCTTAACAACAACTACTTCTTATCTAACTGAAGCAGGTAAACATTTACATTTACTCTTTGGAATAAAAGGACAGCGAGTGTTTTCCAGCAGCAGCATCACTCGCTCCTTCTGAATCACTCTTCAGGATCATTGTGAAACCATGTACTTTTTATTGTAGTGCTACCTTTTACCTCTATTCACTTGGTCTTAGACCAAAACAAACTGTCCTCCTCTGTCCAGTGTTCCTTCGTAACGGGTCCACCGTCCAACTGCATGAATTTACAATGGGTTTGTATAGAAAGTATTTAGATATCAGATATCTAAATACTGAACCAAGCAACGTAAAAACTGTCTGGAGTGCTCACATCTGGGTTATATAAATATTGAACCAATGAAAAGTAGTGACACAGGCTTGTGACTAGATGATAACTACATTGGATCCATTGGAATACTTTTTTTGTTTTGTTTTGGACATATGAGGTTTCAACCCGACAGCAATGATATGTTGCCAAAGGAGAGGATTCCAGCAAAGCTACAAAGAATTGATTTCCTCTGGTATTCAGTGGTGGAAAAAGTACTCACAATGGGGAATCCACTCTCATAGGTACGTTGGTGTGGGTGCAGCCTTACAAGTAAAAGCCCAGAATTAAAATTCTACTTGAGTAAAAGTGCAAAAGTATTGGTATCAAAATGAAGTGATGCGACGCATTGTGAGCTTGTAGATCGGCTAGGAAGTGTATATTGGCCTGAAGAGGTTAATGTATGTTTTGTGATAATAATCCAAATCTAGTAATTAGTAACTTAAGTTTTCAAATAAATGTAGTGGAATAACAATATTTGGATCCGAGATGTAGTGGAGTAGAAGTAAAAGTATTGGTAATTGGTAATATTCAAGTACAAATACCTCAGAATTGTACTTAAGTACAGTACTAAGTTACTTCACACCACTGCTGGTATGTCCTTCACCCTCCACAACACCCCACTGATGATCTGGATACACACATAATCAAAAAGGTCTGAACCCTGACACGTCATCAGCCACTTGTGGCGAGCGAGATGGAGAGCTGGTCTATGGTCCAACTTGTGGCTTGTATAGGCATATTGACTCCTATATGCTGATATTTTTTAAATGTGTCTGATGAATGCTTCGTTCAAATATGACATCATAAACAGAGGGATAGATTTAGCTAAAGTTCTCTTCCTGGGTTCCCCATTGTAGGCTAAAAAATCACACCAGTGTGAACTGAGCGGTGGTCGTGGAGGCTGCGCAACAGCACTACTGTGTGTGTGTGCGCGTGCGAGAGAGAGAGGAGGGGGGTGTGTGTGGGTCATGCTGTGGTGGTGTGTGTGTGTGTGTGTGTGATTCACACTCAACACGAACACTGGCCTCCCCCCAGGGTTGTAAACGGCTCACTTCCTGTGAGTGATATCCTCTATGTGTGCTGTATACCCGAGCCCCGTTGTGTCCCTATTTAATCATTTCGATTTTCTATATTGTTGTGTAATAGTTTTTTGTGTTCTGTTTTGTCCAGTTGTTTAATTGTTGAATGTTTAATGGACCACAATGGAAACACGCTTCTGACTTTTTGTGCATCCATTCACGTGAATAGGAATAACAGAGTTAATATTCTCTCACCCCATTTGAATTACTGGCAGCTATCTTGTAACAAATGTTGCTACAAAAATGTAGCCTAACCCAACTCACACTTGATGTAGTTGCCAGAAGTCTGTTTCCCCTTTCTCATGTACACTGAGTGGATATGATGCAGAGTAGGCCTATGCTTGTACATATCCTGCAGTAGACTGAAAGCTACCTAATGGCATCTACTGTTCACTTTATGCACAAGCATGTATTGTACAATATACACATTTTCAGCCCCCCAGCCACAAAAAGGAGACAAATCCATGCAATAAGCGACTTTGTTTGCCCCTCCATTCCTTCCCCCTATTTGCCCGTTTTAGGCCAGGTTTTGGGAGTAGTAATTTGTCACGTTTATTGCGACCGGAGGTCTTGTCTGTCACTCTTTTTCTATCACTCTTCTGACATTATGTCACTCTTTTTCTGTCACTCTTCTGACATCACAATATAGCTAACCTGTTCTGACATCACCTCATCCCAGCTCAGCAGGATATAGCTGACCTGTTCCGACATCACATGATGTCGCAAATGAATTCCGTCCATGTCCCTTTTATGCCCATATATGGAGATCCCTGATGTCATCAATTTTAAGCCTGTGTGCGTCATAGTGCGTGACATCTCATCGCAGCTCATCCATATTTGGGAAAATATGGCCACATTTTGTCCAACTTAAACCAAACGCAACGCAAGTCACACTTGCAAATTAATTCCGTCCTTGTTGCTGATCCCTGATGTCATCAATATTAAGCCCATATCTGGGATATCTAATGATGACTTGTGCCAGTAAACTTGCATGTCTGTGATAGGCTAGACCTGGTATATCCCATAAATTAAGCATTGTAATTGAGTAGTTAGTAGCATAGATCACAAAAGCCAGATGGACAGGCGATTAATGTAATATTTCTAGTTCATTTCATCCCAGGACATGTATTCCATAGCTTGAAAGGATGAATGCTCTGCAATTATTAATAAATATAAACAAGAAATTACAGTTGTTGACAATTAGAATATTAGTCGACGTGTAAGGTCCTTGGCCTGCTGTCAAATGTGCACAAGAAATGTGATTCTGATCAGCCTAGCACCTGGTGTGCAAGATTATCTGAGGGAACATATAGGGCTGAGGGAACTTGAGCATTGACCCATCTGCACAGACACACTCATATCATACAATGGTGCGAACACACAAGCTGCAAATGAAAATACATCCTGTCCGCCCCCACATCATATTTACTGTCATCAGACCAATGCCACAAATATCCATTTGCAGTATTTTGGACATATTATGTGTTTCCTTTTTAAGTCATCAGGAAAGAGACACCAATGCCACCCATGGAAATGTTATCTGGTGGTTCTTAGTGTCAAGTTCAACCAGCATGTTGCCACACTGTTTGAGTCATTAAGGTAGGACTTTTTGTTATTGCTCAATTCTTGCCATCTGTGATTGATGATACCTGCCAAAGTCAAGTCCTCTCTCACTGTTTACCATCTTTCACCCTTTCACTTTCAACGTCATGCTGTTCACATTTACATGTTAATGCTTATTCATTATAGTTTAAACAAAAATGTAGGGTAAAATATTTATGCATTTTATTTAGTTTCATTTTGAAGCATTGCAATGGCAGTGTTTTTCATGTTGTAAAGTACTATATTTTGAAGCATAGCGTACATTGATACACAAACAGAATCAAGGTGTTAAAAAACATCAAGTCACAATGTAGATCAATTTCCTACGTTGTTTCCAGTAGCAACAATTCAGTACAAAATCATTAAGTACTAAATGAGTACAACATTTTTTTGCATTTTACATTAAGCTTGTAAAACTACGGATAGCCCATTACATGCAACCATAGTGACAATAAAACACACATTAAACATGTATGTACAAGAGGGAGATGATACTGATGCAGACTAGGATACAAAACAAGTGTCCCTTTCTCTATCCCGTGTGTACTTGTTCAACAGTCAAATCTGTACACTTGGCTAAATCTCTGTAGCGCTAGTTGCTGTGCACTTGAGGTTTTAAGCAAGTATTTGGTCAAGATGTTGTAAACAGTTTGAAAGGCACTAGATTACATTTTGGAAAGTATGCTGGTACATCCAGTTAAAGAAATAGAGCATGTCTCTATCGGCTATGTAGAGCTGTTATAACGCTTAAAAAGGGAATGCCACTCATTTTCAACATTAAAATGTGTTATTAATATACCTGCTTAGAGCGGTTGAGAGGAAATAAGAATAAAGCCCTTCCGGATCTTTTATTTTTATTTTTTAATAATAGTTTATTCACATAAAATCAACGAAAACGCTAACATAAGAGCAGGAAAATCCCTTTGAAAGAAAAAAGTAGGAAAATGTTGCCTTTCACATAGTATACTGTAGTAACATGAAATATGGAAATGAAAACCACTGGGATCACTGAAATTGGCCTTGTTGAGTAAAAAAAGAAATAAAGCACCCTCATCCATCAACAATGGCTTCAAACCCAACTTTACAGTTTTCCGACCACTCAATTTTCCAAACACGACCACCAAAACCTAACCTTAACCTCAGTAAAACTAATGCTGATGAATGCCAACACTGGTGAATGCCAACCTGGTGAAATGCTTACCTGCCAACACTGGTGAATGCTAACCTGGTGATTGTTAACCTGGTAGCAGGGGCGGGCATTTGCTCTACGCAGACTACGCAACTGCGTAGAGCCCCAAGGCAGAGGGGGCCCCCTGCTGGGCTCATTATTCTGAGCATTTAGAAAAAAAAAGTAAGTCTCTAGCCCATTCCTGTCAAAAGTTATGATTGTTTAAAGAATTGACCAACTGCTCACTGGAGTCAATAGGTTTCACACAGAGATCAAACTTCCTTCGCCAAACAGGAAGTGCCCTTCACCAAACAGGAAGTGCCTCTATATCTCATGAACCGTTTGTCGTACAGACTCGGGGCTGGTGTCATATGACTTGATTAAGAGTCCTTAACCTTAATTGGCGCTTCCTTCGCCAAACAGGAAGTGCCCTTCGCCAAACAGGAAGTGCCTCTATATCTCATGAACCGTTTGTCGTACAGACTTGTGGCTGGTGTCATATGACTTCATCAAGAGTCCTTCACCTTAATTGGTTTAACTTAGTCCTGTCCCCTCTTCTGATTGGCTGTTGCCCCTTGTGACGTGGGTAGAGCTGCGAGGGCCCGGTCATTGCTGCTTGCAGCTTTAATTTTATCAAAATTTTGAAAAATAATAATTAAATTAAATAATTAATAATTAAAATATAATTTTAAAGTATTATTATTCACTGATATTCCCTTATTGTTATTAAAATAATTATTGTCCTGCATCAAATATGTCCTGTATAAAAATATACATATAGGCCTACTCTATATAGGCTACCTTACTGTACTCTTCTTAAATTAATCAAATAGATCCAAAATGATTGTGGTTAGGTATTTAAAACCAACCATAATGACAACAAATAGGCTTCCTCTGCCTCTGCTCTTCATTGTCTTGTCAAGTTCATCGTCTTGTCATGCTAAATCATCACTTTTTCAGAATAGGTATTGAGTTGGAGGGTGGCATTTTTAATTCCTGCACTTCGCACGCACGCATACTGTTTTTTTTCACGCATATCTATTTTTCACGCGCGCTCATGGGGGGGGGGGCCTCTTTTACTACCTTTGTGGGGAGCCCCCAGTTTATAAAAACCGCCCCTGCCTGGTAGGACCAAAGGGAGGTCGAACCAATGCTCTGCTTCCAGTACAGGTACAAAACATTGTCACATAACTGTTTTACAAAGTTCAAATATGTGAAAGAAATCAAGATTGTAAAAAAAAAGAAGAAGAAAAAAAAAAAAGATTGATCTGTCCCATCCATCTCGTCTTTACTTCCCCGCTTGCTGGGCCTGACGCTGCAGCAGCAGCACGTATATTTTCTCCTTGATCCAGTCTTTGTAGTATGACTGGTATGTTTGAGTGACAGCCCTGTACACAAGGCAGCTCAGGTCTGCCAGGTCGTCAATGAAGTCAACAACTGACTGATGTCATACATTCGTGATGGAGGGACAGTTGGGATTCATCCTCTTCAGATGCTCCTCATACATATTGCAAACAACTTCCTTACATTCATTCACCGACTCCTAGTCAGCATATGTGCGGCCCTCAGGTCTCTTGGTTGGCTGGACAAGCAGGATTGTGTGAGACATGTTTGGGCTGGTTGCAGATTTGGAACTTTCGTCTTTTGTGTGTTCAACCGAGTATAATTTGTAAATATCGTAAATCCTTTACAACGCAGCAGCAACAGCCTCTAGCAGTGAAGATTCAATGGAAATGATAAGCAATATTGTTCCGGAGGATCGATTCTGGGGGTCCTGTGATCATATGACATACACAGCTCATGGTCTAGAATGAGGAATTTCATCTCCAAAATAAGGTATTGTAATAATATTTTAATGTTGAAAATAAGTGGCATTACCCTTTAAGTACATCCTATATCGATCAAGCCCTACGTAAAACATCAACCACCATAATATGAGAAGATATTTATCTCTATAAAAAATAACAACACAAAATCATACTGTATAAAGTCCCACTTCCAGTCAACCACATGTATAGTTCAAGTATCTCATGAGAAATCCATCTCAACTGTGTAGAAGGATATGTAGCGAAGCTATCAACTCACCAAGTGCTGAAGTGTCTTAAGGCAGGCATTTTGGAATAACAGAACATTATTATGAAATCCAATGGCCCCAGAGTGCATTATAGAAGAGGCCATTGGTTATTGCTTACAAAGTCAGCCTCCCGTCTCCTAAATAACGTCTGAATCATGGTGCCAAAGCCAAAGGCAATGTGGTTCCACATGGACCCGAGAAGTGGTACCTGTATCACATACACACAAACACACACACACGTACGTCAGGATTTCTGTCTGTTGAGAGGCCATCCCGTCACTCTCATAGCATTCATGTCAAACAAGTAGAATCCAATGCAGTGGCTTACAACCATGTGGTGCAAATAATATAATCAGAAGCAAAGCTGTAGTGTATCGCTTACGTAAAATATTCGGTTTTCGGTGTCGTTTCAAGATTGAATTCTGCCACAGGGACGCCTCTGGAAGCAACCTGGGGGCCAAACATGGCTGCTGGGTATACAATGGAGGACGTGCCCACCTGTGGGTTAACAACAGGAGGCTCAAGTCTTTTGATTGATTGAATACAAAATGGGCAACGTTTAAAAGGTACAGGCAGTACAATGAGATTTAAAAAAAACACGCCAAATGGATGACACAAAAAAGCCAATGTTCCCATTATGGCAACATTTACCACTCAAATAACTGGACAACACAATAACAGTGCAACTAAAACAATCAAAATATATAGTTTAAATTCATGATGATGATATAAAAGGAGGTGGGTGGCCTGGGATAGGACACATGGAGGATGTCACTCATGAGCCGTTAATAACCCTGGGGAACAAATTTAACTAAGTCCAATTGGAATCATCTTTAAACTTTAATGGTGAAGTTAAAACTTTCTGGGTTGTTCCAATATTAGCATTCCAATATTTTGTGGCTGCATAGCAGAATTTACCCTTAAAGGTGATACACCATGCATTTAAAAAGTATTTATGTCATATTGTTTATGTCCCAAAAACGTTTTTCAAAAGGTTTGAGGCTAAATTACCACTCCTGAATAGAGAGCCTCTCTCATAATGGCTCTCAGAGCATTTTCAGCCGCAGTACCACCTTTGGCCTGAACTGCCCCCCCCCCCCCCCCTTTTTGAAAAAAGATTTTTTTTGAAGAAAAAAAAATATTTTTTTTCCTTCAAAAACGGCCGATGATGACGTCATCATCGGCAGCAAATCTGGATAGCCTGTTTTGAGAACCTGTGGGATACTTTTAACCTTCGCCTTCTCAAAACCAGAGAAAGACACAACGGTCAGAAATGGGACTTTGTGAGGATAGAAGGTGCTAGTGGGACCCCAGGTTTTAAAATAGGAAAAGTGAAATTTCATGGTCTATCACCTTTAAGAGAGGGAAGAGATCTGGCTTGTAGATCTGCCATTTTCAAATATCTGATACTCATGTGGCCGAGTCGCTTGTTTTGGGCTTGTTTTCATAGAACTCGTTGCTTATTTCTCTCTCAAAATCTGGCGACACTCGTGAGTACTGGGGTGCAAGCTGACCAGAGCGCCAAAGAGACGAGGAGAGCAGGGTCGTCCGCAAACAGGGAACAAACCTTTACAGTGCATGCTGTTTTCATGTCGAGTAAGAGATCCACAATATAACTAAGTCCTTCCACCAAGATATTGTAACCATTAACTAGTGTGTCATATATAAGCAGGTATTACAATACCTCTTTAGCTACAGTAACAACGGGGACACAACTCACCACCAGACAAAGGTCGCAGGTATCCAGCTCCTTTTCCACCTTGGTCAGGATATGAGAATCCAGAGTTTCCCCAAAGAACACCACGTTGGGCCTGAGCAAACCCCTGCAATCACTCTCCTTACACCTTCGATATTATCACGAAAAGAGAAATCTGAGATTAAATGTGTCATATATTCGACTATTGCTACTCAAACTGAATAAACTAACATGTCATGCCCAAAATATTTTTGGTTATATATTCTTACAGAAGCCATTTTGCTCTTACTTCATATTCAGGTACAATGATTATAATTACATCTAAAGATGCTTCTCCTTCATTCACATTTGGTGAATGTAGCCTTGGCCAGGAAGAGGTGATGTCTTTAGGCGGTAACCATCGATCATTGGGTATTTCGACCCTGACTGCTACGCCCTCCTGATGGCGGGTCGGCAGTGGTGCCCATCTCCTCCTCCAGGTCAAGGCTAAACTCCTCTCTCCTGCTCTATAACCAACAAGAGGCTCCTCTGGGGAGGTATTGGGTGGGTCCCTCCTGTGGTTTAGAGGTGACATAGGTGCGTAGAGATCTCCAGCACTGTGGGGTTGTTCCTGCCTGGAGCTCTCCTTTGTCTCACCAGCTGCTACAGCTGTGCACTGCACCTTTGACCCCTCTTGTCCAGGCTTGATGTATTTTGGCCTTCTGTGTTCCTGCAGGTCTTTTCGCGGCGACACTTCATTTCCAGTGCCTCCCCAGTTGACACGAGTATGAAGTAAGAGCAAAATGGCTAGTATGTGAATATGATCTATATACTTTTAGAGCATGAACAGTGAATTATGCAGTGGGGACATGGCAGTTTTAACTTGAAATTAAAGTCCAACCTTGGCAGGTTTTCCACAGGAATCTGGGCATCAGCAACGTCAGGGTCAGGTGAACTGTGTATAGAGGTAACAGAAACATGTTGCTAATGTAAGGCAAAGAAAATGGAAAGGTCAGACCACAATAATATGCATGTGTGTGTTTGTGCGTGTTAAGCACACTTTACCCTTTGCCCTCTAGGGCAGCGCATAGTTGTTTTTTCTGGTTCGTGTCCACATGTCCGCAACTCACACAACGCGTCTCTGTCAGACTGCCTGCAGTTATAAATACAGAAGAGAAACACAGCTGTAGATCACTGAGAGCCTGTGTATTAACATCCCTATGTCCTTCATGTTCATAATAGGCTTGCTGGCTAGTTTTTTGTCCTGGCAACCATTCCTAGAATGCCTGCCTGAAAAAAATCCTTTGACCAATCTATTATTTGTCTTGTCATTTAATGTTTCGATAAATTGAGTACACAGGATCCCAATGGAAACAAGCCATAGGCTTTCTTGGAAAAATCATTTTAGCAGACATTGTATTGTACCGTACTTCCCTGTACCAGGCAAACTGTTAAGTATTCAATCAATCAATCAATCAATCAATCAATCAATAAAATGAGTTTCAATACTTGTCATTTAGAAATCAAATTGTGATTTGGACACTTTGACACTTTAACAGTGATGCTCTTCCAGTCTAGACTTGTTACTGCTTGTAGGTGTTGCCATCATCATTAATCCTGTGCCTCACCATGAATCTTGAGCACATGTTTGGAGCCGGCTCGTCGGTGGAGGTCGTCAATGCTCTGGGTTATGACGACCACAGAACGCCCTTGTTTCCTCAGCCGAGCTTCACACTCTGCTATAGCCAGATGGGCCGCGCTGGGTTTCTTACTCAGTGCCACCTCCCTCCTATACTGGTAGAACTCCCAGACCCGAGATGGGTTGCGAGAAAATGCCTCTGGCGTGGCAAGATCCTGGGGACACATAAGGATGGGCACACGTGGCTTTCAATTCTTCTCTTCTTCTCCATCAAAGTGACAAACAGAACATACAGTATTTAACTGAAAAAAGTGTCATGCATTGATTGCACAAAACCAAATTATAAATGAAGCTTACCCACATAAACCGTGGTAGTGTCACAATTTTGGGCTTGTCAAAATAGGTGAACATTCATTGAGCTTGGAGTTCAGAAATGTTCGGCAAAGAGATTTGGTGTAGAGGGGAAAAAAGGGGACCAAGTACAGACCTCTGGGGACCGCAGTCAACAAAGCACTGTATATACAGTAAGGTTTAAGGGCTTAAGGCAGTATGGATCCAATTGTAGGATTCTGAGCCAAACGTTAGAGAGAGATAAAGAGGGAGAGAGCAAGTTTAGGTAGCTAAATATGACAAATCTGTAAGAGGATACATTTCAAGGTATGAAAGAGTTTTTTAAGTCGTTCTCTGCCTCCCTTTGTACTGCATAAAGCCTGGGTCCCTACACGAAGCCTGGTTATGCAAGCAACACCATTTCCTTCATCTACTAGCTGTTGTCTAGATAAAACACTGATAGAACAGGAGGATGCCCAGCATTATGTAAAGATAAAATACACCCACTTCCCAACAATAGCTCAGAGGAATATGACAAAAGACCAAAGTTTGAGTTGAATTTTATATAAGATACAGTATGCTTGTGATATTTGATGTCGCAAGTTCAAATATACAGTATACTGGTATGTATTTTTATCACATACCCAGCCTTTATTTTCCCTGCATGGAGGGTCATAGAAGGACAGAGGAAGTGATAAGCTTGAATCGATCTCTTTTCTTGTGGCAGTTGACCAGTCAACCCATGCTTAAATGCCATCGTGCTTAACGGTCAGGCGAGCAACCTCACTGCTGAAGGAACTCATCATGTGAAACACGGACGAACCTGGCCACCAAACATGGTTGGTGTGGGTGGTTTGTTAAAATGCATAGCTGAGGAGACATTACAGTTTATCCAGGCAAAGAAAATCAGAACAAAACACAGAGCAATGCTGGACATGTTTTCAGAAGAACTCGCACCCCACACAGGGACCAGGGAAGTTTCTCTTTCTCGCTGAGAGTAATGGCAATATTTGTTCAATTAAAGACATCATCACATGTTATTTTTAATGGTCTTTGAGAGAAAACAAGGGCACTCGTCATTGAGCAATCACAAATGCCCAGATTATAATCTATAATTATTTATTCACACACACACACACACACACACACACACACACACACACACACACACACACACACACACACACACACACACACACACACACACACACACACACACACACACAGTACATAATACAGTAGATAATTACATTTGTTTTTTGTTTGTTTTATTACCTGAGACAACCATTTCCTCCACCTCCCTTCAGCTCCCTTAAAGGTTGGTACTCCACTTTCTGCACTCACACCTGCCCCTGTGATGATTGCTATGTGCTTCGCTTTGGTAAAGACTTTCCGGAATTCTGACATATCTGGAAAGGAAAGCAAAATTAGTATAGGCTACATGGTAGCCACAAATTGCAACTCTGCAACTCAATTTCTTTTTATATATATATTTTGAATGAAAAGTGCTATCTGTTAAACAACGTTAAACTCACCAACATTGCAGCTGTACGAAAAGCTTGAATTATCCTCTATCTGCAAAGTGTTTCTCTGATAGAAATCCACCGTAGACATGAGCTACTTTCTGTCGAGAAATTCCATACAGGTGATTAAGTGTTGGAGTTTGGAAGCGCTCGTGGGAACTCACTCAACGGTCCTGCGTACCACCTGTTTCTAAATTGCACATAATGAGGGCGGCATAGCTCAGGGGTAGAGAAACCGTTATTAGAGCACGAAGGGTTTCCGAAGGGTTCCCAGTTCTAATCTGGGCTCCCCCTGAGTTAATGTTGAAGGGTCCTTGGGCAAGACTCTGAACCCCACATTGCTCCCGGTGAGCTGGTTGGTGCCTTGCATGGTTTCCTCCGCCACCGGTGTATGAATGTGTGTGTAAAACTGTGAATGGGTGAATGTAATGCACAATCTCTGTAAAGCGCTTTGGATAAAAAGCGCTATATAAATGCACCATTTACCATTTACCATTTGAAGGAGGCAGCGTTATTGGAAACGAGCGCTTCCAAACTCCAACACCTGCATGGAATTGCTTGGCAGATTTCTTTTTTATTTTTATCCCACGATTTTGTAACCCATTTTTTCACCCAGTGCCAATTGCCTAACGTGTAATCTTGGTTTCTGCTCTCCCTCTGCCACACCTGGGGAGCTCTGGCTGGCCAGGGGGAGGCAGTATAGAAACCAGCATGTTTTTGTGAGGGCATCTACCCTAGGAGACACGGGGAGAACACGCAAACTCCACACAGAAAGGCCCTTTCGCCAACCCCACCTAGGGTGTGAGCGCTGATGACACGGAGGAGAGAACACGCCCCCAGCGCCCACAGCGAGAATCGAACCCAGGACCTTCTAGCTGTGAGGTGACAGCACTACCAACTGCGACACAGTGCCCCCCAACAGAAAATAGCTCATTAGTCATAACATGTCTACGGTGGATTTGATCAAACACACACTTTGCAGATAGAACAAGGATAATTCAAGCTTTTCGTACAGCTGCGTTGTTGGGGAGTTTAATGTTGTTTAATACAATCAGATAGGACTTTCTTTTCTGTTTGGATGCATGGGCTGTCAATGGTTGATGTTGCAACTCTAGATTGAACATAATTAAAACAAAAACTAGAGTTGCAATTTGCAGCTACGGCTAGCTACATGGATACGTGAACATTGGACACCTGAGAACTCTGGGCACCAATGTCACTCAATTCATGAGAATAAGCTAATATAGAATGTATTTTCATCAAATGGAGTAATTAGTATCAGAACCGGCACATCCTGTCAGCACGTTCTTCTGCGATTCTGTAACACCTCAACGTCTATAGCTGACCTCAATGCATATGGCTGACCTGCCCATATATGGAGGCTGACCATAGAGTTATAATAAGTAGGCTGACCTGCCCATATATGGAGATCCCTGATGTCATCAATATTAAGCCCATATCTGTGAATGCCAATATATATATATATATATATATACACACATGTCCCATATATGGAGATACCCGTCTGTAGAACCAGCGACACTGGTTAGACTGACATGTATAGTCTATAGGTTGCTCTTAGGCGTCTTACTAGTACATAGTATGTGAAAAAAGGTGCTTGCAGTGTGTGCTGTGTCTCAAGTGATTGAGCTAGTGTAAAGCTATTTAGCCTGTACTCATGTTGGTTCATGTTGCGACATATTGTAAGCTTATAATGTTCTTATAGATATCGCCTGAGTTAGTGCACTACCATATTTCAGATCTAAAGTCCAAACGACCAAATGGTCTCTTAGGAGTCCATTTGGTTCCTGAGATGGCCAGTCTGAAAGTCTCTATTGGTAGTAGACCAGGTGCTTCAAAATAGACCCCAAGTTGAAAGTGGTGAAAAAGGTTTCCTGCAGCGCTTTATTGGCCAGGCGGGCCACCCGGCCTTGAATCTGCAGCACCCGGCCAAGAGTCTGGTGAAAATTATACAAAACTACTCCTAAACGTGCAAAACAAACTATAATTTTGTGTTTGTTTAAGCAACTTATCTTCCTATGTTGAGGGCAAAAATAAGAATTAATCAAAACTAAGGGAATTAATTTAATCAAGAATGTGCCCCCCCCCCCCTCACCCCTCCCAGGAAACCCTGGCGAACAGCCATAAAAGCCACCTGGCACAGACCCAACAAAAGCATGCAATGTCTAATAAACATAATCTTTACCTGAGCTGGCCCTTGAAAACTCAAACAAAGGTCCTCTTGTCACGTTGGACATGCGTGGGCCAAATGCAACAACAGCCACATTTCTGAGGATCATTGTCTGGAGATTAAATAGATATCACATAATAAATCATTACTTGCTCGTCAGTCAAGTAACCCATTAGGCCTATATCTCAATGGGACTCACTAATATTAGTGAGTCTCATCGTAAGCTTTGTCTGAATAGAAAAATAATGAAACGTATAATTCTAAAATGCCTGTAGAGGGCAAGGCCCATTAAAGAAATGTAGGCAGACAATTATCCTGGCCGCACCCTGCAGGATGGAACTTGAGCGACAGCTTTTTGGTGGAAACAAAAGTATGATTCCAAACAGGTTTTGTATGAATCCTCAAGAATCGACTCGCGAACACTGGAAACAGAATATTTAGACAGATTGATTGAATACTTGGAAAAACGTACAGGACAGCACCTGGCACTGATACAAGGTCAACTAAAAGGATAAACACCACAAGAAAGCTGCTTGCATTGGGGTCCCTTCCCTTTGTACTCAATTCATACAAAACGGTATATAGGCTATATCCTGTTGATTCCTGCACAGTTGCATATGTTTCGCATAAACTCGTTATTGGCCATTTCACAGATATGGAAAGTGTTTCCATTTATTTTAAGTTGCTCCATAAGTTTGTTTGTGATGCATTCAGGCGAGTGTGGCGTGCCTTTTGACACGCGCTTGCAACCATTTCCTGGACAAAAAACACGAGTAGCTTAATATTTGTGTTGCATCATTTGGTTTATCATCCGCAAACGTTACAACACATCCAGCTGCGTTATTAACTCCTCCATCCACACTCACCTCACTTCACACTGGGCTGATGTTTCCTCCTCGATGTCCAGCCTATGTGTCCAGCGCTGTTTGTTTACCTTTAACACCACGCAATCACACGCACTGGGAGCCGTAAATACACACATTGTTGTCGCAAAGCAAAGCATGCTAGAAAAAAGGAGAAAAGTTGGGTGAAATGTGGCAGTCCATGAGCGCCATCTGGTGGGAGACACTAGGCAGTGCGTTCTGTTTGACTTGTGTAAATGATTCATTCATTACGTCCCACGTCCCACTCGTTCCCCAGTGGTGGAAACAGTACTCACATTCTTTACTTGAGTAAAATTATCAATATAGACTGCAATATAGAAATACTATAAAAAAAGTCCAGAATTCAAAGTGTACTAGAGTAAAAGTACAAAAGTAGGCCTATTGGTATTAAAATAAAATGTAGCCTACTTGAAGTAAGTAGAAAGCATAGAATACTACTCATTATGCAGAATGTCCCATTTCAAAATTTCAAGAGTATATAGGTCTATATATATTTTTAAATAGTAGATCTACAAGCTCACAATGCGTTGTATATTTTCAAAGTGTTATTAATCTATGTTTTGTCTCAAAATCTACAAAGCTAAGGGAAAATACCTAGAGTGGAATCCGCCAATGCATTTCAATGAGAATGGAGCGTTCTTTTGCAGAAATCCTCTACTGGCAAAAAAACGCTCCATTTTCATTGAAATGCATTGGCGGATTCCACTCTAGGTATTTTGGTGTGAGGGCACCCTAACTCAAGTTTTCAAATAATTGTAGAGGAGTAAAAGCTCAATATTTGCATCTCTCTGAGATGTAGTGGAGTAGAAGTAAAAAGACAATTGGAAATACTCAAGTAAAGTATATAAATAACTCAAAATTGCAGTAGTCTATACTTGAGTAAATGTAGTTACTTTAAGCCTCGCATTACATCCCACTCGTTTCACTCCCATTTCGTCACTTCGTTCTTCCTCCCCCTCCCTCCCTCCCTCCCTCCCTCCCTCCACATCTCTTTCATTCATTTGCTCCCTTTCTTGCTTTCCCGGCTGTGACACGTTTTTATCAATTCGTAACGGATCTTAGCCCACACAAACACAACGCGCACGCACGCACGCTCTCTCTCGCGCTCTCTCTCTCTCTCTTCTCTCTCTCTCTCTCTCTCACACACACACACACACACACACACACACACACACACACACACACACACACACACACACACACACATACACACGCACGCGTACAACTCACTCCCCCTTTCCACCCCCCACCGCTCCCCCTCCATCATCAACACCTCCCACTGTGCGGCCGTGGCATCGCTCGTCTCCTCCACTCCAGTAGACAGTCACTACTGGACCCTGCAGTTCAGTTCAGATTGATGGCGACCAGAACGGACGGGGGCCGTACCACCACAGACCGCCGGCCCATCAGAAGACTGCGCTCTAAAAGCGACACCCCGTATCTGGTCGAAGCCCGGATCTCCTTCAACCTTAAGACAGGTAGGCGCACCGACACCGTATGTATGCAGCCTGCATGCGCACAGCACCCCTTATGTCAGTGATGCTCAACCGTTTGAATTTCAAGAACCCCCAGTTTGACATGCATTATTATTAGGCTGCGGACCCCCATTTCATGGCATTTCTATATGTGGGACCCCAATATATATTGTAAAATCATTAAATCAATGTTGATTTTTTAAACTCACAATGTACTCAGAATGTACAAATGAAACCAAATGGACCGTCATGGTTTTGTACAGTACAGACCCATAAGGGTCCATTTGGTTCCTAACTATTATTTAGCTGGGGACCCTCTGGAACTCCCTCAAGGACCCCGCTTTGAAAACCAATGCCTTATGCTCACACTAGGGGGGGGGGGGGGGACCATTCCCATTCCCATCCTATGGTGTGAAAGTCAGATTTCATTTTTATTAAAAGGTAGAGGCTTTTTGAAATCCCAATAGAGAACTTTGGGAAATGTGGGTGATTAATTATGTATGTGGTATAATCATTAACTGATTTCGGTTGACAGAGGGAGTTGTGAAATACCGAAACAGCATTAAAAGGCTAATACCTGGCAGAGAGGGCTTCACCAAATACAGTGTTAATGCACCGACCGTACTGACGGCAGTAGGCTATGAAGTTTGAATATGGCTAACATACACTGCTGGGTAATTGCTGCCATGGCTAATTCAAAGCCGTTACATAACAGGAGCTTCAACTGTAGAAGTCTACTGTATATAGCCCGTGCTTTGATGATGGAGCATATTGCGGTTCACACTTACAGCTGTGGGTAATGGATATAGTAGGCTACAAACAGCTTGTTTTACAGTGTCATTTTAACCTGTGTATTTTAAACAATGTGCATAAACATTCTAAATGGGCCCAAGTTTATTTCCTGAGAATATCAGTGGCTGTCAGGACAGGACATAAACTTGGACCCAAGCTGTTACCTGGCAACGCAATTCCACTGAGAACAAGGTATATTTGGCTTCAGTGCTTTCTGTTATTTACTGTGTTTATCAAGTGTGTTATAGCTATGACTCCATCTTCCAGTCTGAAGTGTGTTGCATCCCTTGTTACCATGGTGACTTGGCATTTTCCTCTGGCTGAGTCAACAGGATTCTGCTATTTAGGCTACTCAAAAAATAAATTATCTTACTCACAAAAGTTTATGTATGTTCCTCCTACAGACTGAATCTCTAGATAACCTACATCATGTATTGAAGAGTATTTACAATGATAATGACCATTTGCTCCATAATTATTGCTGTTCGCTAGAGTCAGTGTGTCGAATGTGCACTATAACTTGCTAATAGTAATCACTAATGTAAAATATTCAGTCCCTTTTCTGATTTAAAATATGAATGTACTGTATATGATATTCACAGCCCCATGGACTGAACTGTAGCCTAACACATACACTGTCAGTACACCCATCCATCACCCTAGCCTCCATATTCTGGGGGCGGACATTTGACAATATATAATAGATTTCATGAGCTTGTATATCAGCTTGTAAATCGTCTATTTTCGGTGAAGAGATTTGGTGTAGACTAGAGTGAAAAAAAGAGCGGCCCAAGTATAGCCTGGAGTCTGGACCCAACACAGTGGTTCTCAAACATTTTCATGTCAAGGATCCCCAAATTGATATGTATTTGTCAAGTGTGCCAATGACCTTCATAAGGAATATTTGACACGTCTCTTTGTGAGTGTAGATCCGCTTTTTTCAAATAGCCTAAGTATAAAACATGTGGTTAAACACATTTCTCAGTTGGAACTGTCACCTCCGCGACCCGAATCCGGATAAGCGGTTGAAGATGGATGGATGGATGAAACTGAACAAATGTATCTGGGGACCCCCTAAAGGACCCCTGGCGTCCCCGGACACCACTTTGAGAACCATTGGCCTAACGCCCACCAACATCTCAAATTGCAGTTATTATTGGCGGAGTCACAACCCACTACTTACAGAACAACAAATGAGATATGTAGGCCTAGGCCACCATGTCTTTTGTTGCTTGAATGCCGGCCTCAGAGAATGTTCAGCATCCTTTAAATAATAACATTATAATTTCTCAGCATTTTACAAGCACATATCTCTGACTGTTTATAATCGATTCGTAGGTATCTTATAGTAGAACGAACCTATCCGTATATGTTTACTATTCTAATTATAGAGAACTGCATTGATTTGTATGCCATGTTATGTCATTAGTTACACATGGTCAATGTCAATTGAATGTGCTGATTCTTCTGGCTGATGTAAAGAGCGTGTCAATACTCTCGGCATCCTATTAGGTGCAGTGCAGTGTGAAACTAATCTCTCCAGAGGTGCTGGAAAGTTTCTGAATTATAGTAGGCCTATTATAAGACCCAAAGAGATCCAGCTTTGTAGCTTTATGATAAGGTCAGGAATGTGTGTGTGTGTGTGTGTGTGTGTGTGTGTGTGTGTGTGTGTGTGTGTGTGCGCGCGTGCGTGTGTGTGCGCGTGCTAGGGCATTCACGAATAGTAATTTTTAGTATTCGAATTATTCGACCTCAAAGTATTCGAATAGTCGAATATTCGACAGGACTGGACAAACTGGCCAAACTGTCAAATATTAAGTAAGCAAGAGGCCAACATTGTGAAAATAGACAATCTATATGCTCACAACACCTCGCAGCATGTAGATCTGCTATTTTCACAATATTTATCTGCGGAACATTAAATGTAATACCTACAATTCCAAGTGCTTGTCAGGGTGGGGGTCCCCAGTTCAAATTTGTTTATTTTGGGGGTCACGGCCTAAAAAGGTTTGAGAAGCCTTGGTATAGAGCATTAACAAATTCATCCACCAGGGGCATTGACAACTCATTCTTATGACTTCCTATCTAGCCAAGATTTATAAACTATATTTTTTAAAGAGAAAACAATAAAATAAAATAAGCGAATATTCTACTTCGGTGAACAACGTCGAATAGTGACTTTGATATTCAAATGTTCGAATATTCGAATATTTGGTGAACGCCCTAGTGTGTGTGTGTGTGTGTGTGTGCGTGCGTGCGTGCGTGCGTGTGTGCTTTCCTTTACCCCACTCTTCATACAAGCCACACAGCAAGACATTGATTAGAATGGAGGTGTACATCAAAAGCATAGTGACTCACTTTCTTCTCCAAGTTCCACCCCAGAGGTCTTGCAGGATTTTGCTTGCTTATTGCCAAGGATCGTCAGAGCCGCGTCGCCCGTGTGGCTAATGCAGGAGTCTGTTCTGCAGCACTGGTTAGAGTGTGAGTGCGCAGAAGTGCTGCAAGGGTGATGTATGAGTGTCAGGGATGTGAAACAAGAATCAAGCAATTACCGCTGTTAGTTTGTGATTTGTTTAATAGATTTACTTGTGATGTTCATCATATAATATAACAGCAAAGCAGAGCCTCGCTGCTTAACATTACATACTGTACTGTACATCAGGGGTCTTCAACGTTTTCAGGCCAAGGACCCCTTAGTTGAGAGAGAGATGAAGCAGGGACCCCCTCTACATATTGTACAAATGCGTGATGCAGATTTTGTCCAATGTAGTCCTTTGCTCATTTCAAAATGTGTCCCATTCACCTGCTGCATTAATTACACTGTAAAATCTCTTATGGTCAATTTGGGAGCATTTTACAGGATCTTGTGTAAACAGATTCGCTTGTGAAACGCTCTCTAATGTATGGATAGTCATGTGTTAAGCCTGTGACTTGTAGGACAACTCTTTGGAATAGCTCCTAATGGAATCTGTGTGTGTGTGTGTGTGTGTGTGTGTGTGTGTGTGTGTGTGTGTGTGTGTGTGTGTGTGTGTGTGTGTGTGTGCGTGCGTGCGTGCGTGCGTGCGTGCGTGTTGTCTGGCATGTGAGTCCTGTTTAGCACCTTGACTCGACTAATCTGGCCTTTGATTGGTTGGACCTGTGTGTAACACTGCTTCCTGTTGCAGTGTGTCATGATTAAAAACATAGTGGCTATTATTATTCATCTTTAGAGACAGATACCGTCTCTAAAGAGAATAGGGGGTGATATTGGTGGTGGGTAATGCATACGTTCAACATGATTTCTACCATTTGAGGCCAGCTGAGTGAGTATAAGATTTCAGTTAACCTGGTAAATATATGAACAGTACGCAGCTCACAGATAAATGCACACATCCACATGCACTTGCATATGCATGCACACGCACACCGTGTCTATAAATTAATGCACCACCATTTGGGCAAGCAGCTGAAGGATTAGGGTGTGTGTGTGTGTGTGTGTGTGTGTGTGTGTTAGCAGAATCATGACTGTGTGTGCTCCCTAGGACTACCAATAGGGCACGCAAACTTCAGACAAGATTTGTGGGCGTGTACAAAATCCACCATATTGGATGCGTCGCCAAGACAACCAAACCATAGGTTGTCTCTTTGTTAAGTCGGAGGCCTGACTTGACTCTGCTTCCTTTTGGGAATGCGGTGAACTTTTAGTCCTTGATCTATTTTAGTCCCTTTATTCTCACCTCGTCGATGGTGAGAAGCAGATATTCTCATCCCCATTTTGGCAAAATACTGCTGAAAGAGCACTTGCACTATGAGCTACGCACCAACTAATACCAGCGAACTTCTGTACTAGCGAGCGAAGGGGATATTACGGTATATTATGAACTAATAGACTCATTCAAAATGGCTACCGAGGGTGAGGAATAAGCCACCTCAGCCGAGTGTGACGCAATCCCTTCCTCCCCTATAGTAGGTTTTTAAGCTACAATGCAAGTTTGTGTGTGAGCAGTGTGCATATACGCAGCTAAATCTAGTGTGGGAATTTAACTCTGATCCTGTATAAATCGAGATAACAGAGTTAAATGAACACAATTATCTTCCTGTGTAGATGTCCCTCCTGTAGAAGAGTACAGTATGAGCGTGCTTGCTCATCTTAATTGCTGACACACCATCCCTCTGCTGAAGGAGGCTGTCTGCTAGTATTTATTTGCTCATCATTCAGGCACTACAATCCAACCAGGGACGTGCTGGGCCCCTGATTCAGCCCGGGAAAAAGAATTGGAGAGGCCCTCATTGGCACTCATTTAAAAAATGATTTAAACTAGTGAAAACAGCAGATCTACAAGCACACAACGCCTCGCACCGCGAGGCGTTGTGTGCTTGTAGATCAGCTGTTTTCACTACTTTTGTGCAAAACGGTTACATTTTTACTTTTGTGCAGACAGTTAATTTTTTTCCTAATGGCCGGCCTGGACCGGCCGGGAATGAACCGGCCGTTCGGGAGTTGTCCAGCTTTTCCCAATGGCCAGCACGTCCCTGAATCCAACTGTAGCAACACTACTGATATCTACAGCATATTTCTGCAGACTCATGCTGCACATATATGCACAAGATAGAATACCCAAGTGTCTGCGCTGACGTCATCCGATGGGAAAACCCTTGAGAAAAAACATGGCGACGTCATCCGATGGGAAAACCCTCGAGTGACGTCATCAGTCTGGCGATGACGTCATCATCACCATAAAAGCCAATGAGGGACCAGCACTCCGGTTGACGTCACCAATAAGTGCGACCTGATATAAACATAGAGGGATGTCATAATATATAAGGGCCATGAGAGGGGCCTAGGGAGCACTTCGCTGTTACTACGTGTCATCTTTTCGACACCCAACCCAAACCCTTATCCTAACCCTAACCCTAACCTCCGTGGGGTGAGTCGCTAACCCTCTCGACGCTCCTTTGTCGAAATGATGGTCGTTAAAAAGAGCGAGATTTCCCCGGGGCCTATCCAGTACCCAGGGCTGTGTCAGTCATCGGGTAATCTGAGTCCCCTGAGTTTTGCCACTAGGGGGTGAAGTCATCGGGTGGCGCCCTGTATGGATGGAAGTGCTTTTGGTTGTTTAAAGCAGTGGTTCCTAAACTTTTCAGGTCGAGATCCAAGAGAGATTAGACGTTTACCCGGGACCCAAACTACAGCCTGGGTCCCGATTTCTTAGATTTGTATTTTAATTTATCAATTAAATGACTTTTATTCATGAAAATCTTAGCTTTTGGGGAAATGTTTTTTGAAAATGTGCCCCTCCGATGAACTTTGAAAGCCAGTCGTAGCCATTCGGAATGGAATCTGATCACATGTGTACCGCTGTGCATGAGTTTGGGAAAAAAAACGTGTGTTTTGCAAAATGGTGGAACATTTTCCAAGCGGAAATAAGGATGGCCTAAATAGGTAGTTGCATTATGACGTGAATTGTGCGTGCAATGCTGATCAGTCCAGCAGTGCCCAAGATCACCTGTTCACAGATCATGGGAGCAAAAACATAATCCTCACCCCATCTAATTGCAATCATATTGCAATTAAGCGTCACTAAATATTGTGTGTGAAATATCATTCCATTTGCTATACTGTCCATGCTGCAGGCTTTTCTACATCTTCTCTACAATTTGTCTTGCAGAAACTGTGATTACCTGACTGCATAGATTTGCCTAGTTTCAATTATTTTTACACTGTATTGTGCCCCTTGATTTCAGCCAGGCCAGGCATTTGTCAACCTCAACAATGTCTTAATTTAGGAAACTGTCTGAAACACCTGTCCGTTCAAGAAAAAACGCCTTCCCTTTGTCATTTGTTAAATTGCAACGGTCAATATCACAATTTAGCAGTTTATTTTATAGCCCTAACTCGCAGTGCAATGTATCGTCATTTCAACCTCAGGCCTGCTCTGAGCCTCCGGTCCCTGCTTTGTCATATTCAGGGACAGGCAGAGAATGTTAGAGAGGCAGGGGCTGATATTTCAAAAGGGCCTTTTGGTGAAAACATCGACAATAGCAGACCTCCTCGGTCCTTGGAGGTCGGCTATTTTCGGTGCTTGATACCACACTGAACTAAGCATATATCAAGTCAATACTGGAGATGTGGTGTAGAGCATGGATTTGTACACAAAGAGGACAATTCTTTCAACATAAGATGCTGCATTCAAGTTCAGGAGAGTTTAGACGAGGCAATTCTCTGGAATTCTGCCTTCAGGTATGGCATGGAAAGAGGGCATTTGCATTTCTTTCACCATAGTAAAAACGACATTCCTCGTCTGGAGAGGGCACTTTTTATAGACGGGTTAAAGGGCAGGGGCTCAAGCCCCCTTTGATGTTTATGTGTGCACGTGCCTGGTCATATTGAACATAAGGCGCAGCAGACCTGCTGCACAGCAGCTAATAACGTTGAGCAGCTGTATGGCAAGTGGGGACGCTGACAGCTGGAGCTCCACCACCAGGGGCGTCACAAGGGCTAGGAAAGTGGGACTGAGTTACTGGGGCCCAAGGTGGAGGGGCCGCCCTAATAACTTTATCTATTGAAAAATAGCAGATATACAAGCTCACAGCGCGGCACCGAGTGCCGCGCTGCGAGCTTGTAGATCTGCTATTTTTGAAAAGTTGTGAAAATGTGTGAAAATCTTTGAATATATGTATTTTTTAAAGCGAACATTTCTAACTCAAATCTTGCTTCTGGGGGTTCCTTGGAACTAAATATTTTGAGATCGGGGTCCGTGGCCAAATACATATCATCTTGGGGGTCCTTGATATAGGTTTCTTGCACACATTTTCACGATTTTTCAAAAATAGCAGATATACAAGCTCGCAGCGCGGCATGGGCCCGCAGTGAATCCTTGTACCCAGGGCCCAGAATTTGGTGTGACGCCCCTGTCCACCACATTACCTGGTCTGAATGCAAATGGCCCTCTGGTGGAGCCCAGACATGGCTGCATTGCAGAGGGTGCTGGGTGGACAGTATGTGGTACTTCCCCTGGCTCAGGGCCACATGGAACATCATTCATTCCCCTCACGCGCTCGCATTAATATGCAAAGGCAGGTGCAAGTTTGGGTTTAAGCTCACAAAGCTTAGGTTGGGTTACTGACAGAGAAAGTAAGAAATACAACAATAAATACAACACTTAAAACAGCTTATTTAAAGCCAGTGATTTTAATTTGAATATATTTTATTCAAGAACATAGCCCATTCTGTACTTTATGATGGTTTTGTCATAAACTACGCTCAGCCATTCAGTATCGCAATACATAACAGCGATTCTGAGGGGTTTGTAGCGGTGATTCGAGGCTGATAAAATATGCATGCAGGCAAACACTCCCAAATACACACACTCTCAAATGACTGTGCAAGGTAAGCCCTGCAGTAACAGTAAGGTACCAAAGCTGAGCTCTGCCAGTACATTCCCTCATCCTTCCCTCCCTCTCTCCCTCTCTCTCTCCTTCTGTTTTTCACAGTCTCTACGTTTAAGCTCTGCTGTCCCAGAGAGTGCAATCAATAGCAACCCTCCAAACAGACAGAACACATCTCACTGCAGCCCCGAGAACAGTACAAAAGCACAGACACTCTGAGCTGCACAGATACTCTGAGCTGGACTTATCAGCTCCTGATCTGCTCTGACTATCGTATCTGTCTATTATGTAGGCTAGGGCAGTGGTTCTCAACCTTTTCAGGCCGGGACCCCCCAAAATAATCATATTTTAACTGTGGGGACCCCCCACACTGACGAGCACTAAGAGTTGAGGCATTACATTTTGTACAACACGGTTCTATTGTGAAAATAGCAGATCTACATGCTCACAACGCCTCGCAAACGCGAGGTGTTGTGAGCATGTCGATCTGCTATTTTCACCATTTCTGCCTCTAATATTTGACAATTTGTCCAATGATTAATTTGTCATTTTAGATGTATTAAAAAGTTCCTAAATTGTCACTTCAGAAATGTGCAGATACCCTCTATACACTTAAACTTCATGTTGGTTTGTTTACTGTTGAGTGAGAAAACAATGTTGCACATTAAGTTAATCATCTGGGGACCCCCCAAAATAATTTGGGGACCCCCCGGGGGTCCCGACCCACAGGATGAGAACCACTGGGCTAGGGCCTAGCTCCACTTTAGGCTACATTCCACATGGGCACAGTCAAAACAAATCTCTTGCCAGCCTAGAGGTGCATTGATGTTTAGTCCACTGTCTGTTGAAACATGAGGATTAGGGTTTAGACGATTTGCTTACTGTGAAAGTAGAAAGGTCCTGCCCATAGATTCTTGCTGAAGATCTACTGGAAGTTTGTTTGTAGCTCTAGTAGTCGTGTAGCTAAAGGTGTTTACAAGTTCAAGAAGTCAGGGGATATCAGTTTTAATTTTGTGGTCAAGGGAAGTGCATTTTGTATTGACGTACTGGGCGGCAGCCACAGTGAACTCTGCTGAATCCGCAATGTTTAGATATTTGACAACAATGAAGAAGGGAGGGAGGCTGATAGATATCATCGGCTCCGCTCTGTCTTTCTCCCTCTCTCTTTTAGGGCAGCAACTATCGATTATTTTCTTTTGTTATACTTTAGAAATGTATTTAGGAACAAAACAAACATCATATCTCAAATTCAATGCCCCAAAACATCCCCCTTTTTTTGCACATCAAACATCAACTAAACAAGGATACAAGCTATTGTTATATTGATTACTTTTTCAATTAATCAATATTTTTAAAATATCAACTAATTCTATTAACCACTTAGCCCTATTTCATACTGTGCCACAAGAGTGTTGTGCAGACAAACTTAAAGTTAAACAGTGAACAAGCATGTAACAATAACATCTGCTAATTTCACTGTTGCACTTGCACCCCCAGTCTCTCTCTCTCTCTCTGTCTGTCTCTCTATCTCTCACTCGCTCTCTGTCTCTGTCTCTCTTTCCACAGCACACACCAGGAGATGTGTGCACACACACCGTCTTAGGGCACTTGCACTTAGAGCACCCACACATACTCAGCAGACACATTTAACCTCCTGATGGACCAGCAGTACTGCCTCTCCCTTTGGAACACCAGGCTGGCATCACTCCCACATGAACGCACACTCTGCAGCACAGGTTGTGCTGAAGTGTCCCGCTCTCAATAAAACATGAGTGGACATATCAGAAAATAACTTTGCTGCGTCCAGGACTCTAATGGTACTGTGCTTGCGTATGTTGTTTTATGAACCCGGGTCAGCACCTGACCAGAAAAGCCAGCAAGCTCTGTTGAAAACTCTGTATGAAACAAAAAGAATATATATATATATATTTATTTTATAAATACATAAAACACAGGGCAGATGATTCAGCTCAGACCCCAATGAGTGTCACAGTTTCCTTTCCCCATGGTCTCTCCCTCTGCGACATTCTCATGAGGGGGAATGACTCTGGCTCTTTGCTAGCTGAGAAATAATTCTTTTTGAGAGCAAAGCCTCCCAAGATGAAGAAAAAGAAAGCTGCGTGATGATGTGCTTATATGTATGCATTTACAGCAAGTGTGGTGGAATGTAGGGCTGGGAGGAAGGGGAAGGGGGTACCACTGATGTAAGAAGACAGCTCTGCCGCGCTGCCAAAAGTCAATTACACTGGAGGGAGCTTCTGCACCAGGATCCTCTTTACTGACAGTTTTATCCAATTGAAAGCTAGTGTGCTGTGAATTAATAATGTCTGAGATCAGATGTGGTTGTAAATATCAAATAGAAGGAGTGTATCTGTGTGGCCTACCGAAGTATGATCTCTAATACTTAATAGAGTTCTCAACAGGCCTGAAAATGAAGGCCCGGCCCTAACTGGGCCCTAACTGGGCCGGCCCGAGGCCCTACCCGGCCTGACTAGCTAGCATATTATTTTAGGCCCTACCTGGCCCGACAACTTTGGGTCAGATCGGGTATGGTTGGGTTTGGAAAGAATTTGAGAACTCAGATAACTCAGATAGTAATAGTAATAATACTTAACACCTTACTTCCTAAGCTCACAATGCATCCTCAATCTGATGCAATTGGTTGTGAGCTTAAAGATCGCTATTTTTCTAAATGATGTAAAGATTTTCACCCATCATGACATGCTCAAAAATAAAAGAACGCCAGGACAGGTTTAAAGTGATTGAAATGACTACAGAAAAATAACATCTCCCAGTGACAATCAGGGTTAAAAATCGAACCTCTGTTCGAAGTGGAGCTGTGTGTGTGTGTGTGTGTGTGTGTGTGTGTGTGTGTGTGTGTGTGTGTGTGTGTCTGGCCTGGCCTGAACAACAGCGCCCTCGTGTGGTCACAAAAGGTCCTGTAGGCTACAGACAGACAGACAGACAGACAGACAGACAGACAGACAGACACGGCCACACACACGGCCACGTATAGGGAGCTTGTGTTCCACACAGCTCCAAAAAAGGGGTAAAATGGGAGGAAATGGTGAGTACCGATCCCAGAGAATGGCATTTTTTGGTTGTATTTGCAGATGCAGCTCCCATGGTGCACTGATCCTTATGGCCATTTCTGCTGACTGGGTTTACAGACTGAGAACGCTTTCAGTGCTGCTGCTGCTGCTGCTGCTGCTGCAAACCTTGGACTGAATTCAATCAAAACTGCATTGCAGTTTTCAGCTGTCTGTCAACAATGTTATCCTATAGAGGGGTCACATTTGGCCACAAGGATGCAATCATACCTGTATGTTTAAGCACAGATTATTATTATTTTTTTACATAAGTTGTATTGGTGTGGTGACATGTCCATTACATTCGCCACTCACCACTAATATGATAGTCAATTAGTCATAAACAGGACTATTACTTGGAATGGAGTATTTTTGCGTTGCTCTATTGGTACATTTACTTTAGTAACGGATCTGAGTACTTCTTCCACCTAAATCAAGTGCTTATTTTGTTATGCAAATACCCCTCTCCTGGAACAGATTAGTCTCATATATTGATATCATGTTACCCTTGCTCTCGTCAATTTTGCACGGAAACATTGAAACAGCAATACTTTTCACCATCAGTCACTTTACACGCACTTTCGCACGTCAAGTCCTTGTGTAATGTGTATGACAGTGGACTATTTGACGATAAAATAAAATCCTCACGATACATAGTTTTTTGTTTTTTATCAAGGTAAATGATAATAGCTATTATCGTCCCATCCTCAACACACACACACACACACACACACACACACACACACACACACACACACACACACACACACACACACACACACACACACACACACACACACTGTATACACCATCCCAGTGGATGTTGACTCCTGTACACTGAGCATAGTAGTGCTTGTGAGTTGGCAGTGTGCTTGGTGGGCTCGGCTGTGAGAAGAAATCCTGGGTGTAAAGTGGTTACATAACGCAGCACTACCTCTGCCTGAGACCACGAGATATTGGTGTTAACGTCTGCCGAACCCCGAACGGGCCGGAGGGCTACGAAGCTCTCCAGCTGATATTAGGATATCTCACATTCTCACACACACACACACACACACACACACACACACACACACACACACACACACACACACACACACACACACACACACACACACACACACACACACACACAGGGGTGAAGGACAGCTAAGGACGATAAGAGAAAATGAGAGGGGCACTGCAGACAGACTGCCTTGCTTAGCATCTTAGAGACGTGCCACACCACAGCCGGCCTACCTGTGGATCCTGCAGTGCCTATTGGAGTGTCCAGGACAGGTTGATGTGTGATGTCTTCTATTTCCATAACATGCTCTCGCCTGCTGAGGCGAGATCATGTTATTGTGTGATGTTGCATGGGGACCGCAGCCGTGCTTTATTAAGGTTGGGCGATATGGATGGACAAAGTAAAATATTACAATATTTTGGACCAAATACCTTGATACGCTAGCATGACACTCAGCCTGAATTGACATTTCGTTTCACTTCATTATTCGCCAAAACAAAAATTTAAAGGGGTGTGGCTAGCGATTCAGGGTCTGGAACTAGGCTATTGATTACACACACGCGCGCACACACGTGCGCACACGCACACACACACACACACACACACACACACACACACACACACACACACACACACACACACACACACACACACACACACACACACACACACACACACACACACACACACACACACATGCCCATATTTGGAGATCCCTGATGTCATCAGTATATGCCCATACAAGGGCCCCTTTTGTGTCTATATGTGGAGCTGAGTGATTTGTTTGTGCCTGATGCCAAACATTGATTTCCAAAATCATAATTTATGAAAATGCCAAATTGTACTGTTTTTCCCACACTATTTGAAGTATCAGCATTTAAATGAGATGCTGCACTGTCTTTAATGGAGCTGTGATAGTTTCCACGCTGCAAATACATAATAAAAACGCCACATTTTCTGCCTGTCACCCTCCGTCAGCATGCCTGCAGCACTGTTTCTCAATTAGTGCTCTAAATGGAAAAATCCCAAACTGCTTCCTCTAGACTTGAAAGGGCAGTATTGCCCATATGGCACTGAGATATAGACGAGAGACACTAAATAAGACTTAAGACTTCAGTGGCAAATGAGACGATATTGATCCTTTTTGATCCACATAGACTACAGTTCCTCTGCCATGCAGTTCCTAAGCAGGTATGCTGCTGCTGCAGAGGTCAATTTGCATTCCAGTGCTTCCCTCTGAGTGATTGCATAGATCACATAGACTCATGGAAATCACAAATGACTTACTGAACACTGGTCAGGGGAGAGACTTTGAAAGAAACTCTAAAGGAAAATGAAGAAAGATGTTTGGTATGAAAATGGAGAGCTTATGTTGGTGTGGATGAAACGTTTGGTTGAGCTTCTCCCATGGAGCACTAGTGCCCTCTGGTGGAATAACACGTATTTACAACAGTACCATGGTATTGTGTTCTCCTTGGACACAGTCCATGTAAAGACCGTTGCTATTTGCTAGCATTCTGGGGGGAATTAATTGGATATTTTATGTTCACTTTGAAGTTTTTAAGAAATGTCTGTTTCATGGACAGTAGAGAGCAGAGTAGATGGGTGATATGCAGGCTGCATGCAACTGCATGGACTGTACTAGCAGTGCACCTTGTGTTTTAAGTTGACCAAAGACACCAAAGATTTATGGAGTTTAGTTTGCCTCACCTCACTAACTTATTCTCATTACATCATGTAACCGTGTATGCTCCCTCCAACTTTGAAAAAATACGTTTTGTGAAACAAGAATGATGTAGTTATTGGATAAGCTTTGGTTTTATTTCGGGCACATTTTAGCTCACATCAGACACATCTTCCTCATATTTAATGTCAGCATTTGAAGAGGCATAAACTAACCACACTCCATTACACACAATTGACATAACAAAAAGCCAAAATTTGAAGCGTTTATGCTATTATTAAGCATGTTTTGTCTTCTCTGTGCTTCCGAAGGCGATATTTTCTTGCAAACGTCTTGCCACATCTAGGACATATAAATGGCCTTTCCCCTGTATGGACCATCAAGTGTTTCTTCAGTTCACTGTTTAACCTAAAGGCTTTGCTGCAAACTTCACACACAAAGGGCCGCAACTTGATGTGCTTGTCTCGGTGGTGAGACACCAAATCCTTATGTCGTTTGTAAAACACACCACAGTCTTCACACTTGAATGGCCGCTCCTCTGTATGCTGGATCATGTGATGTTTGAGTTGAGCTGGAGTTGGCCAGCCCTTCCCACACGTATCACAGAGATGTCCATGATTTTGCCCAGTGTGTTTATATTGATGCCATTTGAGGTATGTCATACTATTGAACTTCTTCCCACATGTTGGACAAGCGTACCCACCTGTGTGTCTCGCCATGTGTGCTTTCAGGCTATCTTTTCTGCTGAACCGTTTACTACAATGGGAGCAAATCCAGGCTCTGTGTTTCTCACTCTTCTGATGCTGAATTAGACGGGTCAAAGATGTGAAGCTCTTCCTGCATGTTTCACAGATGTGACACAATTTCTCATGCATTTCCTCATGCATTTTCTCATGCACATTCAGCATCGCGCGGCTTGTAAAACACTTCGTACAAGAGGAGCATTGGTACAGTTTCTGTTTTTTATGGTGTCGAACCAGTTCACCAAGCCTCACGAAGCTTCTCTTACACAGAGGGCAGGGGTATGGGCCGCTTACTTGGTGTGATTCCGAGTAGTGTTTTTTCATGTCGACAATTTGCAAGAAGTTCTTTTCACACATGGTGCACATGATGACACCGGGTTGTCTTTGGTGGTCCTCTGTGAGGTCTGCAGAGGATGTGAGCAGTGCAACTTTACCATCCTTCATTTCAGGCATTCCAATCTCCTCTAGATGCTTTTCGTGAGGTTGATCCGTGGACTGGAAATTACACGCTAAAATCACACGTGTCGACTCGATTTTAGCGAGTCTGCTGTCTGCACCTGCATGAGGTTCTGACGAGGTTTGGGAAGAGGCTCGCCGTTGATTCCTTTTAGATGAGCTGCCCAAGGATTTTTCCTGTGCAAAGTATGTTTTTGTTTGTGGATGTGGATTTGACGCCCTGCATTCATTTTCCCGGTATTCCTCAAAGTCTTTCCCGGTGTGATATCTCATATGCTTTGTCAAGTCTAGGCTACTAGTAAAGATCTCCCCACATATAGAGCATCTTTTTGCACGGCTGCTTCTTTTATGCACTGGCTCCTCCGACGGATCAGAAGATGACAAATGCTCAGGTAATGGATTCACGTTTTCAGTGGGTGAACACCCTTTGTCCTTATCCAGAGGCTGGGATTCGGGATCGTGAATTAACGCTGCAGAAGATCTCTTAAGATCTGTCCGCTTATTTATTTTATTCATGACATCACATGACTTCTGGTGTTTGTCAAACCTCTTCGGGTAAGTGAAGGTCTTGCCACAGCCACGACAAATTAGGCCTATGTTCTTTTTTGTGACTACTTCAATATCACAAGAATCATTTGGATCATGTTGAAGCTCTACTTCAATAGAATGACCTTGATCTACAGGTTCATCCTTAACATGCCTCTCTTCACCTCCAACCACATTCCATGTGGTCTCATGCGATTTCTCAACAGTTTTGAAATCGTTGCCAATTGAGACATGGTTCTGCCAACCTTCAGGGGCAGATGTGGATCCAGAATTGGTAGATGTGTTTCTTGTGCTAGTGTCTTCCTTCTGAAAGTGGTAAGACAGGCTGGAAAGGATGCAGTCTTCACCAGATGATGACAACCCTGGAATAATTGAACACAACCTTCAACCTTTTCTTCAACACTTTAAGAAACAGATAACTAAGAAGAGAGGTAATAACTGCAGCCTGACATATGCCAGATTTCTGGGTCCGATGCTAATCCCGATCATGGAGAGTCCTAGACCACTGATTACCGATGTTTTGACTGATATTTAAGTCCACACTGAAGATACCAAAAGCCTGAGTTCACTCAGGCTTTTGGTAACTTGTTTATTTTTGTAATTGTAAAGCGTTATAAGGCGCAATAACAATTCCGGTTATTATTATTTGGTATTAGCAGAAGGGATTTGGCTATGGAAATAAGCTGGGTGGCTCTGGCTATGAACACAGAAGGGGAGGATCTTTTTCTTATATCCACGCAACAGATGATCTAAGGCATACTATGTACTGTATTAATGACATACCATAGTTCAACATTGAGAAAGAGTGGTATTCCTCTTTAAACCCTATTCAAAAATGTAAAAGCCAAACTACTGTACGTTCAGTGTTCAAACGTAACAAATATATCCTAGCTGTGCACCTTGTTTTAAACTGACCAAAGACACCAAAAATGTATAGACTTTAGTGTGCCTCACTAACTTATTTTCATTATCATCATGTAACAGTGTATGCTCCCTGCAACTTTGAAAAAAGAAGACCTTTAAAGGATTCAGATTTTATTTTACTGCAGTGTTGAATAACTCAAACTTGACAAACATTTCTGAGGTTTGGTTTTATTCCGGGTGCATTGTAGCTCACATCAGACACATCTTCCTCATATTTAATGTCAGCATTTGAAGAGGCATGAACTAACCACACACCATTACACACGGTTGACAACGAAAAGCAAAACATTGACGCGTTTATGCTATTTCTAAGCATGTTTTGTCTTTTCTGTGCTTCCGAAGGCGATATTTTCTTGCAAAAGTCTTGCCACATCTAGGACACATAAATGGCCTTTCCCCTGTATGGACCATCAAGTGTACCTTCAGGTTACTGTTTAACCTAAAGGCTTTGCTGCAAACTTCACACACAAAGGGCCGCAACTTGATGTGCTTGTCTCGGCGGTGAGCGGTCAACTGCTTATGTCGTTTGTAAAACACACCACAGTCTTCACACTCGAATGGCCGCTCTTCTGTATGCTTGATCATGTGTTGTTTGAGTTGAGCTTGAGTTGGCCAGCCCTTCCCACACGTATCACAGAGATATTTATGATTTTGCCCAGTGTGTTCATATTGATGCCATTTGAGGTATGTCTTCTGATTGAACTTCTTCCCACATGTTGGACATGGGTACCCACCTGTGTGTTGCACCATGTGTGTTGTCAGGTATCTTTTTTGGCTGAACTGTTTACTACAATGGGAGCAAATCCAGGGCTGTTGTTTTTTGTGTATCTTCTGATGCTGAATTAGATGGGACAAAGATTTGAAGCTCTTCCTGCATGTTGTGCAGATGTGCCACAATTTCTCATGCATTGTCTCATGCATATTCAGCTGCCTGAGGTTTGTAAAACACTTCGTACAAGAGGAGCACTGGTACAGTTTCTGTTTTTTATGATGTAGAACCAGTTCACCAAGCCTCACGAAGCTTCTCTTACACAGAGGGCAGGGGTATGGGCCGCTTACTTGGTGTGATTCCGAGTAGTGTTTTTTCATGTCGACAATTTGCGAGAAGTTCTTTTCACACATGGTGCACATGATGACACCGGGTTGTCTTTGGTGGTCCTCTGTGAGGTCTGCAGAGGATGTGAGCAGTGCAACTTTACCATCCTTCATTTCAGGCATTCCAATCTCCTCTAGATGCTTTTCGTGAGGTTGATCCGTGGACTGGAAATTACACGCTAAAATCACGCGGTTTGGGTCCGGTTGACACGGGCGGACCCAAAACCGTGCAGAACTCTTAGGATCTGTCTGCCCATTTATTTTATTCATCACAACACATGACTTCTGGTGTTTGTCAAAGCTCTTCGGGTAAGTGAAGGTCTTGCCACAGCCACGACAAATTGTGTTCTTTTTTGTGTCTATTTCAATATCACTAGAATCATTTGGATCATGTTGAAGCTCTACTTCAATAGAATGACCTCGATCTTCAGGTTCATCCTTAACATGCCTCTCTTCACCTCCAACCACATTCCATGTGGTCTCATGTGTTTTCTCAACGGTTTTGAAATCCTTGTCAATTGAGACATGGTTCTGCCAACCTTCAGGGGCAGATGTGGATCCATAATTGGTAGATGTGTTTCTTGTGCTAGCGTCTTCCTTCCGAAAGTCGTAAGACAGGCTGGAAAGGATGCAGTCTTCTTCACCAGATGATGACAACCCTGGAATAATTGGACTCATTTCAACCTTTTTTCAACAATTTAAGAAACAGATAAATAAGAAGAGAGGTAATAACTACAGCCTGACATACAGTATGCCAGATTTTTTGGGTCCCGATTATGGAGACCACTGATTACCAATGTTTTGACTGATATTTATTCAAAAGGTGCAACATTTTCTAATACATTTGAAAAACTAAGATTTGTTTAAAGTTTTTATTTGAGCACATTTTATTAAGCAAAAGTTAATAGATAATAAAAATAAAATAAAAACACTATCTTATTGAACCACTTAAAAGGGAAATACCACAAATTTTCAACATTGAACTACATACAGTATGCCACTTATAAGTCCTTTATATACCTTAGAGCTGTTGTGTCTGTTGCCTAGAACTGGAGAATTGATTTTTGGGGTCATGGCCTTGGCCTGCCGACTAGGCTACTTCATTCATAAGAATGAAAACAGAAACAGTGCCAAAGAGAGGGTTGTAAATTTCCTTTTCTACCCCAGATTTGAGCCTGGATTCCTGTGCTGAAAGTTGTAACATCCCATCCCAGCACCAAGTATCCAAGGCGCATGGAGTTCAGAGTTGGCGTGTACAGTGCCGCAAAGCACAAGGCTGGTTCCAACTTTTGCACATCGATAGCGCTGTTTTTTTCTTCCATTTTTTTCTCAGCTAATTCCCCTGCCTGTACTTGCATGATGTACAGTTGTACGAAGCAACATTGTTATGAAATACTTTGGTCGGAGGTCCTATGATTTGATTTAGGATTACTCTGATCACAATTAATTGTAGCTATTTCATGAAGGATTTAACTTGATTATACATTTTTGCTTGATAACTGGTAATTTTAGTTTGTTTTTTAATGACTAATCATGGCTGAACAAAATACATTTCTGACAACACAATCATCTGTATATGTTGTCGACTAAAACTAACATTTCAGATAACTAAAACTAAATGAAATTTGTATGACTAAAAATGTATCAACATTTCCTGTCAAAATTAACACGGACACCAAAAACCTACCTTCAGTAGTACTTTTAAGGACCTTGTGATGCTGGATAAGTGTATTCAATGGCTGTGGCTTGTTCACCAACTCCACACACTCCTTCAGGATAGAGGGAGAGAGACTGAGCCAATCAGCTGTCTGTGAACAGAACACATTGTTAGTGTTATAATTAATCTGACCATGCAATCACTGTCCTTTCAGCTATGGTATCCAATGTTATCATACTGTGCCTTTGCCGTTTTATGTGAGGTGTGGATCTACATTTGTATTTAATAAGGGCTAATACTAATGGCTATTAGATTATATAGAGCAGGGGTTCCCAAACTTTTTTGTTTCAGGGCACCCCATACATTTTTTTTATCCGAGGCACCCCTACATTATAATTTTCACACCCAGCACCTTATATTTATAGCATATCGTCGTTGTCGGGTGGAAACCTTGTATGTCCAAAACCGTTCGTTTTGTATTTATCGTCTATAAAATGTACTGGACTAGTGAAAACAGCAGATCTACAAGCACACAACGCCTCGCATTACAAAAAAAAGAAAAGCTCCGAAATATCCACAAAGTGTCCACAAAAATGGTGTGAGTAATCATAGGAAAGAAAAGTAATTTTTGGGGTGAACTCTCTTTAAGTACATTACTTAAAGCTATACTGTGTAAGTTGGACCGGGCCTCACACCCCCGCGTCTGCCTCCACCTCGCCGAGATCCATCTTTAGAGGGGTCCCTGGTTCCTGTGCGTTCAGGCATTCCGGAGAAACGGACTCCTTCACCCGAGTATAGAGACACACGGGCGCCTACAAATATGGCCACCCTATTGTGATAGCGACCCCACTTCAAGATGCGCTGTGATTGGCCGGCAGTGTATAACCCTCGCTGTGATTGGCCGGTAGTGTATGATGACGTAATTTTTCCGCGAAAACCGGCCCCCGGTCAGGATCATAGAAAACATATAAAGAGAAGGCTTTAGAAGCTGAAAATAACGGAGTGGGTGTTCTAAAACTTTAGCGATTTAACAGTTAGGACAATTTTAAGATTTGTTTTATAAAAAAAGTTACATGGTATAACTTTAAGTACAGTACACCCACCTGTTCAAGGTTGGGAACAGGCAACAGCTTCTGCAGTCTGGAGAGGAGTTTCATCATTAGAGCCTGCAGGGCCGAGTCATATTTGGGACCAAACACTACTGGGAAAATGTTCTGAGGAGGAAAAAAGAGAAAGGACCACATTCCATTCCATGAGTAGAGTAAAGCAACATTTTCCTGCTAAACAATGAGCATTTTCACATGTCCTCATTGGCAGCAAAAGTTCTGTTATAGCCTGATAAGCCGTTTTCATTAAAGATTATTGTGGCAGCATGAACGTCACACTACCACGAGAGGTGACTGTAACCATGCGAGACAAGATGAAAACAGGAAATGACGTACAATGTACAAGCCGACTGGGCGCGCAGTATAATAACGTCTGTTGTTTGTTGTGTACACATTGGTTCCCTCTCTTTGTAGCAGAAAGATTAGTATCCAGGGTGAAACTTTCTCCTCCGTGCTGTGAACATTTTTACCGCCTAGGTGTCCTGCTGTTTAATCCCCCAGGAAGCACCAGAGAGATCCTGCTGTAGCACTGGTAGTACTGTTGATGCCTTGTGAGCTTGTAAATCAGCAATTTTCTTTGCGTGCCACAGTGCGCGGCCCTGTACATCAAAGTATACATTCACTACTTCGCGAGTAAACATAATCTGTGCGTTTATTTCTTTTGATGGGAAATGATTTGTCAGTAAACCGTACAGGCGTTACTGATAACAGATAACGATCCCAACCGTACCATCCCATAGTTGCCGTTGTGTTTGGAGGAGAAATGTCTTTTACAGTCAGACGAAAAGTCCCATGGTCGGGGACCGACACGGCTGTCAGCATCAGCCGCATAGCTCTCTCACGGCATGTAACCCTGGTGGTGAATCGGCTCGGAGCGAGTCAATTCTATCTGTGAGTTTTATATTTATAAGATTTAAGCCGGGCTATTCAGGCAACAAAGTAGAAAGAAGTCAGCCTGCACAATGTATGCTCTCATACCTTTAAATCTATAAGCAATGGTCAGGTTGCATCCTGAGACAGCTTTTCTACAAGACCTATAGGTCAGTGAGTCTATGAGAGTGAAAGCAGACAGCTGTGATCACAGCTTCAAAAACCCTGCAACAGCTATGCCATCAATGTCCTTGAGCAAGAAAGTGACAGGTGCACTCAATGAAACAGATGCATTCAATGAAACAGATGCATGCCCGAGTTGGCATAAGTAAATATGTACAATAACAAAGAAAATACCCGAACAAGTTAATGAAATTGTTAGCTGTTAACAACACTGTTAAAAAAAAGGAACATCAGCATCATATAAGCAGCAGCACAGCATTTCGATAATTTTACAACTGTATCTTAATCAATAATACCAAAAAGGTATAATACTGACCTTATAAAACGTATCTCTTTGGCCTGAATCATCCACAAGAGAGTTAACAAGCTGAAAGAAGGTGGTCATCGATGTCTTGACCTCTAAATCAGATCCCTTAAAAAAAAAAGAAAAAGCAAAAATCACATAAGTGAATTTAAATGAATTATGAGTATAAACCCCCTGGGTTAATTTAACTCTTTTAGTGCCACCCGTTCACCACTAGAGGGCGCCCCAGGTGCCATAGAAAATCCCATAGAGATATGCTGGTATATGCAGAAGCCCTGCAGCCATGACTTGCCTGAACACTTTCCTTTGTGCATGTACAGGAAGAGGATGAAGTTAGCTTGAAGTTAGCTATTGGCTACCAAGCATTTTAGAAGCCTTATTTTCGTGAACTTAGCCATGATTAAACCTTGCACACCTCATGCATGGGAAAAAAACAGAGAAGAATGAGCTCTAAAAAATCCAATGCAATCCTGGATTGCATTGGAGTGGATTTGTGCAGTTTGTTCACAGCTTTCAAACAAAAAAATCCGATTGGAAATCCGTTCAGGCATTCTTGAGATAATCGCCATTATGTTTTACATGTTATGTAAACAAACATGGCTGCCCTGTATGTTAGATGGGGTTGTATGGGGGTGGAACATGCAAAATCGCGATTGAAATCATGTTCACTAGATTTGATGGGGTCCAAAAAAAATCTTTTTTTTTAAAAAATTTCAATTTTTTTTTTTTCTTTTTTTTTTTCAAAAACCGAACATGTTCGGTTTTGGCATATGTAATACGTTTTAAAAAACCGAACATGTTCGGTTTTGGCACTGGATGAGTCTCACAGAGTGCAACTCACACTGAATGTTTTACTGAAGTAAAGCATGTTGTTGTGAGAATTCACCAGAAACTGACCTCTTTATTCATCTTTGTGATGTAGTTTTTTATGCTGGTCAAATGAGGCTGGATGGTGTGCGGGATGGCTTCATCATTTCTGCACAACTCCAGCACCACCTGTTGACACAATTATAAACAGGTCAAAATCCCCTCTCTCTCCACTCTCTGAGTTATGGGTCATTGAAGTTAAAAAGTTTAAGAACCACACGTCTTAAGCATTAGTGTGGTGTACTGTATGTATCAAGGCTCATAGTACAGTGATGTCATTGTAGTGAAGTGGAAACGAGAAAATATGACACTATTTCAGTGCAGTTTGACAACATTAAGCCAGTGTTGATCACTGGTGGAAATAATGAGAGATTATCATATCATATTATGATGAGAGACTATCATAATGGATTTGAAATGATGAGAGATTATCATATGGATTTGACAACTAAGCATTCTCCATCTATCTATACTATAATTTTGCGAATGTCTGTCTGAGTGTCTGAAACAGCGTTTCTCCTCAGTGGCTGGAGCAATTGATCTGAAATCGCATCACCATAAGCATATGAACACACCTGACATAACTGTGAAGCCCGTTTGTCACTTTCACAAATCATATGCTGTATATTAGCATTTTTATGGTGTATCTACTATCTATTCTGCATCTAGCATGAGGCACATCTATTCTGCATCTAGCTTGAGGCAAAATGTTTAACCAGCTCTGTGTGTGTGTGTGTGTGTGTGGGGGGGGGGGGGGGGGGGGGACAGTATCTCTGTAGCCATTAAACGAAACGGGTTTCTTACATTGACGCTCCTACATATTATCATGCAAGCACCAGTTAAAGTTACTTTCCATCCCTCATATACTGTGTGCACAGTGCACATCCCATAACCCACACACTGCACATCATTTTGGAGCTCATATCTTTGAACGGGTAAGGACTAGTAACACTAAATAATGGAATGTGGAATAGATCATATCATACGGAAAATTGCACAAAATGCCTCACTACAATGGGCTACTGTATTTTCACAGTTACATTTGCCTATAAGGTACTGATAAAATGGACTATTGCCACCTTCTCATCATAAAAGCTTACCCGTGCACGCAGGCCCATAACAAGTTGGACTCCCTCCCTGTATGTCAACATGTCTGGGACCGCTTCCAATAGAGTGCTAACAAACTCCTCCAGTATGCCATAGTACCTCACTGCTCCCTTCTTCATTATCTCCCACAAAGCTGCAGACACAAGCTGCAGAGGCGGAACGATGAGGCGCAGAGAGGAAAGGGGTAGAATTGGCGAGCCTGTTGGATTGAAAGTAAATATTAGGCATTAACCAACACGTAGCCGGGTATTTTTATAAACAGAGCTTTTTATATGCGTTTGGGGCTACGTCACCTTGTGCGCCACAGCTTGATGGTTCAGATGGATCAGTGGATTCCATGGACTCTGGGTCAATATCTGCCGTCTCAAGACCAGAGGGAATGGTGGTTGTTGTTGCAGGTGAACCGCCCCATATCTTCTCACAGAGATCAAAGTAGAGCATAACCACTTTTCCATGACCGCCCTTCCGACCCGCGTCAACGGCTTCCCTATATTTCCCCCGTATCGCCTTCAGCTTGGTGGTGAGGTTGTTCCTGTTGACCTCCTCCTTGCGATGAGGGAAGTCTGTGTTGGTCTCTGTAGGGCACCGTTCGAGGAACAGAGCCAGGATGTCGGGGTACTTGGACCTACAAGACTCCCAGTGCACATTTTCAAAGCTTTTGGCAACTTTGTATTCTAATGTCACATTGAGCAATAACTCCACCTCGCTGTCAGTCCACACAAAACAGTCCGCTCTTTTTGCTGGCGGCTGTCTGGCTACGTCACCTTGTGCTCCACAACTTGTCGGTTCAGATGGATCTGCGGATTCCATGGACTCTGGGTCAATATCTGCTCTCTCAAGACCAGAGGTAAGGGTGGTTGTTGTTGCAGGTGAACCACCCTGACCAAATATCTGCTCACAGAGATCAAAGTATAACATAACCACTCTTCCATGACTGTTCTTCCGACCCGAGTCAACGGCTGCCCTATATTTCACCCGTATCAACTTTAGCTTGGTGGTGAGGATGTTCTTGTTGACCTCCTCCTTGCGATGAGGGAAGTCTGTGTTGGTCTCTGTAGGGCACCGTTCGAGGAACAGAACCAGGATGTCGGGGTACTTGGACCTACAAGACTCCCAGTCCACGTTTTCAGAGCTTTTGGCAACTTTGTATTCTAATGTCACATTGAGCAATAACTCCACCTCACTGTCAGTCCAAAAAAAGTCCCCTCTTGGTCTTTTTGTTGGTGGCTGTCTGGCTAGTACGTCACCGTGTGTGCCACAACTTGATGGATCAGATGGATCTGCAGATTCCATGGAATCTGGTTCATTATCTGCCGTCTCAAGACCAGAGGTAAGGGTGGTTGTTGCAGGTGAACCACCCCATATCTTCTCACAGAGATCAAAGTATAACATAACCACTCTGCCATGGCCCATCTTCCGACCAGAGACAACGGCTGCCCTATATTTCAGCCGTATCATCTTCAGCTTGGTGGTGAGGATGTTCCTGTTGACCTCCTCCTTGCGATGAGGGAAGTCTGTGTTGGTCTCTGTAGGGAACTGTTCGAGGAACAGAGCCATGATGTCGGGGTACTTGGACCTACAAGACTCCCAGTCCCAGTCCACGTTTTCAGAGATTTTGCCAGCTTTGTATTCTAATATCACGTTGAGCAATAACTCCACCTCACAGTCAGTCCACACAAAAGAGTCCCCTATTTTGGTATATTGTGACATTGTGGGGCAAAGCAATGTACGCTTTCCTACTGTCTGTTGTTGTTGCTATTGTCTCGTCTCGTGGCGTAAATGTAAGCAAAGGAAAAACAACCGGTAGTAGATTTTTCGCCCAGGCATCTGATTGGCCAGTGCGGGTTTAGGATACAAATATATCGCCACCTGTTGGCGTGGCATACACTACTGACAGCGTTTTTATAACATTCAGGTTATTACCTCCGTTTATAAATCGTTGTCCAAAGGAAGCGATGGGAAACGAGTGAATGTAGAAATATGGAAGCCACCTCTCCCCGACTTCTCTCCAGCCTGCATGCATACGCCCTCTCTCTGCAACGTCTTTAGGCACGATGGTGATCTGACGCAGTGCCATGAGTTATACAAGAATGGTTGTGCAGACTCTGAGTGACCACTAGATGGTACTGGTAGCATGGGAACGGATCTGAAAACAGATTATGTTCCAGTGGTTCTCTCAAACCACTGGGCTTTAATAGATGAAGGTTTACTTGGAAAAAAAAATCCTCCCAGATTATAATTGGATAATTATTCATAATGGCCCACAGCAAAATAGAATAAAGGAGAGGGTAAAACTATGAAATTTGCCATCTTGTTTATTTCCTTTCCAATTTTAGGGTGGGTGGGGGCATTTATATAGCGCCTTGGATAAAGAAAGAGAAATAGTAGACCTATAGATTAGATATATCTATGGAGAAGAGATCAAGACACTGCAGGGTTGGATGCAAAAGGTTAGGTCAATTAAGCACTACAGCCACAGACACCCAACTGTAGCAGCCAGAATGTAGCAGCCAGCAAGTTTCTACATAATGAGTAGCCTACTTTTACTTGGCATCCAGTAGGCCTACATTTTTATGCCAATACTTTTGTAGGCCTACTTTTATTCCCAGTCCATTTTGAATTCCTGACTTCTACTTGTAACAGAGTATTTCTACATTGCAGTGTATTGATACTTTTACTTCATGTAAACGTTAGAGTACCTTTTTCCACCACTGCCCAAGCAGTCCTAAATTAACAACTCAGATTGGAGGTCGACCGTGCATTGGGCCACTCTGGAGGAGCGCACCGTTCAGCCAATCACGCGCGTTCTGCGTTTGGAGCGCTACTAATCGCGGATTAGACTGCAGGTTTGAGAGAACTGGGAGAGAGAGAGAGGCAGCCAGTCATCATTACTATTCAAACAGTCACACATTCTATCATCTCAGTGTTGAGAGCTCGCAGTGCTGCAGCTCACTACACCACGCCATGCTAGTCTAGTCGTTGGAATCTGAATCTCAGGTGTGGAAAATAAATAGATGGGTGAGAAGAAATGGTGGAAGCTGACTGAATCAGGTAGGAATCAATTGATGGCCACTTAATACAATCTCCCAAGAAGCATCGCTCATCACCGTGTGTGTGCGCACACCGCAGAGCAGACCGCGTCCGTCCGTTTTCTGGTGTCCAGTCCATGTACAAGACGGCCAGTTTCCCCCCGGTGGACCCCCCCGCGCCCACCACCATCATGCACGGATTGCACGGGACTTCGTGGTTTACAACAACAGGGTGTAGTGGGGAATTACACACGCCCGTGGCGGTGGAGAAACCCAAGAAGAAAGCGTTCAGCCTGGTCAAAATGATGTCTCTCAGCAGCGACAAGAAGCAGCAGCAGCAGCAGCAGCAGCAGAGCAAGCGCCAGCACCACAATAATAACATGCCGTTTACCATCCACTGTCACATCGGAAAAGAGATAAAGCACATTTGCAGCAACTGCAGCCGCGGGAACGATACACAGGACGGTGAGTAGATGTGGCTGCATCAGAGGCGTGATTTCAGGAAGAAATAGGGGGTGGCAAAATGAAGTTACCACTTAAACCCCATTTCTAAAAGAGCGAAAATAGTGGATTTCACGTTGACGTTGAGAGCTTGTAGATCCACCGTTTTCGCTATTTGTTTGGTAGCGAAAAGAGAATGTTTGAAAATGTTCGTCTTTAATGCCCAAAATTCCCCAAATAGGGATATGCCAGTGGTTAATTACATTTGAAGTTAAATATGAACAGTGAACACTATAGGGGTGGCCTTCCCCTGATGCTCCAAATGACGCCCCTGGGCTGCATCCTTCTGTGGTTTGGCCCATACAGACCTGCAGTGTAGGCATGGCTACTGCTATTCATGATGATACGCCTCACATTGCATCTGCAATGTATGATATGACATTTTGCACATTTGACGTTCAATCTTTGCGCTGTAGGATTGTGCATTACCTGCCGTTCTTTGTGGATTCATGATCTGGTGGGCATGTGTGAATATTAGACAATGAATGCAAATACACTACACACCGCACCAGGTGTAGGGCCTATCTGTCTGTACACTACACAGACACACTGAAGGAATTCCGTAGAGCGATAGATGGCCTATATTGAATTGGATTGCCTGTTAAAAATAAATGATAGCCTACCAATAAATATGACAGCTTTACTGTTCGTACTACTTGCGAGCAAAACTTGATCAAAATATTGTATTGTAGACTAGAGTCATATAAATAGTAGGCCTACATGTTCTGACAGGGAATTGCGTTGTTTCAGTTACAGTACATTCCATTTTCGGGCCCTGGAGTAGGGTAAATGTGGGTAATAAAGATGAACAAGCTATTTAAATGGCATTTAACTAACATTCTCATATCATGAACACCATTACAGAACATTTCATCCTTTTTAAATGACTATTAGGCCTACATCACCCCAGCCATCTTGGTCACCAAACAACAGGTGATTGTAATTGAACAACAGTCTAGCCTACTGCTTGTATATCACTATTTTACTGGCATGATGCATGGATCATAGTATCATGACTGAATATTTACAGCAACAAGACCTGTGTGTGTGTGTGTGTGTGTGTGTGTGTGTGTGTGTGTGTGTGTGTGTGTGTGTGTGTGTGTGTGTGTGTGTGTGTGTGTGTGTGTGTGTGTGTGTGTGTGTGTGTGTGACTGATCTGATTCAGATTCATTATTTTATTGTTACACATGCCTACTCCTGTTCATTGTACAATTGTTTTCTTTAAATGCTGACAATTGTCAATCCAATTTATATTCTCACAGATTTTGAAAGGCTGCTTTTGAGAAGGGTTTGTGTCACCATAGCTCATGAAGCAGTGCTTTGTATGTACATTAAACTGTATAGCAGCCAACAGTTAAAAACCCCCACACCTGTGTGAATTGAGCTGTGCTCATTTCACAATATAAAAATACTTTTCCCAAAGAAACGGTGTGGGTTCCTGTAGCATGCTAAGTAGGATTTATGGACCCACATGATGTCACAGGTACACAAAGACATCATTGCTCATCATTATTGTCAGAACAGAAAACAGAAAAGGGACATATGGATAGGGATGAACATATACACATGGATGGATATACACAGTCACGTATTGGAGTGGCTAGCACAGCTAAAAATAATACAATAGAATGTTACCTAGAAGTCCCCCCTTCCCTTTTGACTTATTTTGATGCAGCATTGGCTATGCAGCAATTTATGTATTTGTTGTTGTAGCCTAGCAGAGGATGATTTTCACTCGGATCCATATTTTTGTCATCATCATGCATTTGTTACACATTTCCCCTTTTATGGCCATGATACCAGCCAGGTGACACTATCGGGATGTTGTGATTTTAGGCCTGTTTAGCGGGAAAGCCTTGGGTTGTTATTTCTGTGCAGTCTTGGATTTATGCTGTAGCAAAGAGGTTAATAGTGTGCTAAATGTACTCCAGTTGGTGAGAACATTACAAGGAAAACATGTCTAATTTCTGAAGACTGCTTTTGGCTTTTTATTCATGCACTTCCTCTAAAGTGCTGTTTGTGTGCTGGTTTTTCTGTTTGAATCAAAGTCTCCAGTTTAATTGCCTCTTATGATCGTCCCTCCTGACTTAATAAGTCCTCGAGCAATTCTAAACTGTTCTGATCAAATTGACTAATTGTGTCACTGTGAGATAACAGAACTTGCGTATTATGGGTGTTTTCGATGCATCTTTCATGGTTAAAATGAGTTTGAAGTTACAATGGGTTTGTATAGGAATGGGCGTGTCTGATATCTAAATACTGAATCAAGCAACTTAAACTGTCTGGGGTGCTCACAAAAGCCTGAATAGACGATGAAATATCCCAAAGTTTTGGGAAAAGTGAATTATCCTTCCCCCCTCTCAATTAACATTGCAACCCTTGGTGGATATTTGGGAAGTGGAGGAAGATTTTGGCCAAACAAGATATTTAAAGCTACATTTATATAGTCCATCTCATGGTGGTCACTTACCCACAAAATGGTCTTTCTTGTTGCCCAGCGACACATCATACTACAAAGTATAATTAGACCTATAGCAGTCTGTATAGAGATGCCTGCCAAATGAGAACAAACCAGCACAAACCTACAGTGGGCTCTAGCCTCCCACAGCTCGGATTCAGATACACAGACCCACTTCAGACTTTATCCAGCCTCTAGTCTGGAAAAGACTGCTTGCTTCTTTTTTTCATTTATTTATTTTGTGGCCAAGTAAAGGTGTCTGATTCCCTGTTCATTCTCCTGCAATACTACCATAACGTCGCCACCTCTACATCCTGACCTACAGTTTGACAGCCCTTTTTTTTTGGTCTCTTTAACAGCGGAGGAGGTTGAGAGGTTGGCTGCCATGCGCTCAGAGTCCCTGGTCCCAGGGACACACACTCCTCCCATCCGACGTCGCAGCAAATTTGCCACTCTGGGACGTCTACTCAAGCCCTGGAAGTGGAGGAAGAAGAAGAGTGAAAAGTTCAAGCAGACCTCTGCTGGTATGAAACTCCATTTGTTGTTAAATGAAGCTTTTACCGGGTCATTTTGTTAGACTATAAAGAATTTATGTAACATTCAGTATTTTGCAATGTGTACCAATGCGTTTGTATATGATACACACGTGCATGCGCACACACGCCACACAACAAACATTGCTCCTGAAATGACATGCTGTGGGGGGTGTGTGTGGTGAATTTCCCCATGGCCATTCAGGGACAGGAAAGAGCCACGTTTCAGACTTCAAGGTAATAGAAATTGTTACAAATTGACTGAGTGAAAGTGCGGTTTTGCTGTTTGGCTTTTTGAGCTCTCTTAAAAGTCTCTTTGATCCTGCAGTCAGGGGCAAGTGTCATGGCTGCATGTATTTTATGTGGTTGCTAATGGTGTCTGAGCTATTGTGGAAGTCTGTTGAACATACGGTAGGAGAGGCTTTGGCACATGGCACATTTTTATTATAGTCCAGAGCTGATAGTCATCCTCTGCATCTTAATTGCAGTTATGTTACTTTTCTAGACTTTTTTTCAAATATATCTATGCCCACAATCCTGTTGCCGTTTTTAAGATTCATATTTTTGTTGTTGAACAATTATACAAGTTCTTTACAACACACCACCACCTGAAGAGAGAACTAAAGGGGAATATCAGTTTTTTTTAGGAGGGTGTGCAAGTACTCGTGTGAAATTGTGACAGACGCACACCTGCTGAATCTGACAGGACACGCTTTGTTAATGCTGCGTTAGTGTCTGCTGTGAAATGTAGTCGTGAAACTCGTGATGAATCCCAGTCTCCGTCTGACCTCGTTGCGTTTCCATGAGGCCTCACTGACCACTACACGGTGCCTTTCAGCGTACTATTGGTCTTGTTAGCCGTTCGTTATGCCATGATATCGAATACTGTTCTTTTTATCGAAAGTACCAAAAGCAAGGAATGCTACTTCTTTTCACCTTAATATTTTTATATCAGGGGGCCTGATATTGTGTTTCCTCGTGGTTTTTGACTGTTGCTTTCCCTCAAGGATATTTGGCCCCCGGCCCTGCAATCCCTGTTGAGTAAGTGATATTTTTAGTATCCCTCAACCAAAACGCTGATGCCTGTATTTTAGAACTCTTATAAACGGCTGGCCGCTGTCCTTTTGATCATTCTTTTAAATCCACCAGGCGATGATTATGAAACTTTTTTTCCCCCCTGCATAGTCATATTTCTCTACGATAACATCACCTCCCCCTCTCTTTCTTTCTTTTATTCTTTTTTTTGTGGAGGACAAACTGATGAGAAAGGTTTTGTGTATATATAATCATATCGTCACTGTCGGGCACAAACCTCGTAACTCCAAGTTTCAAGTTTGTACGTTTTTTCACCAAGTAAAACCCTGCTTCATCATACAAGGCTGTTGCACAAAAGTAGTGAAAACGGACGATCTAAAAGCACACAACGCCTCGTGGTGTGAGGCGTTGTGTGCTTGTTGATCTGCTATTTTCACTAGTTTAGTTCATTTTTAAAATGATGAATACAAAACAAACGGCCTTGGACATACAAGGTTTCCACCCGACAACGACAATGTATATTTTTTAAACTCTGCTGTTAATCAGTGGAGGCCAATGGATGAGCTTTGTTTTATCCTTTATTATCCAATTGTTTGTGTACAATGTAGCAGCTACCATGTTCAGCTCATGTACATTGTCCTAGCAAATCCTCTTTAATGTCAGCATGATACATTTGTGACCCACACTCCTCTCCCATAGGCTCTCTAGGCTTATGCTTTGTACTTCAAGAGCCTTTTTTTGTGTGCGGGAGTGGGGGAATGAAAACGTGTTTGTTGGGTTGTGAAAACGTGTTCTTTTTTTGAACAAAGCACTTTTATTTTGGTAACTTTTCTGCACTGCTAACTGGTTCACTTTTGTTTGATCAAACTGACAGGGCACGTGGCCTGAATACAACGGTAGGGTAGAGCATTAAGTTGCCCTATAGTAATAATTTTAATTGCTACTAAAACTGAATGTTGTCAACACATTTCTTTTGGTGGGCACATCATTTGATTTATAGCACACATCTCACAGTCATCTAAAGACCTGCGACCAGAGCTGTCCTGCGGTGTTCTCATTTCTGCTCTTATCTCTGTGGTGGTTTCTGGTGCCCTGATGTTGTTCAGGAACACTTCCTGTGTCAGTAGGGAGCAGACCAGCTGCTGGCTATGCAGATGTTGTTGCAGGTAATTGGGCACTGTGAGCACAGAGTAGAGGATTATGGATGACGTGTTGTGATACCAGTCCGCCAGGCGGATGAAAGCTGTCTCTAAGGGACTTTACTCCTTATCTCAGGAAGATGGCAAGGTCTGGCACCATGGCACGTTATCTTACATCCTGTCTGTCCACCATGCAGCATACAGTGCAGTCAGGAACGCGTGTATCAAAACAGCAACGCAGTATCACCAGTGGAAGCTTGTGATTGGCTGAACCGGAGGTAGGGAGCGCTCCGTTGTGTTCGCCTGGACCTCGCGGAGGTGACGAAATTCGGGGGGGATGAAGATTTACTATTCTGTCCATAACGACAGACGGCACATAAGCCGGTAACGGCGCTGAGTCGGCTCATGTTTCATATGCGATGTTTCATAACATATATAGGCCTAAACATAAACATTCTATATTTATAAGGTCAAGTATTATACTTAATAATTGGGACTAATTAAGAACCATTATCATAGTTATAATAGGCCTACATTTACAGTAGTTTAGGCATTTTGGTTTGATAAGGTTGTGGGCAGAACAATTTCCTTGTTTGTAATTTGACTATTTTTACTTTACTATTAAAGACACTTCATAGTGAATTAGTGATTATAATAAATAGCCTATGTCATGATTGCTAGATCAGATTGTGTTTATAATATAACGCCGGCGTGCCTCCGTCATCTCCACCGAAAACAAGCGATCCCCCCTTGTTCCATTGTCGAAACTGCGTTGCTGTTTTGATTCACGCGTCAGGAACAGTGCTCAGTTGGTTGAGGGACCCTACAAGTGATCTGACTGAGTGTCTGACTTCTCCTCTGTGTTAGCTTAGCTTTATCCCTCCTGGTTTCCCCTTTAAACGGCAGATGGGAAAAAACATCATTCAACACAACATTCTAACATCATTGTGCCCAGAATGTGGTCACAGTCTCATTTGTGCAACCACATCTAAAACCCCCTTCTCTCACTGATAAAAAGAAGGCATGAAAGTTTTAATATTTCTTTCCTGAGACAAAGGCTCAACCGAATAGCTTTGGTAAAAGCCTCCACTTTGAGATACCAAGCCTCAGGGTTGGTTATATGTTCAGTGTATCTGGGTCACTTCACAGTGGAATACGTCTCTAAAACCATGCATAGTGTTCTCAAGTCATTGCAGTATGTATTCAGTTATGCCAGTTTCATTTAATATGCTCTTAGCTTGGTCTCTCGGAGGAATTGCTTACCCTCGTCTTCGGTAAAGATCATGAGTGGCTGGAGTACAGGATCAAGATTTTGGCATGGGACATAATTTACTGTACTTGTATGTCTGTGTAACTGTAAAATAAGATTTAATTTAGGCTATGTTACTGCTTAAATACTATGTTATATTATATCTACAAGCTCACATGAGAAGGGATGGGTCCATTTGGTAAAATGTGTGCACTCCAATATGGGGGTCTGTGTGAGAACCACTTGAATAGGCAATGTGTTTCTGCTACACATGAAGTAATTAACTTGGGATTCAGGTTTATAGGCCTAGAGTCAGGCTCTGCAATGACTATTTAAACTCAAACATGAACACGCATGAATACAATGGAATATGAAAATCAGATGCTGCTTTGTGTGAGTGTAGGACAAAAATTGTTGTAGTTGCAAAAAGTGTTTTAAACGCAAAATGCCAGACAATCTAGTCTGGCACAAATGGCCTGGGCCTTGCGTCATGAACCAAAGAATGCAGGGGAAAATAATTATTTTATGACCTACGGTTCAAAACTTATAGGCCAAGGCCAAGTGGCCAAGTGGGCTGTTATAACGCCATCATGAGGACGAATGTGGCCTACTGGTAGCGTAACTGCCGTAATATTTTGGAATATATTGAGGGTGTGTTTTTCAGCTTGTGCTTGGCCTGAAGCTGATCTGAGATGAGTGTCTCTGGGAGAACTGTCTGGAGTATGGAGAGTGATACTGAACATCTGGTATCCTGGAGGAACTTGTAATGGAGCATACTGTTTGATGATTACTTGCGCTGATGTGACATTTTATAACATTGATGCATTGTGACATTTTGAACAGTTTTTCCAGTGAGATTTTGCCTAAAATCTGTGAGCATTTGGTTTTTAGCCATTGAGTTTTATGATGGAAGCACAAAGTCAGGCTGTCATAAATCGGTCCCATCCTCTTTTACAGTACACTTTATGACATAATGAGACATAATAAGACAGAATAAAGCCATAATAATAAATAATGTGTTGGTAATTAGAGCTAATATATTTTATTAGACAGAAACAAAGACAGAATAGTAGAAAGAGCGAATACATTCTCTGGCACCGTCACCTGCCGCGGAACTGCAGCGGCAGACACTGCCGCACGACCGCTAGTTCGACCAGCAGTCGCACTGCATCGCCGGCGATAGGACCAGCAGTCCCGCCAGTAGGACCGGCGGCCGCCACACGGACCGGCAGGTCCCGTAGCGGTAAACTGCCTGTCTGTCTATCTGGCACCGGCATCGCTGGTGGCTGCCGCGGCCTGGACTGGAGAGTCACCGCACGGACGGGCAGTTTACCGCTACGGGACCTGCCGGTCTGTGCGGCGGCCGCCGGTCCTACTGGCGGGACTGCTGGTCCTATCGCCGGCGATGCAGTGCGACTGCTGGTCGAACTAGCGGTCGTGCGGCAGTGTCTTCCGCGGCAGGTGACGGTGCCAGAGAATGTATTCGCTCTTTTTACCATTCTGTCTTTGTTTCTGTCTAATAAAATATATTAGCTCTAATTACCAACACATTATTTCTTATTATGGCTTTATTCTGTCTTATTATGTCTTAAAGTGTACTGTAAAAGAGGATGGGACCCATACATCTAGGAGGAGGTAGAGAGGCTTGGAGACTTAAACTATCTTGTGTCAGGAGCGGCACTATCCTGTGTCAGGGGCAGGACAAGACTCCAGGGTCCTACACACAGACACACGCGTAAAACGTGCATGCACAGTGCACACACGTACACATGCACAAGCACAAACGGCACAAGCTGTGGTCTCCTTCTCTTTTAAGCAGGAGCCATTGGCCTGCAGGGAGACTCTTGTGCTGGGGTCTTGCTGATCCTCATTTCACAATCTTAATTGGTTCCTTTGCAGGGGTAGATTTTTAAATGACTAACGTGACGTTTAACCGCCTCCTCTCAGCCTAGCGATAGAAAATGAAATCTAAAGATAGCTACAGGCAGTAGCTTGGGGACATGGCTGCTTGTACATAATGCATTACTACTATAGGAGGTTTATTTTTAGCTTTACTCATATGGAGCAGCAGGAGCCTTTTGCTTGGATTGTTTGGAGGACATGGTTTTAACAATTACATTTGATTACATTTAAATTCAGAGCTTAATATCAAATCAATGTCTTGTACATGTGGTACATGTCTACTTATTATTATTGTCATAATTATTATTATTACTGTACTTATATGGTTATCAACATGGGTTATCATGGATGGGTGAATGAAATATCATATTCATTTTACAGATTTCTACATTTCTCCGCAGAAGTTTAGGGCTAATTTGGCTGGGTACATCAATAATTCATATGCATCTTAAAATATGATGAATAGTCATGAGAACTACTCTTAACCCTGCAAGGCCCAGCGTTGCTTTTTGGCAAAACATTTTAAAACATTTTTAAAAAAATGTTATAATTAGTTTTCCTGTTCTTTTTTCACATTAACATCACCATTAAATCCTATTGTTTAGTATTACAATGCCATTGGCCACGATATTTGCATATAAATACCCCCCACAGAGAATGACATTCACACCTCCCAGAGAAGTTGAAATTCCAGCGTCTGAACGAACAACATCTCACTTTTTAACTGAAGCTATTCCTCACTAAAACATAAGTAAAATGCCTGTAATATTGTTTTTCGTGATCATTAGAATGTCTAGAACATGTACATATGTTATTATTGTGAAAAATATCCCCAAAATGCAAATTAGAGCATGATTTATGATTTATGGCTATAAAACCTTACAAAAACATTATGAATTTTTTAACATGACATTTTCCTTTGATTAGGACTCCTACATGACCATCTGATTTTTTTGTAATTTTTTTGGGCCAGTAGAAATTAATTCGGGTCTTGCAGGGTTAAGCTTACAACCATGTTGCCTAAGGCCTTTCCGTGTGGTCTTCACAGGAAATCTGCTCATGAAAATGTTCTCTGAATATCCTCAAATGATTTCAGTGAATGTGCTGACCAAAGAGAATGGCTTGATCAAAATGATAATGTCGTTAACATTCACTAGTGTGATGTTTCATTGATTTTTCGCCCTCTTCCCCTTTCAGCTTTGGAAAGGAAGATGTCAGTGAGACAGAGCAGAGAGGAGTTGATCAAGAGAGGTGTGCTGAAGGAGATCTTTGAAAAAGGTAATGTGTGAGTTTCTCATGGTAATCTACAGTTATGACTAAGCTGTGAGGGGAGAAGATGTGCTGTTAAATTCCACAGCCTTGAGTTACTGTAAAATATGAACATGTTTAACCACATGAACTCTAGTGCAGGGGTCTTCAACATTTTCAGGCCAAGGACCCCATAGTTGCGACTGAGATGAAGCAGGGACCCCCACAACCGTTTCAGAGATTCTATAGTTTCATCGTTTGACAGCACAAAAATTAGGATTCATGTAAATTTGTGTTTTCAGATATTTAACCACTTGAACTGTCAATACTTAAATGGACCTTTCAGTCTGCTCTTTTTTCCCCCTCTACACCAAACCTCTTTGCCAAAAATAGCCGATCTACAAGCTCACAACACCTCGCAGCGCGAGGCGTTGTGATCTTGTAGATCTGCTATTTTTGGCTAAAGTTCTCAGAATATGGACGTTAGGGTTCAAGTGGTTAATATAAAAAAGGAGAAAAAATGTTTCTATCAAAGATTTGAAATACCCCCTGTAGTAACTCTGAGGACCCCCTAGGAGTCCCGGACCCCCTGTTGAAGACCCCTGCTCTAAGCTGCTAGAGGAGATGTTGTGCTGTTAAATTCCACAACCTTGAGTTACTGTAAAATATGAACATGTTTAACCACATGAACTCTATAGCGTCTCTATTATGGGCATGTAATAATAGGCGAAAACACTGGGTGAAACAAAGAAGGGGGCCAACTACAGAACCCTGGAGGACACTGGTCGACAAACATATTTAGTGTTTAAATGGTTCAAGTGCAGCCAGTCTTTAGTGCATACACAACACTTAGTATTGGTCATCTAGAGATATGACCTCCAAGTTCAATTTTAGAAACCATTTTGCCCAGTATTAGACTATGCTTTGATCCTGATCACACAGGTTGTGGAGCTGTACTAAAGTTGTTCCAAGTCATATGCCTGGCTGGCAATCTGATATGCTCTAAATAGAACTGGTCTGAGAGAGAGGGAGAGAGAGAGAGAGAGAGGGGCGGGGATTATAAATCCCATTATGGCAAAAAATATATTAATCTGTCATCTCATTGGCCACTGGAGTATAATCAGCTTTTAGCTGTCTGACAGCCTTCCCTGGCACAGCACACACCATCCAAACCCTGTCTAGCTCTGGATATCACTGGTGTAAGTAACTAAGTTCATTTACTCAAGTACTGTACTTAAAGGGATGGTTCCACCCCAAAAAATACTTATTTATTTATGAATTACACACCCACATACATACTTAAACAAAGCGACTTATTAACCGCTCAAAGATTTGAGTACTTTTTCCACCACTGCTGGATGGAATGAAAAGCAGCACACCAATCCATCTACTGTACATCTGTCATCATAGATAGGCGAACGGACTGGTATTCGGTGGAAGAAGTTCAGTATTTTACTCAAGTAAAACTGGCGCTACCACAATGTAGAAATTATCTTAATCTAACTGGTGGAATCAACATATACATAAAGTATCAAGTGTTTAACTGCTATTTCAATATAAAATAGGACTCAAATTGTTAATGTATGTTTTGTAGTAATCAAACTCTACAAAGTAACTTAATAAGTTAATAATTGTAGTGGAGTAAAAACTACAATATTTGCTTCTGTAGTGGACTAGAAGTTTATGTAGGAGTATAAATTGGAAGGAAATACCTAAACATTGTACCTCATGTACACCACTGGAATCATGGGTGATTCTTGGGTGTGCAAAAGTTAGATTTCCCATCAGAAAGAGTAGCAGGAAATGGTACATGCTTTTTTTGTACGTTTGTTCATCAGTCATGAATCTAGGCCTTGTCACCATAATTCCGTCAGATCTCCAAAACTATAGGAGGAAACTTGGAAAGTGTGCTGCTAGAAGCTGTCATCCTCCACGGTTGTTTGAACAGGTCTCTTGTGTTGAAATGAGTCATATCATCTTGTTACCAATTGGATGCCTCAGGTGGCAACCAGAAACAAGGAGTTGTGGCTGGCACCGTCACGGTAGAATCAGTTGATGGAAAAATGTGCACACACTCTTAATCGTCCTTGGGATTTTGAAAGGCGCCATATAAAATTATGTGTGTGTATGCAGACGGCAGATGGGTAAATTAAAGGAAGAAGCTGAATAAATGACTGGAGAAACATAAAGATTATTGCATGTGCTTCCATACAGGCACTACATGAGACGATACATTTGACAATTAAACGATTAACATCATCATTTGAAAAGACGCCCAGGTTCTCTATTGGATCAGGAAAAGATCTGAAGTGACTATAGAAGAGGGTTCGTTGTTGGAGCATGGATGTCACAAACGCTGCTCTGTAGACTGATTAGTGTTGGCATAGGAACGGCAACTAAAGTGATGCAATTCGATATATGGTAAATAGAAAATGCGGTCAAAAGCTCATATTCAATGTTGGTTATATTGTGAATCCCCCATTACATTTGAGTGGTACAGAAACCATACATAGGCATTGGTTTCAAAGTCCCTTGGTCAGATGAGTAATTCTTAACTGTATTCTTCACAAGTGGGCGGTGCATCATGGGGGCATTTTTCTGTCATGTTTTGGATCCATTGTACTTCTTAGGGAGGGATGGGTCACTGCAAATCAATACAAAGTTATTCTGATTGATCACCATGCTGAATCGTTTGTCCTAATGCAGAGGTCTTCAACAGGGTGTCCTCAGAGTTACTACAGGGCGTCCTCCAAATCTTCCAATTCTTTTAATATTAACAACTCAAACCCTAGTGTCCCCATATTCTGAGAACTGTAGCTTGTAGATCAGCTATTTTCGGCAAAGAGGTTTGTTTTAGAGGGGAAAAAGAGCAGACTAAGTACAGAGTAAAAGGTCAAGTGTATTAGGTAATGACGGCTCAAGTGGTTAAATATCTGAAAACACAAATTGACATGAATCCAAAATACACTGATGATTGTGCTGTCAAACGGTTAAACTATATGGAATCTATGAGAAGGTTGAGGGGGTCCCTGCTTCATCTCTCTCTCAACTAAGGTGTCCTTGGCCTGAAAACGTTGAAGACCCCTGTGCTAATGGGAATGGTCTCTTGAGAGGTTGCTGAGTTGTGTTGAGTATGAAAATAATGTGAATCATAAACTATGGCCTTTGCGGTCGGTCAGTAATACGTTAACCCATTCAGAACGGGACGGGTACACATTATTGTGTATCATTATTTTATGCTTTAACTATTGAAAAATAGCAGATATACAAGCTCTGCTATTTTTGAAACATTGTGTAAATTCGAATTTTGACCCGATTCTATAAGTGTCTTTTGAATCCTTCTAAGATTTTTTGAAAAACCTATGTTTCTATGTCGGCAATCTGGCCAGCCATCGTCAAAGAAAAGGTCCTTTTCACTTAACTGGAGCTCAGTTAGTCTGTTCTTGAGAGACTACTATGTCAGTGGTTCTCAAACCTTTTCATGTGAAGGACCCCCAAAATGATATGTATTTGGCCACGGACCCCCATCTCAAAATATTTAGTTCCAGGGACCACCCAGAAGCAAAATTCGAGTTACAAACGTTCGCTTTGAAAATACATATATTCAAATATTTGCACACATTTTCACGACTTTTTCCAAAAATAGCAGATCTACAAGCTTGCAGCGCGGCACTCGGTGCCGCGCTGTGAGCTTGTATATCTGCTATTTTTCAGTAGTTAAAGCATTCAATAATTCTAGGCCTAAATTAAAAGTGACGTGTCCAGGGAGTGTTCTCGGGGGACACGGGCCTCCCATAGAATGGGAGGTGCCACACCAGGTGCCACCCCGTTAGACACTTTGAAAATGCACTCTGAGCATTCTATTCAGCTGAATTCAATTAACCCATTTAGGCCTAGAATTATTGAATGCTTTAACCAGTGAAAAATAGCAGATATACAAGCTCACTGCGAGCTTGTAGATCTGCTATTTTTGAAAAAGTCGTGAAAATGTGTGCAAATCTTTGACTATATATTTTTTCAAAGCGAACATTTGTAACTCAAATTTTGCTTCTGGGTGGCCCCTGGAACTGAATATTTTGAGATGCGGGTCCGTGACCAATTACATATCATTTTGGGGGTCCTTCACATGAAAAGGTTTGAGAACCACTGACATGGTAGTCTCTCAAGAACAGACTAACTGAGCTCCAGTTGAAGTGAAAGGGACCTTTTCTTTGATGATGGCTAGCCAGATTGCTAACACAGAAACATAGGTTTTTCAAAAAACCTTAGAAGGATTCAAAATACACTTATAGAATCGGGTCAAAATTCAAATTTTCACGATTTTTCAAAAATAGCAGATCTACAAGCTCGCAGCGCGGCACTCGGTGCCGCGCTGTGAGCTTGTATATCTGCTATTTTTCAATAGTTAAAGCATAAAATAATGATACACAATGTGTACCCGTTCTGAATCAGCTGGAATGTGTGTCATAATCAGACTAACTTTGTTTTTATTGTTTCTCACCAGCAACTGTCGAATTCCGATCTTCAATGGATGGCAGAGTCTGCACTCAGGACCACCCCTCTCTAAAGTCATCTATGATCATGCCCAGCAAGAAGTCTTTTACATACCCAGGTGACTTTCAGGGTACCCCTGCCAAGCCCCCGTTGTACCACAAACAGCCTCCTGCCCTCCCTCCAAAGCCTTTCTCCAGGATCTCCAACCACAGCACAGGTGAGTTACTGTATCTACATTTCTCGATGCACAACACACTCAAACAGTGGTGGTTGAAATACCCTGTTACATGTTAAAGTCCTGCTTCCGGGGCGCCCTCTGGCTTACCCATTCCTGTCAGTCTACTGTCCTGTCGATAAAGGCATAAAAGCCCCAAAACAAATATTAAAGAAAAAAATAATAATAATCCTGCATCCAACATTTGACTTACTGTTTTGCGTTTTCTTCAAAACAGAAAACACATTTGCTACTACAGTGTTGTCCAAAACTAGCGCACATCAGTACACATAATCTATGATTGACTCATGTGATACATGCAGTTGTATCAGTAAGATTTCAGATTCCGATTGTCTACGAGGGGCCCGTATTGGAAACAAAATGGAAATCATGAGGGGTTGCATCGTCCATAATTGTACAAAAAACGGTTAACGGCTTCCTCACGTCCTGACGGCTGCATCCAACAACTGACACAGCCCTGTGTAGGCAGGCAGCCCAGCCTGACAGATGGCTGTGTTCACCGTTCTGAGGAGTCCACGTTGCTACTTACAGGGTTCCCACGGTCATGAAATTCCTGGAAATATTTTGAAATTAGAAAAATATGTTTCCAGTACTGGAAAAGTTTTGGAATTGATCAAGGGTCCTGGAAGGTCCTGGAAAAAATAGCTATGCATTGTCTTTGGTTATTGATTTTGTTAATACCTCTCTGAAATGACAAATTAAACGTTGGCCAAATTGTCAAATATTAGAGGCATTGCGCATAGGAGTAAGCGACTCGTTATTGAGCTGAATTATTGTTCTATAGTCGTGGAAATTGGGTTCAATATTCTGGAAAAGTTTTGGAAAAGTTTTGGAAATTAATTGGTAGAAATGTGTGGGAACCCTGTACTTATGAATGCATTCATGTCTTCATCACCTAACATTTTGCAGCTGGTAATGGGGTCACTGATCAGTGTGCTGTATGTACTGTTGGGGGCTTGTAATACTGCATCATCATTTATCAGTTGAGTTTTTAGTTGGTAATCTAAACATGGTTATCGTCGTCGTTGTCGGACAGAAACCTCGTATCTCCTGCGTTTTCATAAAAAGCCCTGCTTCATCATACGTGTCGCACAAAAGTAGTGAAAATAGCCGATCTACAAGCACACAATGCCTACATTGGTTTTTAAAATAATAAAAAGAGAAGGGAAGGTTTTGGACATACAAGGTTTCCACCCGACAGCAACAATATGCAATATCCCTGCTTGTGGGTCAGAAACCAGCTAAACCGCAAAACGTTAAATTTCCCAGGAATTAAAAAACTAAATACGTTTTTCAGGAAATGAAGAAAACCATATTTTTTAAACAAAGCAATATTGCCTCATCCAAGTTGGTATTCTGACTTTATACATAGTCAGATACTTGCATGTGTCATTATATTATCACGACTTTACCCAAATCCAGCTCAAGTGGACAATGCAGGGGAGATGGGGTGGAGTTAGTTTGTTGGACAGACAGAGGATCCAATGGAGTTGGGAGGTTTTATCAGAAGTGCTTTTTAATATCTTGGTTCAATATGTAAGCCATTTACCATGAGAGGGAGTGGGTTGTTGGCTGATTTACCACTGTTTCAGGGTTGTGGCACGAGGCGAAGCCAAGCTTTTCTACCACTTCTACCATATAAATGAAAGAAAAAACTGTTGTAACTTGGAAACAGTGGGCGGGGTCCATGAGCCAACTCAAGGTTGTTGACTGATTTACTACTGTTTTAAGCCAATCGGAATCCAGTATCTGAACATGTGACCACAAAAAGTGGTAGAAATATATATTTTAACCAACAGAGACGTAACGATTGGGTTGATTTATGAAAAAAATAAGAAAAAAGGTTTGTGCCCATCTGCCACGATACACTAAAGCTGCCAAATAATTGTAGTGGAGTAAGCGACTGAAATTATCTGCCTCTAAACTGTAGTGGATTAGATTAGTATAAAGTAAAAAAAAAAATTAAATGCTGAAGTAAAAGTTTGACAGTGACATTTCTGTCACTGTCAAATCTGTCAGTCCCTGGGAAGTGGCATTACCTTGGCCTAGTTGGCAGTAAATCAACAAATGGGCCCACTGAGAGTTTGTGCACTCTGTTTTGCTCTGGTATGAATCATGGTGCGTACTGGCCTTGTCATGTTATTATATTTCATGGCTGTCGGCAGAAACATCTTATCTCCATATTTCAACTTTTTATACGTACATATGTGTATTTCTATTCTTGTAAAGTAATGTCCTATGTCGTCATACTACAGTGTCACACAAAAGTAACAAAAATAGCAAATCTACAAGCTCATAGTGCATCGCATCTGCAATTTTTGCAAGTGAAAGTTGTTAATTGTGTGTCAGTTTTTTTTTATTATTATAAACAAGCTTGTGACTAAGTACTACATAGGATCCTTTGTTTGGAACACATGTTCTTTTTCCATATCCTCAAAAGGAACGGTTGTGAGCTTGTGACAAAGTAATAACTACATGGGAACACATGTATGTCTATTGGAAAATAGGTTCTTGTTTTTTCCATTTCCTGACAAGTAACTGTTTGGACATACAGTACAAAGTTTCCATCTGACTTGGACGATTTGCTTTAGGAAAGTGGAAAATGTAAGTCACCCGACTTACATTTCTGTGGAGTCACAGTGGCTATTTACTACCACGAACAGCAGCTAAAGTTCGAACAAACACATCTGCTGTTGTAACTTGATTTAATGTGGTAAACAACTTAATGTTTCTAAATGAAGATGTGCAAAGTTTCCTGTAGTGCATCAAAGTGAGTGTACACTGATGCTGACCTTCAAAGCAGCCCAAGGTACAGCTCCTCCATACCTCCAAAACCTGATCAACCCCTACAACCCTACCCGTTCACTCAGATCAGCCAACATAGGGATGCTGACAAAACCCTCCCTAAAAACCCCAGGGCAAAAATCCACTCGTCCTAGACAATTTGCCCTCCTGGCCCCCAAACTGTGGAATAAACTCCCTGTCACACTTAGAACTACAGACTCACTCCCTAGCTTCTGCCGTGGACTGAAGACTCACCTCTTCAGACTCCACCTAAACCCATCGCACTACTGTAACACTCTCCTTCCATCGATGACCACACATGACGTTAGATAGCATTTTTAGGTTTTTAGAAACGTTTTTACTGATTAGCTGCGTGGTTTACCAATGTTATTATTTTTCTAGATTGATATTCCTATGCATTTGTTGTGTTGTTGTTGATTTACTGACTTATCTTGCTTATTATATTGATGTATTAACTGCTTATTGTAAGTCGTTTTGGAGTAAAAGCGTCTGCTAAATGTCTAAACTGCTCATGTTCTTTGTCTTCCCCTTGATGCCCTCTGCAGACTCTTGCCAGACCATGAAGCTACCCTGCATGCTCGGGGGGAGGCTCTCTCCCCCTCTACCTCCCAAGAAGGTGATGATTTGTGTGCCTCTAGGGGGGCGGGGAACCTCCCCCTCTCCGTCCCCCATCCCCCTCAGCACCTTCGCCCAGAAGTGTCCCCCACCTCAGGGCATGCCCCCGCACCACGGCACCCTGCTGCCGTCCCAGCTCCACCACAGCCACGGCCACCCGCTGCAGCTCCAGTACGGCAGCATGCACCACCCCAGCCGCATCATCGAGGAGCTCAACAAAACCCTGGCGCTGTCCATGCAGAGGTTTGAAAGGTTGGTGACTTTGAAAATGAAGTAGACCATACATGGGCAACTGGCGGCCCGGGGGCCACATGCGGCCCCCACCTTCACTTAATGCGTCCTGCAGGTTAATATTGGAGTACTGATATATTATTGATTTCAGCTGTTACAATTCCAAACATGGAGAAAATGACCAGCTTTAATTACTTCAGTCTATATCTATACTATAATTTTGCGAATGTCTGAGTGAGTGAGTGTCTGTCTGTCACAGCGTTTCTCCTCGGTGGCTGGAGCAATTGATCTGAAATCGCATCACCATAAGCATATGAACACACCTGACATAACTGTGAAGCCCGTTTGTCACTTTCACAAATCGTATGCTGTATATTAGCATTTTTATGGTGTATCTACTATCTATTCTGCATCTAGCATGAGGCACATCTATTCTGCATCTAGCTTGAGGCAAAATGTTTAACCAGCTCTGTGTGTGTGTGTGTGTGTGTGTGCAGGCAGGTGGGTGTGTGTGCAGGCGGGTGGGCGGGCGGGCTGGGGGGGGGGGGGGGGACAGTATCTCTGTAGCCATTAAACGAAACGGGTTTCTTACATTGATGCTCCTACATCATGCAAGCACCAGTTAAAGTTACTTTCCATCCCTCATATACTGTGTGCACAGTGCACATCCCATAACCCACACACTGCACATCATTTTGGAGCTCATATCTTTGAACGGGTAAGGCCTAGTTAGTAGCTAAATGACTAGCATACTGTTACTGTATTTTTTTACGACTATTGTTTTTGTATTTAAGTTCATAAAGTTAACATAAGAACATATAAATGCATTTGACATTTTAAAACAAAAGAAGAAAAAATAAAGTAACTTTTTGGGATTCCAATTAAAAAATAGCAAAAATAGCAGATCTACAAGCTCAAAATGCATCGCCCTGCGACGCGTTTTGAGCCTGTAGATCGGCTATTTTTGCTATGTATATGCATTGTGGCCCTCTGGAGTGAGTGTGAAAATTTAGTGGCCCTCTCAATCATCAAAGTTGCCCACCCCTGAAATAGACCATGGGGTGCAACAGTTAATCGAACTAATCGGTTTGATTTATAAAATCACACTCGTGTGTGTGTGTGTGTGTGTGTGTGTGTGTGTGTGTGTGTGTGTGTGTGTGTGTGTGTGTGTGTGTGTGTGTGTGTGTGTGTGTGTGTGTGTGTGTGTGTGTGTGTGTGTGTGTGTGTGTGTGTGTGTGTGTGTGTGTGTGTGTGTGTGTGTTCGTGTGTGTGTGTGTGTGTGTGACAGCGCCCCTCCCTTAACATGTGTGGTCAGAAAAGGTTACTGCAGGCGACAGACAGACAGACACACAGACAGACCCACACACGGCCACGTATAGGAGCGTTGTGACCACCGCTCAAAAATATGTTGATGATCAATCATTTAATAAAATGACAGATTAATAATCTAATGTCATTGTAGGCAATATATTTTCCAAAAATATATACTGTATTTTCACAATTTTTCATGACAGTTGTGCGGAAAAGTATAAAATGGTTCTTAATTGATTTATTGATATATGAAAAATAAAAAATACTTTGATTCATTTAATAAATGATAGAATAGAAAATAATCTAGTTGCAGCCCTAAAGTAGACCCTAAGAGCTATCCTCTTAGCTGGTCCTTCAGTTGAATTTACCCTTCTGTACGCAAGCACAAGCTCTGGGAACAAGATGACCGCATGCTTGAGTCACCCGGCATGTTCTGAAGTTTATGAAGCACAGAGAACATTTGCAGAGGTTGCGCAAAACTAGCTGGAAGACTGTCATGACTGAGTGCTAAGCAGGATAGGATATGAATAGGCACACAAGAAAACATGACGTTGAAGAAAGCAGATCGCTTGTACTTGAACAGTGGCATCCTGTATCCTTGAGCCTGCAGCAGCCTGATAAAGCTGCACACATGGCGTCACAAAAACATTGCTGTTGCTGTCGGGCAGAAATCTTGTACCTCTATACTTTACATTACATAACATTTTGTAAGGGAAAGTGATTAAGACAGGGGTCTTCAACGTTTTCAGGCCAAGGACCCCTTAGCTGAGAGAGAGAGAGAGAGATGAAGCAGTGACCCCCGGATTCCATATACCGGTTTCATCATTTGACAGCACAATCATCAGTGTATTTTGGATTCATGCCATTTGTGTTATCAGATATGTAACCACTTGAACCATCAATACTTCATAAACTTGACCTTTCATCTGTACTTAGTGTGCTCTTTTTTCCCCCCTCTACACCAAACCTCTTTTCCGAAAATTGCCGATCTACAAGCTCACACGAGGCGTTGTGAGGCGTCTGGGCGTCCCAGACGCCCTGTTGAAGACCCCTGGATTAAGACTATTTGTGGCTTTTATAAATATTTTAAGTTTAACCATTGAAAAGTATTACAATGTTTGACGAAATTATACCTATTATATTGGATCCACTGGAGTTCCTTTGTACAAGATTTCTTCCCGATAGCCACTACTGCAGGGGTCGGCAATTAGATTTGGCCTCGGGCCAATTCTTTTCTAAGTCATGAGCTGGCGGGCCAGAACATAATAATGAAAGGCTAATTTAGGAAATTGATAGTTAAACATTAATGTTACTGGAATTCCAAGACAGACTGCCTTACAAGACATAGGCATCTGTGATTTAAAAAAAAAAAAGATAAAAAGAATACAAGCGCATTGCATACTGTAATATTAACAGGCTGAGATAACACAATGTCTTGTCGATGTGTTGAAGCATTGGGTTTAAAACATTGATTGTTCATCTTGTCTTGTGAGCACTCAGTAGCTTGAGGTAGCACCCAATGCTACAACAACAACCATCCTACCATATTGAAAATTCAACTTTGTAAAAAAGCAGTTTTGGCCCGCGGGCCGCCTATTGCCGACCACTGATCTACTGTATATGCTTATGTAGCTCCTAGAGTGAATGGTATGGTTGTTCGAAAAATTATACATCCTGTACTGAGGAGGTGCGTGTCAGACCTCCTATATATTTTAACATTTACTTGGTTGATTACCTCACATTATCTCTTGTTTCTGTTAGATACGCTGACGGTTCTTGTGCTGCTGGGTGATTTAAAAAGAAACACAGATATAACAGACTTGAACCTTTTTTAGTAAAGATACTAGTATGATGCTCTGCTTCCGACACACTGTATAGATCTGTGCTAGAACACCCACTTCCGCAAAGCATGGCCTTACCGCGTTTGTAATGGTCTTACCTAGGGATGGGACAATACGCGATATTATCGTTTATCGTGATAAAAAACACTCGCGGTAATCATATCGTGGAGATTTAATGTATCGTGATATCGTCCTCCGTCATGCACTGGGATCAATTCACCTACTTGATATACTTTTTTTCACTCTCAATCAAACGTCTTTGCCAAAAAATAGCCGATCTACAAGCTCACAACGCGTTGTAGATCTGCTTTTTTTGGCAAATGTTCCGCCCCAGGATAATGGATTTTGATTATCGCGATAATATTGTAAATCGTGATTTCTTTTGTCACAATAATCGTGATATGATATTTTCATATCGTACCATCTCTAGTCTTACCGTTATTTATTTATTTGAAAGGATAGGGTAGGGGATTGGATATTATGCAACATACACAGAAAGATACACAGAAAGACATGGCTTCACCAATGACTTTAAACGCTGGATAAACCGTTATTTATAGTCAGTCTGAAAGCATGGACTATTGCATAACATCATGCATTGTCGTTGGTTCTTCAAATGGTTCATTTGTTTAGCACTTGTTATCATTTGAGGTACATTCAGCTACGGTCCTTTTTTATGGTAGGTGCTGAGCCGTAGTTTGTGTTTTTCCACTTTATGTTATACAAGTTGTGTACGTTGTTTCCCTTCTGTTCATCGTAGTTGAAAGGCTTGCAAGGGATTGCGTAGCATTTGTACTTTATGTGTATTTGCACCCTTCGTGTAGTTGAATACTCTAGTGTGATCCTGCCACATAGCTTCTGCACAAATGTTTCCATTCTTGTCTTTCTGGCCCTCTCAATACTTGTTTTTGACCCGTGGGCATCCTGTCAATGCTCCCGTTCGCGGCTCCGTGCGACGCAGAATATTCAGTGATTTTTTTTCAAAGGTAGGCCTACGTGAAAAATCTTTTTGTTGTCGCAGAGAATGAGTTAATAAACAGAAAATAAACATTCAAGGGTATTTCATGAACTCTTTGCTCCTGTGTCTCCCAGCTCTGCCTTACATGGCGGTGGACAGTGTGCTCTCCTGGACAGGCGGGACCTCCCGTTGGCTATCATAGACTGTGACGACGACAAGGAGAACATGCCAAATGAGAGCGACTACGAGGACCTGCCCAGCATGTACAAAGATGAAGAGGACGACGATGAGGATGATGACGACGATGAAGATGATGACTCCATATTTACAAGTAAGCGCTATTGATAGATGAGATAGATCGATACCTTTACTTTATTATCCCAAGCCAGGGGGAAAATCAGTTGCCCGGAGGCAGCATAGCAGTATAAGGATATTTACAAAGTTACAGAGAAGTATGAAAAGAATAAAAAAAGAACAGAGTACATTAAAGAGCAAGGTACATCAAAGAAAGGGAACGAAGAATATAAACATGAAGTGACAAAAACACTCAATGCTCAAAGTGAAACCGCCAACTTAAACAAAAACAGGTCATTGCGATTGCAGAATCATTTTTGATGATTTTTAACCAGCATCCATATTCTGTGGGGAACATTAGCCAAATTGGCAGCACTACAAGCTCTTGGCAAAGAGATTTGGTGTAGACGAGGAAAAAAAGCTGTCCAATTAGTGACAGCTCTCCAGTTTACCAAGTCCAGAGGGTTTAAGTGGTCACTGACACTGCAGAATCATTTGATGGTTTGTAACTGGGCATTTTGGCACAGCAAAATGATTTTGATGGTATTTAAGTGGTCACTGCGACACTGCAGAATGATCGTTTTCAAGCTGTCAGACGAGGAGTAATCACAGTACCCTACTTTGTTCTCTAAAAAGAACAGTGTAATGTGTATATTGGACCTTGCTAATGCTCACAATACCAGAAATCTTGATCGCCTCTTGACTTGATTGTTTAAACATGACATTATGGGCCGCTATGCTCGATAATGAGCTTGATAAGCCCAAAGCTTTTTGAGAAAATGTTTGTATTGTAACAAGACAATTACAGCCCCTAAACAAAGACATCATGCGTGATGACGTACGTTAACTCTACTTAATAATTCACGAGGTCAGAATGATTGACAGGTGCCTGTGTCAATCAACTTCAACTACTTCAATGTGAGCTACTCCCCGCAAGCTGTTGGTTCGTGTGCCTACCCCCTTCCCCCGCCTCCCCCATTCGTCCTCCCCGCACAGCGGAGCCAGTGTGTTGCGCTTGTGGTAGTAGAAAATATTCAAACGAGAACTTTGAAGGCCGAAGTAAAGAAGGGTTCCATCATGTGAACGGCAGTATCACATTCAGCCAATCACAAGCTGCGGCCGACATCTCATCTCCTATGAACACACATTGTTTCCGTAGCCGCTGCCATGTCAGTCTATGGGAACGACGATGTGTCTCTCAGCGTCACTCGTCAGCCCGCCCGTCTTTACATATTAATGTCTTCAATGAGTTATGGCCCGTCTACTTTTTGACCGTAGAATCCCGTTCCCAAGGTAGAGAATAACTGGTTTAGCAGATTTGATGTCCCTGCAAGCTCTCTTGTAGGGATGGGACGATAAGCGATATTATCGTTTTTCGTGATAAAAAAACACTCACGATAATCGTATCGTGGAGATTTAATTTATCGTGATATCATCCTCCGTCATGCACTGGGATCAATTCAACTCTTATTTGCCGAGCTGCATATCCGGTACCCTTTATAATTGGTAAAAGGTACTTATAATATACGTACTTGATACAGTCTTTTTTTCCCCCACTATCAAATGTCTTTGCCAAAAAATAGCCGATCTACAAGCTCAACACGTCACAACGGCAACGTGACACGCTGTGAGCTTGTAGATCTGCTATTTTTTGGCAAATGTTCCGCCCCGAATAATGGATTTTGATCGCGATATCGTAAATCGTGGGGTGCCCGCTGGCCTACTGGTCCAGGGGCATACCACTTAGGCATTGCCACGTAGGCATGGATGCCTGGCGGCGGCGCCGGTTCGTTTCCCGATCCGGACGTCACTCTCCATCTCTCCCCCCATTTCCTGTCAGTCTACTGTCCTATCATTAAGGACGAATCTTTGAATATCGTAAATCGTGATTTCTTTTCTCACAATGACGATATGACATGTTCATGTCGTCCCATCCCTGCTCTCCTGCAGTGATTGTGACTGACTGTCATTCCAGGTAGGTTGGCTGTGAAGGTGCTGAGGAAGGACTCTCTGGCCATCAAGCTGAGCAACCGTCCGTCCAAGAGAGAGCTGGAGGAGAAGAACATCCTGCCCATGCAGACGGACGAGGAGAGGCTGGAGTCCAGGCAGCAGATAGGCACCAAACTCACACGGTCAGTGAGATGCATGCACACACACACACACACACACACACACACACACACACACACACACACACCTCACACTAACGGAGTTATGGGTACATGTTAAGCCCCATCTGAAAAATGGCATAAATGGTTGATCTACAAGCTCACAATGTTTCAAGATGCGTAAACAAAATGTATTAAAAATACTCTTTTCACATATGACAACGCCACAGTGGTTCAATTAACATGGAGGATGTTACTGTGCAGTGTGCACGTAATCCTTAATTTTGCTTTCTTGTAAGCCAATTGAATATTACACTGCAGCCAACTGCTGCATGGTAGCTTTGGAACAGTGCTGCGCTTGGAGCCAAACGAGAGCTGTTTTGGAGCTCTGGTGTGATAACGGGATTGTGACGGGCCAAAAGCAAATGCACTCGTCAACTTCGCACCGTCCGATAGCACTTTTCTGTCACTTAATTTGTCCCCTTCAGTGTCCGATAAAGATAAGCCCTCCATCTCGTTAAAGAGAGCCTCTGAAGATGGAGCTGACCTAATTTCGGCGACGCATCATCTCTCTCCCTCCCACTCTTGCTCACTCTCTGAATCTCTCTCTCTCCCTCCCTCCCTCCCACACTCACTCACCCAGTCACACTCTCTCCCATTCTCTCTCTCTCTCTCTCTCTCTCTCTCTCTCTCTCTCTCTCTCTCTCTCTCCCACTGGCTGCCTTCCTCCCTCGCTCACTGAGTCACCACAGTTGATGTATGTATGTGCCAAATTATCACCACTACACTCCTCCACAAAACAGTTGCATATTTTCTTGTCCATACTGACACACACACACACACACACACACACACACGTACTGTGTGCAGTACAGTTATTGTACGTCACACACACAATGCAGCACACAGACACAGATTAAACAGGTTTGTGAATTCAGTGGATCACATACAACGCTTCCTCCCCATGGGTCACAATTCTTCATCCACACTTTTCTTTCCTCTGTTCTCGATGTGTTCTCACCCTATGAGAGCAAAGATGAGCTGAGGATGAGAGGACATGATGTTAAGCTCATAACGGGGCTGAGCGATATGGATAAAATCAAATATCAATAGTTAAGACCAAATACCTCTATTGATATTTATTTATTTAAAAAATGTGAACATTTTGCTATTTCCTTTGAACATTTCAAATTTTTGAAAGTATCAAATAAAATGGGGCTTAAGTTATTTAAAACCAGGAAAAGACAATACAACCCTTATGCCATGTCACGATATTACGATATCCAAAATCGCAGACGATATCCAGACTCGTATGGTCTTACAACCCTAACCCAGCCCTGCCCCATGACTAATCGCATCAGCAGCAACAAACAGAACGCTAGACAAGTACAATGCGAATGGAGGCATGGGAAATGCGGTTGCTAGGAAGGGGAAAGCGAGGGTGTCAACTAGAGTGGTTGGCACGCTAGCCTCTGTTCCCCCCACTGCGTCTGGAACAAGCTACGCTCCCAGAAGGCCCGCCCGCCTGCCTGCCTGCCTGTCGTATTCCCAAAAAAGCCCTGCCTCACTCTCTCCTTTCACCAGTGCAGTGGTTTTCAACCTTTTTGAAGCGGTGAAAACCGCTTCCAAGGTATAGCTTTGTCTGTCCCGTACATGTCCCGTGCATAGCTTTGCATAGCTTTGTCTGTCCCGTACATGTCCCGTGCATGTCCAGTCCAGAATGAAGAATTGAGGATTGGTCAAGCTTCACATGACAATTTAGCTCTCCAGACAAAATCATTAATTCATTCAACACTAAAAATATAGAACTAAAGCACATAGAAAGTATAGATCTAGAACACAGAATGTATAGATCTCGAACACAGATTTCATAGCTCTAGGACCATAGAATAAAAATACACCGCTTCACTTCAAACCGAGGTTTGATTTTTCATATCAAGGGCCATTCTGGAGACCACCATTTGATGAGATTCAGACCAAAAACGTAGAATATTTTGTTATAGTTGGATAGGATTTTGTCCACAATTCCATGCTGTTTACTGTAGATGTGGTACCAAAGGACTGATAACGGGTCAATCAAAATAACAATTCTTCGACATTCTCAATTATTCTATACATTCTCTAACTGTGTAGACTTCTTGTAAATTAAGCAATGCAGGTGTTTAACAATAATTTAAAGATCTATAAGGTTCCATTTGGTTACCAACTCCATGATTTAGCTGGGGACCACTTGGAACCCCCTGAAGGACCACTGGTGGTCCCCGGACCTGCACTAGTGTCATCAGAAACGTTATTCACAATGATGTGCCATTTGTCCACCAGCACAGTCCTTGGTGTTCAGCCAATCAAAGCTGATCACGATAAATCCTGGTGTAGGACACACTGACCTCTGCACTGTTCTCTCGTCCTTGTTCCCCACGGGGAAACCCATGGAAGTGTAATGTATTTACCATTCATCAAATGGTTTTATCACATTGGCCTTTTCCTAAAACCATGTGCAATTCCTTGCATAATGTCATTATGGTGTGGGTCCTGTGACCTCATACACACAGACTGCCGCTTTGTTGCATAACGAAGATGACAATGATGATTCGTGGGGAGATTAAATTGTAGGGGATTGTTTAGTGTGTGTGCAGGGATGGTTGGACATTGATCAGATGTGTACAGCCAGCATTGGGAAGCGAAGGACTCATGCAGTCCCCTCCCCATCTTGTTTCCCTTGAGTGGGTGCACTCGAGCATGGAAAAGACACGATACCAGGAGGGGCGAGACAAGCAACTCCTTATCCTGATTTATACTACATGTATGGTGCATGCTGATCTACAAGCTCGCCGTACCGTGACACGTTGAGAGCTTGTAGATCGTCTATTTTCTTTTTGCTCAATGGAGTACAGCCCTGAGGCTGCAACCCTGAACTTGACTTGACAGTTCTGCTGTTTGACAGTTGTCAATCAGCTAGACAGACTTATCATGTTAAAATGGACCTGTGTATTTTCACGCTTTGAGTTCAACATGGTCACGTTGTCTCCAATCCATTTACTATAACCTTGCTGGCTGCCAGATTTGTCTATTTTCTGTATGTGAATTACAGAAATTGGAGATAATTTAACACGTTGCAAGCCGCGGCAGAACCCTCTGAACAGAGGTAGCGCCGAAGAAATAAGCCATTTATTTACAAACATGTTTTAAAAAAACAAAGCCCACATGATAACAACACGTACTGGAGTGCTCGACACAGCGTACATATTCATCCTGCAGAGGTCGGCGATCTTACTTTGGCGAGGCGGAGGGGAGATCAATTCCATTCGTTTACGTGCGGCGAAGCAGGGAAAGGAGCGATAGAGAAGCGGCGCCCGAACGTGATTGAAACCGCGATCCACGAACAGAGACAAAGACCAGCCATCTTGTTTGAGCTTCTTGCTGAGTTTCAACACTGGGGAGAGGATGAGGCTCCTCCTGGCCAGCCATCCATCCAGAATGTGAGTCAACGGCGTGGCCTGCTGGATATTAGGAGTATCACACCCAGCACCAGAAAATGACTGTCAGAGCATATTAACCCTTTCAGATCGCTCCAAAAAGACACAGAGAAGAATTTCCGATGTTTTTTTTTTTTTTATTATAATTTATATCAAAAGTCCGGGAATAGACGGCGTGGCTGATGGGACCCAGTAGGAAGTCCGAGGGAGTACGGCCAGGCTTAGAAGGTGTTAAGCACAAATCTCACTAAACTTTCATGAAGTAAAACAACAACTTATTGTGAGCTTGTTGATCAGCTATTTTCAGCATGTGACACCAGCACAATGCCAATGCATTGTGAGCTTGTAAATCGGCTATTTTCAGCATGTGACACCAGCACACACCAATATTAATGTCTTTAGACCTCATGCACTGATGTGCATGTCCATTCCTCATATAGGATGTGTGCAGCTGTTATGCTCCACAATCCAGCATCGGCACAGGCTGATTATCTGATTTCTTTTGGCACTCGTCTCCATGTTGCACTAGCCCTCTAATGCAGCTCCTAATGCTTTATACAGGGTTTCCATGGTCATGAAATTCCTGGAAATATTTTGAAATTAAAAAGTATTTTTCCAGTACAGGAAACGTTTTGGAATTGATCAAGGGTCCTGGAAAAAATAACTATGCATTGTCTTTCGTTATAAATTTTGTTAATTCTGAAATGACAAATTAAACATTGGCCAAATTGTCAAATATTATAGGCAGAAATTGTGAAAATAGCAGATCTACATGCTCACAACGCCTCGCAACGCAAGGCGTTGTGAGCATGTAGATCGGCTATTTTCACAATAAAACCGTGTTATACAAAATTCCTCAACTCTCTTCAAATATGATAATTTGGGGGGTCACGGCCTGAAAAGGTTGAGAACCACTGGCATACACTACCTGTCTTTGGGCATTGCGCATAGGAGTAAGCGACTCGTTATTGAGCTGAATTATTGTTATATAGTCATGGAAATCTGGTTAAATATTCTGGAAAGGTTTTGGAAATTAATTGGTAAAGATGTGTGGGAACCCTGTTTATACTTCGTCTTACAATCCAGCACTTGTAGATCGGCTGTTTTTGACACACAACATGGGCAAATTCAGCAGTCTTATGTGTATGTCTAATGCCGTGGGTTGCAGAATTTTTTTAAACGGTGTACCAATGTGGTTGTCATGAGCGAGCACTTCAATGAAGATGAGTTGCACAAAACAAAACGCAAACAAATCATGTTCTCAGGTTGGCATTGGTCACAAAATATTACATTTTCTTTTATTACAGGAAATATAAAGGAACGTCCAGTCTACATAAACATATTTGGTTCCTTTGGGACTAGCTAACTAGGAAACTTTGTATTACATCAAACTCAAGAATGCCAGAATGGCGCTAAATGTCATTTTTGCTGACACGCAGTCCTTCAAGCTGTCTGTTGGATGACAGGATTCGGATGGATGGTGTTATGGTAAAGAGAAGTGTCATTGCAGGAAATTACTTAACTGGCAAAAAACGCTTAGGAAGAGAAACTAGCCTAGCCTTCCTCTGAAGTTCACGTGATCACAAAGGCAGCAACTCAGTAGATTATTTACTACCGTTTTCAAACTATCTATTACTGTTTGAGCCATGCTTGCTGAGGATTTCTGTTGGACGATGGCAATTGGAAGTAACATCACCATTGTGCAGTAGGTTGATATTTACACAATGTAGCTGTAATTTAACTCCGGACCCATAATGGTCCATATTTACACTCACAAATGAATACTCCTGGTTTTACTGTGAAGGTCTCTTACAGATTGTGTTTATTGTCTCCGCCAGGCCGAAGGCATGACCAAGACTGTTTTTGTGTGTGTGTGTGTGTTTCTCTGTCTGTGTACAGCTAATCTGTAAAGCGACTTAAGGTACTAAGCGATATATAAGTCTGAATTATTATTAATAACAATACATCAGGGGTGCCCACACTTTTTTGACCGGAGAGCTACTTTTAAAATGTCCAGCTCAACATGATCTACCCTCCCCAAAAATGTACCTGGGGGGGGGGGGGGGGGGCTTTGGAATAGTAGCGGCACTGGCGTTAAGACAAACACACTTGAAAAGGGAAATGGAAGTGATACATACATGCTTGAAATGGGAAATGGAAGTGATAGGTTTTTGGGTTCTTTGTAATGCTACTGACTTGAAACCAAAGCATTGCATTGGGGGGGTTTGCCTACTTTAGAAGCAGTGAAGGGAGCTGACAGGCAAGTCAAGTCACCTCAATTCAAGTGACAGATGCCAAAATGAGGCTTTTTTTTGTTTTTAATTTCCCTTTATATTGGGGGCATGTTATGTGGCTGCACAGCCTTTGTGAACTACCGGTAGATCATGATCTACCTTTTGGGCACCCCTGCAATACATTATTATTTTGTGAAACTTTGCATACACATTACTTACTACCAGGCCGATTTTATTTTATTTTTTCCCATATTGGCCTCATGGTTTCTACCTATAATTGGTGTAATCGGCATTAAACTTTGCATGCACACTCCCTAGAGGCCAAGGAAAGGCTGTATGTTTTTTCCAAACATCTATCCGATTAATTCATTCATATTTCATACTAATCGGCTAAGATTGCCTTCTACTACCTGGCCTGGCGGAGACCTGTTCTCAGAGGAGCAAATTCTTCTAGTTATTCTTTTTTGTTGTTTTTATCCATCATTATTTTTAGTGATTTCTAAAGTGCTTTTTGGCAAACTTTTAAGACATTATTTGACAGACAGTTGAATGTCATCAGTGCCATTGACTTGTTAACACCGGGGGAGAGTAGGGGAGTGACATGCAGCAAATGGTTCACCCGCCCGGGAATTGAATTGGTACGTGCCCTAACAACTCGGCTATCGGGTCACCCCTATTTGTATGTATATTTTCATCTGTTCAAAGTCTAGCCTTGCTGAATGTGCATTATCGTGCAAGGCTGTGCTGACCATGAATGTGTCTGCTGACCATGGGGGAGTGTCTGCTGACCAGGGTGGGTGGGTGGGTGTGTGTGCTGAGTACTGACCATGAGTGTGTTTTTCTGCAGGCGGTTGAGTCAGAGGCCCACAGCTGAGGAGCTGGAACAGCGGAACATCCTCAAACGTGAGTCGTTTGCTTTTCGTAGCCAAAGCATCATTATCAAGCTGCCAAAGTCATTTTACACATGGTCATAATTTATCCTTTTATTGTATGGTGCTTGAATAAGACCCTAGCTCTAAGACCCTAGTTGTAACAGCCTTTTTATAACATACTGGTTCATACAGGTAGCCCAGTAATGTCACTGGCCTAGTTACATGACATCTAGTGGCTTAAGTCCAATAACCCTCTCCTTCTGGGTTCTTGGTGTAAACCCCTTAATACAATAAATACAATACATAAATGACCTTTATTTACCCAGGGGAGGTTGCTGAGCGCACATGCTCTTTTTCAGCCATGTCCTGCTTCACACTCGCACCTATATTAAAACATCAGGAGTTGCCCGCATAGTTTTATACTGTTTGGTCATTTAGTATTTGTTTTAATCTATAGTATTTGTTTTAATCTATTTCATATTAATCTACTAATGTGAATTAATGCAATTAATGTTGTAGTTTTATTGTGTTTTCGTTTTTGATGCGTTTGTACCATGTCATTGTGTGGACTCCAGGAAGACTAGCTGATTGCTACGGCATCAGCTAATGTGGATCCTTTTCAAATAAACAAATACATAAATAAACATTGAGCAGCTCTACTTAAGCAGTTGAGAGTGTGGGGGGCGAACCAGGAACATTTCGGTCACAAATGTGCTCCTCTAACCTTTAGGCCGCTGCTGCCCAAATATTTGAGGCTGGCAAACGGCAGGGCTCCCTGAAGAAATCCGCTCTGTAGCACGGAACTCTCTTCAAAGACCATTTTCATAGCAGTTCCCATCATCCCAGTGGCTCCTGTTTCGATTGGCGCAGCCACTCCAGAGTGATGTCCACACCACAGTACAACCACGGTTACACAAACCGTGGGCTTTACTGGGTTGCAGTTCTACACAGTATTCTGCAGCAAGCTATATATTTAGCACAGACATTAGTGCATTGTGGCTGCTGAAGGCCTTGTTATTTGGAGCAGTGTCCTGGTCTGCCTCCAGTAAGTTTTGTGTTTTACTTTTAACTCCTCCAAGCTGGAGGGTTCCTTTGCTGGTAATTGGTTTGGAATCTGCCCAGCACTAGATCCTCTAGTGAGATGTAAGCATTTTGCCTGAAAAATATGAGTTTGTGTTTTTTTGGGGGGTGAGGCGGGTTTGAGCAAACACATTTTGCTCCAAAATAGGACGACTTTTAGCATTGAAATGTTATTTGATCTCTGTCTATATCAGGGGTCTTCGATGTTTTCAGCCCAAGGACCCCTTAGTTGAGAGAGAGATGAAGCGGGGACCCCCACAACCTTATCATTTCATCGTTTGACAGCACAATCATCAGTTTATTTTGGATTCGTGTCAATTTGTGTTTTCAGATATTTAACCACTTGAACCGTCAATACTTAAAGGGATATTTCACTTTCAAAAAAACGTTTGGTCATTTTATCATCTAATCAGGCTTTTATGAACACCCTGAACAGATTTTAATTAGCTTGATTCAATATTTAGATATTTGATGTAAATGTTATCAAGTCCTGCTCCTCCAGGAGGGCCCCAACACCCATTGTAACTTCAAAGTCCATTATAACCATGATAGATTCATTAAAAACACCCATTATTTTTTCTGGTGACTCATACTATCCTCCTAATACGTGAGCAGGCCGTGTTTTTTTTTCTCCCCCACGTATTAGGAGGGTACTATGAGTCACCAGAAAAAATAATGTGTGTTTTTAACTGTATGGGGCCTTCCTCCTGGAGGAGGAGGACTGATAACATTTACATCAAATATCTAAATATTGAATGAAGCAAATTAAAATCTGTTCAGGGTGTTCATAAAAGCCTGATTAGTGATAACATGACCAAATGTTTTTTAAGTGAAATATCCCTTAATAAACTTGACCTTTCACTATGTTCTTAGTCTGCTCTTTTTCCCCTCTACAGCAAAGCTCTTTGCCGAAAATAGCCATTCCGCAAGCTCACAACGCCTCGCGCTTGTGAGCTTGTAGATCTGCTATTTTTGGCTAAAGTTCTCTGAATATAGACACTAGAGTTCAAGTGGTTAAGGAGAAAAACAAAATCTATCAATCAAAGATTTGGAGGACCCCCTGTAGTAACTGAGGACCCCCTAGGGGTCCCGGACCCCCTGTTAAAGACTCATGATCTAGACGTGATGTTATGGTTTTTTGGGGAATAAATTTTTATTTTGTCCAATCTGTATAACGTATACAATTGGGGTGGTTATATTTGGTTGTCCTGCTCTTCTATTGAGACGGCTTGTGGTAAATATTTCAGGAGACCAGGGTTCAAATCCGGAGTAGAGCAGGAAAGTGACATAGTGCAGCTTTAACAATCCTACAAGCAAAGGAAGTTTGGAAATAATTTAAGGCTTTTAAAAAACAAGACACTGAATCGCATAACTGCGGGTCTTCCTTGTGCCATTGAAAAAGCTTTCAGACAGTTTGTTAAATTAATTATCAGTTATCTAGCTAACTGGCTTGATTCCAACTACATGTTAACCTACATCTTAAAATATGAGTTGAAAACATTTCTTTGATCTAACTATTGTGGGAGAAATGTTTTCCTTAATCATTTTACATTGGATACAGTGATATGCATACATCTCTTGAATAATGCATAAATCAGCATATACTGTATCTTGAATAATGCATACAAATCACAATCTATGTAAAGCTCCTTGGATAAAGGCGCTATACAAATGCACAATTCACCAGTGATGTGCTAACATGATATTTGTGTGCTAACGTTGATAATGTTGCCTATGGCAGTGGTTCTCAAACTTCTTCATGTCGAGGACTCCCAAACCGATATGTATTTGGCAGACCCCCATCTGAAAATGAATTGTGCCAGGAACCTCCAGAAGAAAAGATGTATGTGAAAATAATTTGTTATAATTATTCACAATTTTCTTACGTATTCAATATTTTATATCGGCAATTTTCCATTTGCCAGCGTATAAAATATGGTTAAAGTGGTTACAATGATTGTGACGCCGTATTAACTAATTTTGCTGGGGACCACCTGGAACCCAACAGACCCCACTTTGAGAACCACTGGCCAATGGAGGTTCATTGTAGCCACACAGCAGTGTTAGTTTGCTGTGATTGGTCTAATTTCATGGGGACAGAGATAGAGAAAGACGGCAAGGCCCATTGGGCACCACACCATCATTTATTTTATAACGTAAAGGTGCACATATTGCATTTTAATCGATGCATTGCATTTTAATTATTCAGATATCTATTTTGATTATCTTAAGTACCAGCTCTTATGTCTTAACTTAAAGGCCTGTCTATACTATCTCAGACCCCCAAACCTTTTGTCGGAAAGGTCCGGTTCAACTGCAAAATGATGACACTCGCATCTTCTGAAAAGCATTAGCCCGAAATTACAGTTCGGAAAGTCGGAACTCTCCGACGATAGGTTCGGTGGTCGGAGACGGTATGGACAGGCCCCCAGGCAGGGGTCTTCAACGTTTTCAGGCCAAGGACTCCTTAGTTTAGAGAGAGATGAAGCAGGGAACCCCACAACCTGTACATAGATAGATTCCATATAGTTTCACTGTTTAACAGCACAATCATCAGTGTATTTTGGATTCATGTCAATTTGTTTTCATATATTTAACCACTTGAACCGTCAATACTTAACTTGACATTTCACTCATGTACTTAGTGTGCTCTTTTTCCCCTCTACACCAAACCTCTTTGCAGAAAATAACCGATCTATAAGCTCACAACACCTCGCGCTGTTGTGAGATCTGCTATTTTTGGCTAAAGTTCTCAGAATATGGACACTAGGGTTCAAGTGGTCAAGGAGGGAAAAAAACTTCTTTCACACAAAGATTTGGAGGACCCCCTGTAGTAACTCTGAGGACCCCCTAGGGGTCCTGGACCCCCTGTTGAAGACCCCTGAGTTAAGGCATAAGAGCTGGTACTTTAGACAATCAAAATACAGTAATAAGTGTTTATTCTTGCTATTAATTAATGTTTTCCTAAGCAGCCATTAAGCTCATGTGCCGCATGCCATACACCGTGCAATGCTTTACATAATGTGTTTTTCTGCAGCACGCAATGAGCAAGAGGAACTGGAGGAGAAGAGGGAGATTAAACGAAGATTGTCGCGAAAGGTAAAGCCCAAAATAGCTTGACAAAATTACGCAGCGTCTCAGGATCTGCACAGGTGAACCGCAGGCCAGCTCTCTGTGATTCTTTAAGGTGTTGTTTGGGTCACACATATAGTGTTTACCTGGCACAACAAACTTCAGAGCAATGAGTCATCCGAGGTGAGAAGTGAAATCAGCGGCAGTCCAAGTATTTCAGCCCTTACATCTCCACAGGGGGACGATCATGTCCTCTGTGCCCTTGACTGTTCAGTGGGGTTGTGGCCAGGACTTCACCACCCCATCTGGAGGTGTTGGGCATGTTCCTATCACCTTCAGTTGCGTGGTAGCACTTTGCACACAACCCAAGGGCAATATCTTGCCATTGTGCCAGGAATTTGTTTGACCTTTTAATTCCTCCTTAAGCCTGGCAGCACGTTCTCTGTGGATGACATTGTTTAATGCATTGGTTCTCAACCTGTGGGTCGGGTCCCCACATTATGTTGGGGAGGGGGGGGGGGGGGGTCCCCAGATTATTAATGTGCAATGTTTTCTCACTCAACAGTAAACAAACCAACATAGTTTAAGTAGAGGGCATATCTGCACATTTCTAAAGTGACAATTTAAGGACTTTTTAATACCTCTAAAATGTCAAAAAAATTGTCAAATATTAGATACAGAAATTGTGAAAATAGCCGATCTACATGCTCACAATGCCTCGCAACGCACAACAGAACCATGTTATACAAAATGTAATGCCTCAACTCTGCTTGTCAGGGTGGGGGGTCCCCAGTTAAAATATGATTACAGTATTTGGGGTGTCACAGCCTGAAAAGGTTGAGAACCACTGGTTTAATACTCAGTACTGCATGAGTTTGTGTGGTTTTAACACCTGGATCTCCACTGGGTTTTCAATCAAGCCCCCCAAACGTGCTTTGACATAATTTGTCTCTGAGATTCTGCCATTTCTGGTGGCAGACGTGTGTGTTCTCCATTAATGAATTGCCATCTGGTTGTGTTTGTAGTCCTTAAGCTGTATTACAGAGGCCTGTACCTCCTAACCAGATTACAGAAATAAAACCATATAATGCATATCACAGTGGATGTTTGCATTGGTCTTTTCTGCAATGATGTTCAGCTAGTTAGAAAATCTTGGAGTTTCTAGAACTGCCGAAACGAAGTTTGCCAAGGCAATCTTTTTGTTTTCTTCGCAATTATGTCATTTTGTTAACCTTGCCAAACTTTTTTTCCATGAGTGTTGCAGCTTCCACAAGTAATTAACAGACAACTAATGATTGATTGATTGATTGAAGACTTTATTAGAAGTTTGCATAGGAAAAGGTACAGTTTCATGACGGTACAGTTCACTGGTACAAGGTCTACTAAAAGGAGATCCATGAAAAGACTAAGCTTATTTCCACTGGAAACCATTTAAGTATCTCATATAACATTGAATGACAGACAGATAGAACACAGTACTATGCAGTAGATATGTAAAGAAAAACAAAACAAAGACAGTAATTCTTAAACAAACAGTATATACAAAGAAGGGGCAGGGGAGGGTAGGGTTGGGGCTAGGTTCATTATTACCAGTTGCGAACGGCTGCTGCCTGTAAGTGGCTTTTCAGGGCAATTTTAAAGGATGCAAGTGATCCACACTCCTTTATGGCCTTCGGTAAGGCTTTCCACATTTTGGTGGTATAGCAGAAAAAAGAGTTTGACCCTTTGTTGGTTTTGACTCTGGGTTGAAAGTGATCTGTGGCGCTGCCTCTGGTGTTGTAATTATGGACATCCTTAATGTTTATAAAGTATTTTGACAGGTACTTGGGTATCATAGTGGTGTAGTGTATCTTGTACACCAGGCCCATTGCAAGCTGCTGTACTCTGTCATCTACTCTGAGCCACCCCACTCTTAATTGGTGAGTAGCGGTGAGGTGAGTCTGATAGGGAAGGCTAAGCAGGACCCTAATTAGTTTATTTTGGGCTGTTTGGAGTTTAGTTTTCAGGGCTTGTGGGGCGTCACGATACCATACGTGGACTCCGTAGTCAAAGAGGGGCTGGATTATTGCACCAGCTATGGTCTTCAGTGTGTTAAAATTGACCATCGGGGCTATCCTCTGTAGGAAACGAGTTCGTTGGTTGATTTTATTTATTACTTTAGAAGTCATCTTTTCACTGGAAAGATTAGCTTCCAGGATACATCCTAAGATAACGAATACGTTTTCTGTGTAACACAAATTTACCGAACTGTGCCAATTATAGGTAGCCGGCATTTGTTTGAAAGCCAACACAGTTATATGAGAATCCCTTAGACTGCAAATGGGAAGTCCTGGAATCCCTTTGTTGTTGTTGCCCATTTTCTGTACTAATGATTTGCTCATGTTGTTTCAGCTCAGCCAGAGGCCCACAGTAGAGGAGCTGAGACAGGCTAAGATCCTCATCCGATTCAGTGACTACGTGGACGTGTCTGAATCTGAGGATTACGATAGACGGGCAGATAAGCCGTGGACCCGGCTCACCGCCGCCGACAAGGCAAGTACCACCAGTGGGACCCCCAGAATAGACTATATCAGGGGTTCCCAAACGTTTTTGGCTCGGGGCACCCCTATAAATATTTTTTTAATCCGAGGCACCCCAACATTATAATTTTCACTCCCGGCACCGTATATTTATAGCATATCGTCGTTGTCGCTTGTCGGGTGGAAACCTTGTATGTCCAAAACCGTTCATTTTGTATTTATCATCTATAACATGTACTAAACTAGTGAAAACTGCAGATCTACAAGCACACAACGCCTTGCATCGCGAGGCGTTGTGTGCTTGTAGATCGGCTGTTTTCACTAGTTTTGTGCAACAGTCTTGTATGAAGAAGCAGGGCTTTGCTTTGCCTAAAGACGTACACATTTGAAACTTGGAGATATGAGGTTTCTGCCTGACAGTGACGATATTTTAGTGATTATGTTGCAAGGAAAATGTTGAGATAATAGCCATTTTGGTTAGAACTGACTGAAAATAACTTTGTACTTTTTTAAATGTTTAAAATGATACTATATACCGTATATTCAAAATATTATCAAATTATCTAGCGGCACCCCTGGACTGCCGTCGCGGCACCCCAGGGTGCCCCGTCACCCACTTTGAAAACCGCTGGCCTATATTCACTTCATAATTTTGACTAGTACATCATCGCTGTCGAGCACACGTCAGTCCCTCGTCTCATTACTCTGACTACCTGGCCACACGTGCTTAGGGTTGCCACGTTTCAGCAGGCCTTGTTGGCCGCCTATGTATGTTTTGCAGTTTGAAATTGCCAATTGTTTCCAAAATATGAAAAAGTAAATTGTATGAAATAATGTAAAGTATGCATGATTTTAACCTGCTAAAATGTACCCTTCAACTTATTGTTTATGCCATAATGACACACACACATTTGGGCTATAGTAATAGTTGAAATTAATAGTTATTAAATGTCAATGTTCTAATCATGTATGCTTTACCTCATTTCAGACCATTTGTCAAAGCATATACAGCCTTCTAGGGTGCCCACTCTTTTAAAAGACGAATGCTTTGATTTAATTGACATGATTTCACATACCCTATAGCAGTGTTTCTCAAACTTTACAATTTCAAGGTCTCCCCTTGGTTCCATTTGCACAGTAACCCTTCCTGGCTTCTGTGGTGCTTGCTTCTCACTATACTGTGGCTAGTCTTGTAGGCTACACAATTTTTTGTCACACTTTCTAGTCAACCTTAATTTCCCCCCCCCCAGTCAGTTATCATGCTATACTTGCTATACATGCTATACTAGCTATACTTCTGACGTCTTTAGTTTTTTCTTTAGACATTCAACTCGTGTTCTGAGTCTGAGACGAGTGTCTTGACTCTGGTAGTAGCCTCCCTGACTATCGTCGCAGTTTGTTGTGGTTTGAATGGATCAGGGTGTGTGTGTGTGTGTGTGTGTGTGGGGGGGGGATCGTATCTTAGCAACACTGAAAGCGCCAACTCTCATTGGTCGCGACGTCCTGTCATGAGTAAAATGAGCTGCTGTTGAGCTGCCTGAGCACATTCTCAGACACCAGGTTCGCACAGCTGACAGCAGAGTAACACAGCCGGAGGGAGAGAGCCATGGGGAGAGCAGAATTACCGCAATATCTCGCCCCGTCATTCATATTTATTCCCAGACTTTAAAATACGGAACAAAGAGCGTCCTGTATCAGTTCATTGCGGGACACGTCTTTTAGTTTCCAAATACAGGACGATTCCGTATTTTACAGGACGGGTGTTAACCCTGCCTGCGGTTAAGGTTAGACAGACGAACGCAAAGTCAGAGTGATGCGCGCCGGAACAACAACACACACCCCGAGCAGAAACCTTGTATCTCCTTATTTCAACTCTGTTTCTTTGACGCGAATGAATGCCCTGCTTCATCGCACAAAAGTTGTGAAAATAGCAGATTGTAGATTAGCTTTTTTCACCATTTTACAAGGTTTTTAAAATGATTAAAAAAAAGGTTTATAAAATGATAAAGGAACGGTTTTGAACATTCAAGGTTTCCACCCAACAGCAATGATACAAAGTGGATGCCTGTGCTGCCAGAGTGCTCACAGCCCCTTGTTGCAGTTCCCGGGGACACAAACATTGGCGTACTATGAGTTTCTAACCATGTAGTGAATTCCTTGGGGTATAGTATACGTAACGGTATACTAAGATTATTCTTGGCTTGTTGTTAATTGGTGCTTTATGTGAAATTATCCATCCCTACCCCCACTGTAGCTGATACCAAAATAGCAGCAATATTCATAGAACAGAATCAAGACATTAAGAATGCAGCGGTTGGGGGATTAGTTATCCATTTATGGTATTTCCTCCTCAACCACGTCATGTGTAAAGACGCCCACCCCCCAAATTCTCCCAAGCAGTTATGTTGCTCACTACCCAATGGTCCATGCATCGGACTTTTAATTGGCTCAAATGAAGTCTATGCTGTACACGTGACGTGCAGCCCAGAACATCACACCTGGGGACATTTACCTCATGTAAAAACATGGAGAATGGAGAATCAGCAATGGCTTACGCAACAGTCCTTTTGCCTGCCCTTATATAAGGCAGTAATTGGACAGACAGTGCCCCAGGACCCTCTCTCTCCAGCCTCAGCACAGCTCTGCTGACGTTGGCTCTGTTCCTACCCAGTCAAATGTGCCTGCATCATCTAAGGCTGGCTGGGGTGTGGGTATCAGTTGTTCTCTGCTGAGGCAAGGCCTGGCTTTGTGACAACTGACCAGGGCCTGGGGTGTCCCCTTGAGTCATGCTGATTGCAAATTGAATCCACACAACCGGATATATGCGGTTGCACATGACATCACACAGACTTCAGGCTAATGACATCACATAGACTTCAGGCCATTAGCACCAAAACCTTTTTCAGATTTTACCACACTTGGTCGCCAATAAATCTGTCTTTTCGTTGTTTAATATCAGACGGCCATCTGATACACCCCGCAGAAATGCAGGGACTCAATTTCCCATGATCCTTCGGGAGATGCAGTCATCCGGGTATCTGGCTTTCCATTCAGACCAATAGTAGAGAATTCAGAAAACTGGATTTATCCAGGATTCTACTCCCCAAGTCGTCCAGACCCAATTTTTCTTTACCGGGGGAAAGAAGACATGATCGTTGGATAACAAGTTCCAAGGTCATTTCTAAATCTGGGCGTGATGATTAGAAATGAGTTGTGCTTCCCCCTCGCTATCATTAGGGTACCCCTTAATACAATCTGGCAACCCATTTGGTAAACAAAAGGGGGGGAAAAATATGTTTTATTTGTTTTAGCATTTGTGGGCACAACCCTTTTTTGTGTTACAGGAACTTGAGTTTGGCTCCTCACCCTTTTCTTAAGTTGACGTCCGCCCGGAAGCTTCTGTTTATTCCTACTTACAACAACATTACATGTTTAAGGCAGTAGTGCTGATAGATTCTACTCTCAGCAGAATCTGTCATGATTAAAATGGAGTTTGAAGTTAGAATGGGTTTATGTTGGAAGGAGGTGTGTCTGATAAAATGAATATCAAGTATTTAAATACTGTCTGGGGTGCTCACAAAAGCCTGAGTAGATGTTAAAATGACCCCCCCCCCCCCCCCCCCCCACCCCCCCCATTTTGACATTTTTGCTAGTTTGAAAGGAACAGTCTATAAACACAGCAAGATATCTGTCTAAACACCAGAGCCAGAGCGCTCTGTCTTCTGGTCTGTGGAATGTAAAATAAAAGCACTGTTTACCTATTATGTGCCGTTTTCACTGCAACACTTAAAAATATAAAATAGGTGTGACTGTGAACCCAAAGATTTAGGATAAAAATTCAGGTATGACATTTTTAAAGTGTTAAATTGAACGATAATTCAAATTTTCGAATGGACAATTTACTTTTCGGGCAAGTGGGCATGACCTTTGGGCAAGTAGAAAATTACCTGTACTTGCCCGACGGGCAAGTGCCTCTGAGACCTTAGTGTTAACCCCTGGGGCACTGATCCAGAAAACGTGGGGAAACGCTGCTCTATGTTATATTTGAAAGGGAAATGCAAAAACTTTGGAGGGAGAAAATAAAGTGTGGAGCAGAAACACTCATGACATTAAATGGCTCGTGAAGAGGACTGTGTTTCCAAGCTAACGCTCGCTGTTCCGTTGTCTCTGCAGGCCGCTATACGGAAAGAACTCAATGATTTCAAGAGCAACGAGATGGAAGTGCACGAATCAAGCCGCCATTTAACCAGGTAATTCTCACTCTGCATCTTTTGGTTGCCGTTCAAACTGAATCAAGCGTCCAGGCACATACCACATAGGCTCTAATGCAGGGGTGGGCAACTTTGATGATGGCAAGGGCCACTATATTTCCACCTTCACTCCAGAGGGCCACAACGCATATTGCTACTTTGCCAATCTAGTATCTCATGAATTGGAATCCTGAATATATGTAAGCAATTTACCCCGAGTGAGAGGACATTATGCTCTCATAATGTCCGCAGTGAGGGTGTTATCGGACGAGGCGCAGCCGAGTCCGATAACACACTCACTCAGGACATTATGAGAGCATAATGTCCGACCCCGAGTGGTAAATAGCTTTTCTACCACTTTTTCCCGTATACATGAAAGAAAACACATAGTTGTAACTTGCAAGGATCTTAAGTTACAATCATTATTGCCTATAAAACTTCCGCGAGACAGCAGATAGTTCCACCAACAACATCTTCTACTCACCAACAGATGGCGCCAACTCCATACTAATCCATGCGTCTAGCTTACAGCTAAGCTAACGTCAGTTAAAAGCACCGTTCCGGCCGTAAATAGAGGCTGTTCGCTTCCAGAAAGGCATAGGTTCAGAGAAAAGGGGCTTTAAAGTTGGCGGATTGCATTGGATCCAAATAAATCGGCGACGATAGTACGCACGTTAGTAAACATAGGACCGCTGCGACCTTCATTTGTTGTTTGGGGGACTACCTCCTGAAGTCCCCGGATGTACACTGAGGCGCATTGATCTCGGACACACAACTTTGCGGCAGTTGTCCTCTCATAACCTCCGGAATTTAGCCAATCAGAATCCAGTATTTGAACACGTGACTCGAAAAAGTGGTAGAAATATATATATATATATATATATATATATATATATATATATATATATATATATATATATATCTTTTTTATTGGAATCCTGAAATGTAACATTCTGATTTAATTTCAAACACATTTAATTATACACTCATGTTAACTTTATGAACTTGAATACAAATACATTGGACATAAAAAAGACATTTTAATACTACTATACTAGTCATTAAGCTACTAATATAGACTGAAGGAATTAAAGCAGGTCATGTTTGGAATTGCAACAGCTGAAATTAATAATATATCAGTATTATTTATATTAATCTGTGGGCCGCATTAAGTGAAGGTGGGGGCCGCATATGTGGCCCCCGGGCCGCCAGTTGCCCATGTATGCTCTAATGCCTGGCAGCGTGTTGCGGGTTCCGAGTCCCGACGGCCTGTGCTGCATGTCACTCCCCTCACTCTCCCTGTTTCCTGTCCACCTACTGTACTGTAAATAAAGCAAAAAGCCAAAAAAGATATATCTAAAAATTAAATGTATAATCTATGCTCCATCGTACAACTGTGTCACTTGTTGAGGAAAAAAAGGTAAAAACACTTTTCAACCATATCCTCATAATTGTTCCACACTAAGGTCATAAGATATATTTTTCAGCATCTCAGATCTGGGCTATGATCTAAATGATGAAAACCTTCCTGGCCAAAAATGGCTATATGAAAATGCAGGTTCAATATTGTATGGAACAATGGTGGCCAGGAATGTAGACACAGGATTAAGATCTACTATTTTGCCGAATGTTTTCCATTTTATGTATGGGTTCACGTGGTTGACATCCAGCAGGCTTTACTGTAAATAATAAAGCTATCCGCTAGATCTCTCTTGAGATGAAGTACATGATTTCTTTCCCCTTGTTTCTCCTTAAGGTTTCACAGACCGTAGTCGACCACCACTGTCTCTAGCAACGCCAGACTGGCACTCTACTCCACTGAGAACATTGAGTGCTGGCAGGCAAATGGTGCCCGTTTCTACAATAAGGCCATGTCTTCTGAAAATGCCTTTTTTCAAGACCCAACGCAGCTGAGTCGGTACTACGCCCAAGATACAGACGCCCTCTACTTCACACAGTAGCAGCACACGACGGCTCGGGACTGACTCGATAAGACCACCCCATAAACCCCACACTATGCTCCCAGGCAAGATGGCTCTGTACCCTACGGATGGGACAGCGGAGAAGGTTTGGGGTTTTGAATTTGGCATTCTCTGGTGTGTCATGGGCTACCATGGCCCCTCTTCCATATCTGTTCCTCAGTGACGCCCGTGGACTTGATTCCAAAACCATGCTCTCAGTGGACACTAACTGATGGTTGAAGCCCTCCCTTTAAACTTGACATCGGAGGTCCTCCTACACCATGGACCCTATTGAATATGGACGTCTCCGCGGGTGGATGCAGGATTGGCTTTGATTAACTCACTTTCAGCTAGAGATACGACTTTGATGGTCTAATTGTGGACTTTAGAAATGGCTTACAGGGATATGTGAGAAAAGAGGGAGGGATCCAACACTAGAATTATGTGCAATATTTTCTCTCTGCTCTTCTTAGATCACAGTGCCCCCTGGAGGTCCCTCTGTATCATGACAACGTAGTCCTAACTAGTCACTCTTTCTTGCTTATTGTGCAATTCCCCACTGTACCGACCAATGTTGATCTAATTGCTAACTGTGAATTTGGGAGTTTGGGCAATGTCTGCGCTCTCCCCAAAAATGTACATTTTGTTTATACCTAGGTAGACAAGTTGACATTTAAAGAAAACTCATGCTTGAATATGTTCCATTTCATGTCGGGATTTAGACATTTTAAAAAATGCAACAAGATTTATTCTGCATACAATGTGTGCAACAATTTACTGAAGTTTTTATTTATTTATTGTGTCGGTTTTGTTTGTTTTTAATAGTGGGACTTTAAATAGTTAACTTATGTCTTCAGGGGATGTCACAGCTCTTGTGTGACTTGAATATAAAATGAATAGAAGATCTTAGAACCAAGAGCTGGGCTCATCATATTGATATTCACATGGTTCTTTTTTTGTCTTGTTTTACAGCTCTATACATAATGACTATTTGGCATACTGTACATTTTTCAACCATAATCGTTCTTGTTTTTTGGAGCTTTTGAATAAGCAATACTCCTCCTGTTGGTTGAGAAAAAGATGCAGGTACAAGCGTAAACCCCATTTAATTTTTTTACTCTGCTTGTACACTATTCCTCACTTCAGGGTTTTTTAATTTTCTTTTATATTTCATAAATGATTTAAGAACAGTGATGGAGCCAGGAGTGGGGTTTCTTGATTGATCCACCTTAACCCATTTAATACAGGTACACATTATAGTGTATCGTTATTTTATGCTTTAACTATTGAAAAACAGCAGATATACAAGCTCACAGCGTGGCACCAAGTGCCGCGCTGCGAGCTTGTAGATCTGCTATTTTTGAAGATTTTTGAAAATTCGAATTTTTAACCGATTCTATAAGTGTCTTTTGAATCCTAAGGTTTTTTGAAAAACCTATGTTTCTATGTCAGCAATCTGGCTAGCCATCGTCAAAGAAAAGGTCCTTTTCACTTAACTGGAGCTCAGTAAGTCTGTTCTTGAGAGACTGCTATGTCAGTGGTGCTCAAACCTTTTCATTTGAAGGACCCCCAACATGATATGTATTTGGCCACAGACCCCCATCTCAAAATATTTAGTTCCAGGGACCCCCCAGAAGCAAAATTTGAGTTACAAACGTTCGCTTTGAAAATACATATATTCAAAGATTTGCACAAATTTTCGCGACTTTTTCAAAAATAGCAGATCTACAAGCTCGCAGCGCGGCACTCGGTGCCGCGCTGTGAGCTTGTATATCTGCTATTTTTCACTGGTTAAAGCATTCAATAATTCTAGGCCTAAATGGGTTAACATTATGTCGTCTCACTATATTCTGCCGAAGGGCATTCAGGCTGACAGACCAACTCTGGATGAGAAACAGAATCATCCATTCTCACTTCTGTTGGAAGACGGTTACAGGTTTTGATGGATCCATGGAGACGTGAGCCTTTTTTATTTAATGACTGGAAGGATTTGCACTGTTGCTTTGTCACTGTTTTTTTTTTTTTTTTTTTTTTTTTAATGTCAGGCCTTGTATGCATCCAGTATAGTACACAGTAATATCCACTGTGTTAATTTAACTCTTGAGTGTACAAATGAACCTATAACCAAATGAATCTTTCGCGTCCATTTGCTTACAGGTGTTAAATTAAATCAGAGGATTTAACAGTGTGAGAACTCTTATCTTTTTTTCTTTTTTTCTTTTCTTGACATTACTGCTCATGTACCTTGACCACTTATTCTAGACCAGTGCCCTTGTGCTTATAGGCTTTTTACGGATCCAAATTACTTTTAAATTATTTAACACCATATTAATTTATTTATATATAAATATATATTAAAATAACAAGGGGAATTTCTGTTTGTCTTGTTTCTGACTGCAAGGAACAATGTGCCTATGCTGCTGAAGTCCTTCAAATAGTGGGGAGGATTCCCCACTATTTGAAGGACTTCAGCAGCATAGGCTAGATGACCCAGTATACAATGAGAACTGGGACACAAAGGGGTTATGCACTTAAGGTTTATATATGAACAAACAGGGGTTTTGATAAAGACTTTGAAGAATAATTGGTTTCACAGCTTGTTCTCATAATGAACAAACAGGGGTTTTGATAGGACTTGGAGCAGAATTGGTTTCACAGATTGTTCTCCTTCACCATGTCCCAGTTTTTGTTAGTTCTCAGTTCCACTGGGTCATCTAATCGGAGTCCTTGAAAGATGAGGTTGTGTTTTGTGCTAGAACCAGCTCCCTTATGATTCCAGCATCATGTCATTTTGGGGAATTTGCCACTAATTAACTCCAGTGCAGTTGAACATGACAAATGCAATTATCTAATCACAGCCCTACAGCCCTATCATCCTATCATTTTGCTGGAATCAAGGAAAATTAATTTCAGCAATAACCATTTCCTTTTCTTAATTGAGGGGGTTGAAAGAATTTTAAAGTGATGGGAGGTTTTAGAATACAATGTAAATGATGCAACATGTCTATTAAATTCAATTTCTTAATGCATCTGTATTGTGTTATAATAAAATCCCAAACGTGAGAAAAGGACGCACTTGATCAAAAAATGTGTATATCCGTTATCATACTTTATCGTGCTAAAACAAAATGTCAGCCTCAGAATTATAGTCCTGTCAGCAGGACTTATTTCAGATTCAAAGATACATATTTGCACATCTCATACACTTTTGGTAACACCAGTTACTATACCCCTACATTTTTCATACACTTTTGGTAACACCAGTTACTATACCCCTACATTTTCCAAAAACAAACGTAGCTGGCTGGCTGGAAGTTTACACAAAGTAAAATTAATTATTTTCAGTCTAAAATCAAGCAGTTGAAGTGAAATCCTCTTTTTAATGGTACTCTACAACAGTGGTTCTCAACCTGTGGGGATCCCCAGGGGGGTCCCCAAATTATTTTGGGGGGTCCCCAGATGATTAATTTAATGTGCAACATTGTTTTCTCAACTCTCAACAGTAAACAAACCAACATAAAGTTAAAGTTTATAGAGGGTATCTGTACATTTCTAAAGTGACAATTTAAGGACTTTTTTTAATAGCTCTCTTTTAAATTAAACATTGGCCAAATTGCGAGGTGTGGTGAGCATGTAGATCTGTTATTTTCACAATAGAACCGTGTTATACGAAATGTAATGCCTCAACTCTTAGTGCAGGGTGGGGGGTCCCCTGTTAAAATATGATAATTTTGGGGGTCGCGGCCTGAAAAGGTTGAGAACCATTGCTCTACAAGGTAGACTTGAAGTGTTGAGTCTTGAGTGTTGAATTTGTTCCTGAATAAGAGCTTTAACTTTGTTTTCTGTAAACGATTCTAACAAGCCCAACTTGTTGGACTTGACTTTCTTCAATGAGATGATCACGTCCTTCAAACCTCTGTTTACCGCACACCAACGGGCCATCATTGGTTCTCAAAAGTGTGGTCCGGGGACCCCCAGGGGTCCTTGAGGGAGTTCCAGGGGGTCCCCAGCTAAATGATAATTAGGAACCAAATGGACCCTTATGGGTCTGTAACTCAGAGTTTACAAACTGAACCAAATGGGCCTGTTAAGACCATAACAGGTCCATTTGGTTCCATTTGTACACACTCAGAGTTAAATTAACATTGATTTTACAATATAAATTGGGGTACCAGAGATAGAAATGCCATTAAATAGGGGTCTGTAGCCTAAAATGCATGTTAAGCTAGGGTCATTGAAATTGAAATGGTTGGGAATCACTGCTAGAGCTGTAAACAAATCTTCTCTTATTGGGGTCCCTGGTATATCTCTTACAAATAATAACTAATAAGTGTCAATTTGGGGGTCCTTGACATGAAAAGGTTTGAGAACCAGTGCTATTGAAAATGGAATGATGGACGATTGTTTATTCCCCATTAGCTGACGCCAGAGCAGCAGCTAGTCTTCCTGGGGTCCATATGATATGCATACAAATACAAAAACATGAATTTGAAAACATAATTACAATGCATAATACAAGATTAGCAAAATAGTACATACTGTAATTACAAAGCATAATACAAATTTAACGTAACATTAAGATTCCTGTGTCTTTAAGCATTCTTGAAAGATAATTTGGTTAGTATGAGATTAATGTGAGGTGGTAACAAGTTCCAGAATGATATTGATCGATACATTGAGGAGATTGGTTCTTGGGGCATGAAGAGTTAAATGACTATGGTTGGCATTGGCATTCCTGGTGTAATAATTGTGTGTGTTATACTTGATTTTAAAAACTGTTAAAAGATAATCTGGTGTTAGATTTAAAATAATGTTTAAAAAAACTACTGTTGGACAGACAACCAGGACAGGCATGGCTATGCATATACAGTATAATGTAATAATGTGTATGTAGACCAGGGTTCCCCAATAGGCGGCCTGCGGGCCATTTGCGGCCCGCGGGGGGCTACTGTCTGGCCCCCACCAACCCCAGTAATAATGGTGGTATAAGAGCAGCAACAACACTAGTATATCGTCGTTGTTGGGTGGAAACCTTGTATCTCCAAATTTGTATGTTCTTTTGCAAAGTAAAGCCCTGCTTCATCATACAAGCCCGTTGCACAAAAGTAGTGAAAACAGCAGATCTACAAGCACGATGCGAGGCGTTGTGTGCTTGTAGATCGGCTGTTTTCACTAGTTTAAATCATTTTTAAAATGATAAATGCAAAACAAACGGTTTTGGACACAAGATTTTCACCCGACAACAACGATATCTGAACTGTCGCTGGAGTAGCAGGAACGCCACCGTCACCCCCTGCAAATGGCCCTCGGCTTGGTACCCTTAGACATATTCGGCCCTTGGGGAAAACTAATTGGGGAACCCTGGTGTAGACTGTAGACTATAAAGCCAATCTGGCAGCTTCGGTTCTGAAAAAGTTGTAATTTGTTCTCTGGTCTGTCTTAGTTACTGCAGACCATACTAGGCTACCAGACAGATTTGTAGTTGTGTTATTTGATCAGTTTACTATCCTGTGTACCAAATGAAGAAAAAAATGGACCACAGGCCTTTTGTGATGGGTTTCAATCGCTGTTCTGTAGAGATTAGAAACATCAGGAATCACTGGCACATCCAATATGCTCTCCAAGGCAGAGGTGGGTAACCGTATCTTTGATCTACCGGTAGATCAGGATGCGCATGTGAGTAGATAAAGGGGCACTTTGAAAAACCCAGTCAGACATCCATTACTTTTTTTAAATTACACTTTTATACATACATGTATGCAGATAGATTTTATTCATATCAAATTGTTGTACTTATTCTGTGCATTATTCTGATTAACCTAGTAAGACTTCAAAGAGCTGGATATTTCCACTGTTGACTGATGATGGAGCCATAGATCTCTCCTGTTAAAGGAGTAGTTCACCCCCTAAATAAAAAAATTCTATTGATTTGTCACGCCATGGAGACTTGAGTTCAATAATATTTCTTTGTATTCGTCGCATTCGTAAGACAATATATATATATATATATATATATATATATATATATATATATATATATATATATATTTAATAGTACATTTACCCCAATAGAGGGTATGCGCGTGACATCACTGTTGCTGTAAGTTATGTGGGAACGCCTAATGTATGGGCTGCCATTGACAGCCCATACATCCAAACAGAAAAGTCCTATCTGATTGTATTAAACAAAGTTAAACTCACCAACATTGCTGCTGTACTGAAAGCTTGAATTATCTTCTTTCTATCTCTAACGTTTTTGTTTCATAAAAATCCACCATAGGCATGTTATGAGCTATGTTCTGTCAAGACATTCTGTGCAGGGTATTATTTTTCCAAGTGTCAGAGTTTGGAAGCGTTCATTTTCAACAACACAACGTCCTGCTGCCTCCTGCATTTAGTGTATTATGTGCAATTTAGAAACAGGTGGTATGCAGGGCCTTGCTGAGTGATTTGCATTTTGCAACTAGCACTTCCAATTCCAAACTCCAATGCTCCATGCTGCTCAATGTTTTGCCACTCAGTCTAGATTATGGGGGCGGGTCCCAGTGGACGTGCATACCCTCTATTATTGCATCCGGATTGGGACCCAAATAAGGTCATGGATGGGGACCCAAATGCATTTGGGTCAAAATCAATGGGGGTAAATTTAGGGTCAAGGGTCAAGTCAATTTACCCCCATTGATTCTGACCCAAATGTATTTGGGTCCCCATCCAGGGCCATGCATTTGGGTCCCCATTCAGAATCAAAGGGGGTAAAATTAATACAAAACATTTTTTTTTTCGTCTTAGGAATGCGACAAATATAAAATAATATTATTGAACTCAAGTCTCCATGGCGTGACTAATCAATAAGGAAAAATCATTTTGGGGTGAACTACTCCTTTAGAAGATCTCACACCTGAAAAGATTTGCCCAACTCTGCTCCAAGGGATCATGAAATGGTCTCTTGTTCCCTATATACAACCTGAACATGTTTCACATTGTAACTCCACACATTTAATTTACGTGTTGATCTGTCTCCGTGGAAAGTCTTAGATATGACAAACCAAAATACTCAAACTGCCACCAGGAAATCTTTGGTCATTGGCCAAGCTTTACTCATTACTGTTCCTTCATTTCATTTCTGTTCATAAAAAAATCACTGCCTCAATTTGAGCTACTTGCTAAAGTTCAAATCCCTGGATCACTGGAAATGTTCTTAATATAAGCCAAATTGCACTCAATAACTGCCATTAATGTGAATTAGGCACATAAAACCGCATTTAAGGATCTTTATTGTGATACTATGTCATTATATGTATCAACAATATATATTCGGAATCCAATTTTACCGTATAACAGTGGTGTTATATTATTATGCAATAAAATAGGAAATGGGTAAATAGGCTATCAAGTATAGACTTGTTGACCAACAATAGAGGGTATGCACGTCCACTGGGACCCGTCCCCCTAATCTAGACTGAGTGGCAAAACATTGAGCAGCATGGAGCATTGGAGTTTGGAATTGGAAGTGCTATAGTACAGGGGCTGATACAAATTTTGGTACCACAAGGTGACCGCAAGATTTTTGGATTTTCTTCTTCGTACATGTCTCTAGTTTATATTTTGGTATGATAACCCTTTCTGAGAAGTAGCTTAATTGATGTTATCACCCGCTAGAGTCGGTCTCCCATAGACTTTCTATACAGAAGGAAAATACCCAGAAAAAAAAAATCTGGGTATTTAAGTAGGATGTGAGGGGTCTAACTAGGGGTTTGTCATGATGCTGAATCCATTGCAAGCATTTGTTTTGCACAAAAAACATTCATGGGACTACAAATGGCCCCAGAAAACGCCCACAAAACTGATGAAACTGATGAAAAGTGATGACTCATCACTTTTCATCACTAAACCATCGTTTTCTGGGGCCACTTCTCAGAAAGGGTTATCATACCAAAACGTAAACTAGAGACATGTAGGAAGACAAAAAATGTAAAAAATGTACGGTCACCTTGGGTGGTACCAATTTGTGAAAATATCACTATTAGCCCCTGTACTAGTTGCAAATCACTCAAAGGCCCTGCATACCACCTGTTTCTAAATTGCACATAATGCACTATATGCAGGAGGCAGCAGGATGTCGTGTTGTTGAAAATGAACGCTTCCAAACTCTGACACTTGGAAAAATAATACCCTGCACAGAATGTCTTGACAGAACATAGCTCATAACATGCCTATGATGGATTTTTATGAAACAAAAACGTTGCAGATAGATAGAAAGAGCATAATTCAAGCTTTCAGTACAGCAGCAATGTTGGTGAGTTTAACTTTGTTTAATACAATCAGATACAGATAGGACTTTTCTGTTTGGATGTATGGGCTGTCAGCAGAATTTGTTTTTTGCCACTCAGTAGGCGTTCCCACATAACTTACAGCAACAGTGATGTGCTGTTGCCACGCGCATATACCCTCCAACCATAAAAAAAGGTTGAGCTACATCCAAATTACACTTGAAAGAACCGTTTAAAAGTCTAAGAGCTGGTTGTGAAATACTTGTTTTAGCCTTTTATGTTCCTGTCAAACAAATGGCAAGAAAGTCAATCAGGCGCATATCTATTTTGTGAAGAGGTATGAGATCTACCGGTTGATCAGGTAGCTCAACAGGCCGGTATGCTAGGCTCATGGAACTCCACTAGATGGCGTAAAATACAACATAATAAAGGCATTGAATCTACCGGTCGGTCAGCATGGCCTTGTGAAATGGCGTCCTGATGAGATGGTGCTGAGTTATTTGCCTCGTCACCACTAGTCAAAAATGACTATAATCCCGACTTTCATTTGAATTTGAAAATGGCCCTACACTTGAGACTGTATTTTTCATTGCAAATGTATATTCTGTGCGGTGTTTCTGCGGTTGATTCCTGTAATAAAACATATTGGAGCATGCCTGGCACCAACCATTTGGCATTTAAGTTAAACTTATTTTTTATTTATTTTTTTCATTGTAGGATTTCATCAAGTGCGCGCAAAGGCCAACATACGCCTACGCATGGCCTTCCAAAGGATTGGGCTAGTAGGACCTATGAGTAGAACAGATAAGGGGATGTGCTTATGTGGCTACGCTACATTTTATGGCCGCTCTGTTTACGCCTCCATAGAAACACCGCCTCTGTCCGTTGACAGACCATCTCTGGGAAATGTAGTTTTCCCGCTTAGGTGCTTTTGAGAAAGTCCATTGTAACACATGGCTCTTTAAAATACATGGCCCACAATGCTTTGCGTTGTTGATAGCGCCCCCATCTTGTCTCGCCCTCATGAATATATATCAGTCAGTATTTGCGTAAGAGGTCGGCCGACGTTCATTTCATATTCTACCATAGTGTTTTGGTCTAAATGAGACGTACAGTGTCTCGTCTCCGCCCTGATCTGTCCCAGCGCGTCCAGCCTCTTCTCTTCTCGGCGCATTTCATCGCTTTAAAATGTTTTGTGGAACAACAGTGGAAGAAGACACCCTGCCAGGAAGGAGAAGGCACGGCGTGAATGACTAGCGTGATAATAAGTAGACTCCACCGCCCGCCACGGCCAGTCTGGCGGACATTTACTGTGTTGTGATCCACAGTCTGGCTCCTAAATGTAGAGCTTGGATGTTTGGCCGAGTGCGCACCGTTATCTAGTAGTGTGTCGGCTACTTTTCATTTGCAAAGATGGAAAGTGCGCAGGCTGTCGCGGAGGACGGGGTGTCGGAGGGAAACGCGACCAAGTTGAAGAAGCCCAGCGGACCGTCGCTGGCCCAGGGGACTCCGGCGGGGGATGATGATGATGGCGGTGGACATTCGGCAGGTTCCCGTTTGGAAATGAAGAATGGGAACAACATCTCATCTCACGCTGCCTCTACGCCGGGGTCCGCCGCTTTAAACAAGAGCGTCGGCACCGCATCTAATGGCCGGAGCCTCACCAGCAACTCCAACTCTCTCCTGTTGAGACGACGGCGGCTGAAGAGGAATCTCTCCGCCGCCGCAGCTGCAACCACTGCCTCCTCCTCAGCTGTCACCGCCAAGATGAACTCGGCCCTCTCTTCTGCGTCTCTACACACCCGGAGTCTGGACAGGAAGACCCTGTTGAGGCAGCGGCAAAACATGCAGCTCCAGCCTTCGGACAGAGAGTGGATGCGCGCCGATCTGCACCGGGGCTCCATCCACGTCCACGACAGACTCACGCCCTCATATCCTCGGCCGGTTCTTTGCACGATGGACACCACGGCCGGCGAGATGGCGCTACGTCTGAGCAAACTCTGCAGTAAGTCGGGCTCCGCTTTGCGCACATTTTGCAAAGATAGCCCCGCGACTGACCAAAATGGTAACTGTAATGTAAATTATAAATACGGTGATAATCAGTGCAAAGTGAATGGAGACGGAAGTATAAAATGCAACCACTTGAGTTCTTTGGAATCCACAGAATTCAGGACTGGCCTTTCCACCCAGCCAGGTGACAGATTGAGACTACTGCTCATGGATAATGCAGATGACAGGCAAAAGCAACAGGACATGGATGGGAAACTTTTTACCCCAGACTCCGAGTCGCAGGACAACATGACTTGTTCCACGTCAGATTTAAATTCAAATTCTAACATCGATACCCCCAACGATGACGATTCAGAGCAGAGGAATGGCATGGACAGCTACGGGTTAAATTCTGGCTCGGATGTGGAGAGCAGTGCATTTGACGACCTCAGCTCCGGGGCCCGGCTCAGCGAGCACCGGGACTCGCTCAGCGATGACATGATCCTGGGCACGGACGCTTCCATCCTGAGCCCCACGTTTGACAGTGCCACGGACGGCCATGACACGTACGGCAGCTCCTCTGACGAGCTGGAGCTCGATTGCCCCACGTCAGGCACAAACATTGACCCCGTTCCCCAACATCTCTCCAATGGCATCGACGCCATCTCTGCCAACTACAAGCATTGCGACACAGGACATTTAAACAACATGACAAATGATACGGGGCAGGTGAACAGACTGAAGCCTCTCAGTCTGGGCAGCCTGCCACCCAGCAGCAGTGCGAGCTCATTGTCAAGAGCCTGTTCAACAGGTAATACACCTGACATCCAAGACCATGACAGCTGTGAAGGCACTTTAAAATCAGGGTCGACACCTGACCACAATGGAGATGCGTGTGACTCCAGTCCCACACTTTATGTTCAGTTACACGGTGAAGCTGTCAGGAGGCTAGGGCAAGATGAGAGGCCTCTCCACATCCAGAATGACTTTCTCTTTAAGCTGGGATTTAAGGACCCATGGCGAGTTCAAGAAGAAGGCATGAACACCGAGATTGGCTCCCTGATACGTTTTTATGCAGGTAATAAAAAAAGAGAGAAAGAGAAGCACATGTTCCAATCACCTATTCAGTTGTTACTAGTATAAGGCCTGATTTATACGCATTTTGCCTATCTACAAGAAAAGGGCAAATCTACAAGCTCCCAATCTGTCACATGAGCCTGCAACACATTCTGAGCTTGTAGATATTGGCTATTTTCTGTGCACAACACCAGCACGCAACTGTGTAATCAGGCTTAATGGTGTCTTGTTCCAGGTCATCCTAGGACCTGATAAGGCTTTCACTTTCTCAAACCACATACGTTGCTTACTTTGGACCATGGACCTTTGTATGTTCTTTTTGATGCATCTGTAACAGTTAGCCTACTTTAGCTATACCAGAGAATGAGGCCAATGCATTCATGCAGGTTAGGGTGGATCTTAAATTACCTTTTTTAGATTTTCTTGAGTCTCACCCCCCAATTATGTTCCAATGTACAAAAAACTGCTTTGGTTAAAATTTGGTTGAATTTCAAGCATATTTAGAGGTAGCTCAATCAAGTCAAAGATTGTACATTTTATTGGTCAAAATCGAATTGCACTGCAGGCACATTTAAGTTATACATTACACATTATTCTTATACTAAGCACAGAAATTATATTTTTTAAGCTTACAAATCTAAACACAAATCTGATTACATGTTTGTCATATGTCAAACCAGAATTAATGTATTGTAGGAAATAGCAAAGCAAAGAATGACAAATTGCTATTTTTCATTTAACGTGCACAATGACATGTCTTTATTGCACACTCTTCAATCATACTCACAACACACAACAAGTACACAGCCCCACTTCCTTGTTTACCCCCAAAAACCCCGAAAGTCACTGCAGTATAGCAATTCAGTTACTGATCAATTAAAGTTTGTTTACGGCTATCGGGATACTTGTGCCGATGGTTCTGCACAATTTGCAGCAAGTATTGGAGTTGGGACTCATCTTTAGTAATGAGACCACAATATTCTTGTATTAGGTCAACCCCACGCTCTGCATGATCATTGACAACATTCATTGCCTTCACTACAGCCAGAGCTTCTTGGTAGTCTACCCTGGGCTCCCACTCATCGGGATCAACGTCAAGGAAGTCATCTGGGAGATCCATCATTTTGAAAAGCACTTCAATGTTCTTCCTTGCAATTGTTCCAAGGTCAACAGTAATTCTCAGTTCATGATCTTCATTTCCATCTTTCATGGCTCTCACCATCAGCCTCTTCGTTTGCGCGCTCACTTGACTGTCAAACAATGCAAGTCCGAGAATCTCTGGAGCAAAATACCATAAGTGATTGGAACACTTTTGAGAAGCAGCTTTAGACACCTCAGCATTTATTGATGAATATTCCAGCAACGATTTTAACAGCTGCCAAGTAATTTAGTGGAGCGCTGACAGCAACAGGTGCCATCATCCATGCCTTCACATAATTGCAAACTGCAAAAATGCACAAATCCATGCATGCTTTTTCTTCCCTGAAGGTCAGTTTGAATTGGCCATGAAACATCCAGATCTTCATACAATAAATAACCTTTGCCATCCAACGGGCATGATGGGTAGCTCCTGGAGCTCTGAACCGGATACCTCGAGCAGCGAGGTATCCGGTTCATCAATAAATGCTGAGGTGTCTAAAGCTGCTTCTCAAAAGTTTTCCAATCACTTATGGTGAACAGGGGCATATGAAGAGAATTACTGTTGACCTTGGAACAATTGCAAGGAAGAACATTGAAGATTTTTTCCAAGGTGCTTTGAGTGGGAGCCCAGGGAGGACTACCAAGAAGCTCTGGCTGTAGTGAAGGCGATGAATGTTGTTAATGATCATGCAGAGTGTGGGGTTGACCTAATACAAGAATATTGTGGTCTCATTACTAAAGATGAGTCCCAACTCCAATACTTGCTGCAAATTGTGCAGGACTATCGGCACAAGTATCCCGATAGCCGTAAACAAACTTTAATTGATCAGTAACTACTGAATTGCTATACTGCAGTGACTTTCGGGGGTTTTGGGGGTAAACAAGGAAGTGGGGCTGTGTACTTGTTGTGTGTTGTGAGTATGATTGAAGAGTGTGCAATAAAGACATGTCATTGTGCACGTTAAATGAAAAATTGCAAATTGTCATTCTTTGCTTTGCTATTACCTACAATACATTAATTCTGGTTTGACATATGACAAACATGTAATCAGATTTGTGTTTAGATTTGTAAGCTTAAAAAATATCATTTCTGTGCTTAGTATAAGAATAATGTGTAATGTATAACTTAAATGTGCCTGCAGTGCAATTCGATTTTGACCAATAAAATGTACAATCTTTGACTTGATTGAGCTACCTCTAAATATGCTTGAAATTCAACCAAATTTTAACCAAAGCAGTTTTTTGTACATTGGAACATAATTGGGGGGTGAGACTCAAGAAAATCAGAAAAAGGTCATTTAAGATCCACCCTAATGCAGGTGCATGTGCTACCAATGGCACTGAAAACAAATACTTTACATTTCAGTTCAGACAGTGAGAGTAATGTCCCACTGGACTAGCCTACTCTTCTCTTTTATCACAAGGCCTGAATAGAAGAGTTTCACATCTTCCTCTTCCTGTTTGCTATGAATGTTGTCAAGTGAGGCATGTGCAACAAAGTAGAAGATAACTTTGGATGCACACAATAGGCAGAAATAAATGTGAAGAAAGTATATATTTATTCCAAAGCCTGCTGTACAATGGCGGAGTAATGTTCAAGTTTAAGTATGCGTGCTGGCATGAGGGTGTTAGTACAAGGTTATGGCTAACGCTTGGCCAGACATACGCTGCCTTGGGGACATCCTTTAGATTCTCAATGCTTTTTTCCCCCTTGCGGCCTTGGACCATTTTTGGTGGACCGAAACAGCACGCTCTGCTCCCATGGACACGCATGACATCGCCACAAAGCCATCGCCACAACTTATGGCGCTCAGACATGGGCCCTTTTCCGGCTATTGCCCCATTATCATCCTAATGAAAAGGCTGAATGCTTGTGTGGGCGGATGGAGAGAGAGGGGTGGAGGTGGGCGGTTGAGGGGGAGAGATGACTGGGGGTTTGTGGGGGGGGGGTGTCACTATAAACCCCAGCTCTGTGGACTTTGTGAATTCTGGTCATTGAGATGCGGCACAGAGCCTGTCCTCTTGGCACCCAGCGCAGCGACTGTCACACTAGCTAACGGCCTGCCAAGCCCGGTTAGCATGCCCCTCCAGAGCTCAGGAAGCTCTTTTCATTTGCCATGCTGCTGCCTCCGCCACTGCTGCTTTCGCTGCCACTGCTGAGCGAAGAGATCATCATGGCGTTACTTCAGGGGAGGGAGGGGGGAGTTGACGGTAGAGGTGATTAGCAAAAACCCTGTCTGTGTCGGTAGGACGGACTCCTGGGGAACGAGGGTATTTTAAATGTGAAGGTGAGCAGTTAATCTTTGGAGTGCCTGCAGTACAGACAGACGCAGTGACGCTGTCCGGCTTCCTGTCCAGAGGAGCACGTCAAAAGCAGAGGTCACTCGTTCCTAAGCGGAGAGTTGTCCCGTTTCACCTTCACTGTCATCACGTGCGCTCTGTGACCTATTGTGCTGTCGGAAAGACTTGTTCTTTGTTTGGTGGCTTGGAGAACTGCTGGAATGAATTAATTTAGATGGCCTCAGATGAGAGAGCGTATGTACTGTTATAGAATGACTGTGTATACAGTCAGTGTGTGGGGCTTTATGTGAATGGCTGTGTACACTATTTATTCTGCATGTACGTTTTGGACAGAAAGCAAACGTGCACTCAACAGGGCCGCATCCTGTGCACGCCTTTCACAGTCAGCTGAGTAGTGGCATCAGATGCTCCTCCGAGGCATGGACATCACTCCACGTCCCATGTGAGAGAGCTTAGCATGGTCACCTGAGCCCTCTCCCTCCACCCCTCCACTCCCAGCTGAAGTCATAATTCTGTTTCACATTTTTAGTTTGCGGCATCACAGATGACTTTTGTTTCCAAACACACAGATGGACAGTTGGACACAAACACAGGCATTGCACTGTAAAATCCTAAGCGTTGTTTTAACCATTTGCATCTCTTAAGAGCATGCTAATGGAACGGGTCCCTTTTTGGTTCCATTTGCAAGCTCTGAGTTATTAAAAATAATACAAACTGCAGGGTACTGGAGCAACGATTTATTCAAAGAAGCGACGTTTAGGTCACTGATGACCTTCTTCAGGCATCAAAGTTAAGCCACGCTCTCAGAGTTAAATTAACGGTCTTGATTTTACAGTGCGGAAAGTAAAAACAGTGCTGGATGCCCTCGTGTCCCACCCCGCCCCCTTACAGCATGTGAGGAATGTACGCTGGCTCCTCCAGAATGTCAGGCATGTCTTTTTGGGGAGGAAGTGGAAGGAGGTGGGGTTTAGGGGCAGGAGGATGTTTTTCTGTGTGGGGTGGGGGAATTCCACGCTGCCATGCGTGTCGCTGACTTTACATGCTAGTCCGTACAGTGAAGACAGAGCAGTGAACCGGCCTCAGCTGACTCGCTGGCGGCCTCACAGCCACAGCTGTCACTACTGTAGGTCTCTTGTCACACTGAAGGTCTTTGTGTTTGTATGCACGTGCACGCAGTGAGGGCTCTGGTACAGGAAGTTCAGTATGTAATCTCTCTTTTATGGTGGTTCAATAGTTCAATATGCCCCATTCTCTTCTAGATATAGCCTAATGTTAAGTCATCATAAATTCTTAAAGGTTACTTGTAAACTTAATGTGTCTTTGCTTAAATGTTAAATTGAAATGTTAAACGTTTCTATAATACGATTACGTAACGTAATGTAGTTTGTGTTGGCTAATATAATGTGGACTCTGTGTCTATAACAAGCGAGATGAAGCATGCACCCTCTCGGCACCTTTTGTACTGGGATCAAGGGAAGCATATGAATGGAGAGGCAGTGGCTGGCCGCTCAGCTGCAGAATTTGTTGTGATGAATGCTGCCAAATGCTTTGGAAAGTGCAGAGGCCAGTTTGATTTTCCAGGGGTCAGGTCAAGCTTTGAGTGCACACACTCCTCAGCGGCCAGATAAGAGGACCCAGTTGGGATTCTCACACGCACGCACATGCGTACACACACACACACACACACACACACACACACACACACACACACACACACACACACCGAGTACATACAGCAGGTTGCCCAGATCAAAAGGCTGCTGTGCTTTTTTACAGGTTCACACAAGCTTCTCAGGGTTACCACACAGGAAACCCTTTATAATGCTTAGCCAGCAAAATAAACCATGATTCTTACTCCAGTCTATTGGAAATATTGAGCACAGGAATTCGAGTAATAATTTAAAAACACAACTTGAAATTGTGGTCGCCCCAACAATAGTCGTGGGTTTGAGGCTGTCAGGACCCTGTTGAGGAATCGGCTGGGGAAAATGGGACGATATGAAAATTTCATATCACGATTATTGTGACAAATTAAATCGCGATTTACGATATTATCGCGATAATCAAAATCCATTATCTTGGGGCAGAACATTTGCCAACAAATAGCCGATCTACAAGCTCACAACACGTCGCGATGCGGCGCGTTGTGAGCTTGTAGATCTGCAATTTTTTGGCAAAGACATTAATAGACTGTATCAAGTACATACCTTTTACCAATTGGGTTTAAGTGGTACCGGATATGCAGCTCGGCAAATAAAAGTTGAATTGATCCCAGTGCATGACGGAGGACGATATCACGATAAATGAAATCTCCACGATACGATTATCGTGAGTGTTTTTTATCCCGAGAAAACGATAATATTGCGTATCGTACCATCCCTAGTAGAGAGGCCCTGCAATATGCATTTCAAATTCGGTGTTGATTGGATATTAGCGTTCATGATGTATGGTGTCTTGTTTTTAGGGAATAGCTTCTTCCACTAAGTTTGTGTATTGAATCAAATTCAATATGGCAGAAAATCTAGTTAGATGAGCGTGGCCTACTGTATATGGGGGGTTGTGTCATGATCCAAGGAATTGATTTTGATTCTACAAATCTAACAGACAAATATCTGAAGACGAATATCCCTTCGGGGATAATAAAGAAGATTATTATTATCTGGGGTTGACACTAAAGGTCTCAGAGGCACTTGCCCGTCGGGGAAGTACAGATCATGTTCTACTTGCCCAAAGGTCATATGCCCGAAAAGTAAATTGTCCATTATAAAATGATGGGCAAGATTTGAATCACCGCTCAATTAAACACGTATTTATTTTCTGGGGCTGTGCGATAAAAAATTGCATACCTCCAAATCCGAATACCAAATATAGCTACGATTGTCTGTGGTTTCATACTTTATTTTATATTTTCAAGTGTAGCAACAGTAAAAACAGCACATTATAGGTAACCAGTGCTCTTATTTTACATTCCACAGACCAGAAGACAGCCCTCTGGCCACATTCAGGTGTTTAGACAGATATCTGGTGTTGTGTTCACCTGCCTCACCTGCCCGAAAGTTTTATTTACCTGCCGGGGGCAGGTGGGCAAGCCTTAGTGTCAAGGCCTGATTATTACTACACCTACAGTTCAAGAGTTACAGGCCATAATGTAAAGTGGGCTGCTATAGAAAATGGGCTGAAAATGTACTGAACATTTCTAACACTATTAGGGGAGCCTCATTGTGGCAACTAGTGAAGCGAACCAGTTGCTCAGATAGAAAAGATGTACATTGTACATTCACTATACTGTATATGCAAGAGAGAACTGAAGACCAGCATATTTAACCCTAGCTCCCTCTGGCACTGGCATTTAGGCTGAGGACCTATTATGCCTTACCAAACGCTAAATAATTAACTTTCATTAGCCCTCTCCTTAGCTTTGCAAATGCTTGCATGCAGGCACCATATCTGCTGCGTTTTGCAAGCTCTTTACTCGCACACTATTAAAGTTTAGATGGATTATTTTTTCTGAAGGCTGTTTCTTGTAAAACTAAATTGGTGTTTAGTTTTGGACGGCTTTATGACAGAAATTAATGACCGTTGGCATGCACTGACCTGAAAATGACTGCGGCAGTAGTACTCTTTTCAATTCCACTCATTCTTAATAGACACGGTTTCTGTCAGAAACAAAGTCATAAATTCGGCACGGTGTGCCCAGTAGTGCCCAGGCAATTATGTCCTCAAGTGTTGTTTGCGTCGTGTGCAAATTAAGGTGCGCTTGGTGGGACAGGTGCATCATGGGAACAGCTATTCATGCAGAACTGATTAAAACATACATGCGACTAAATGTTCAAACTTGTGCATCGCTCATGATGACACAAAGTATGCTCATAGTGCCTATTTGGAACTTGTTTGTCCATTTCTCATTCCATCTCTACTTTTCCTGAAAAATGGTCAACGTTGGCAAGAAGGGTGGTACACATAATCAGTAGTCACCCATTCATTATTTATTCGTATTTGTGTGTTTGTAGAGGGCTGTTACATTCCTGGAAACCTACAGCCAATGCTAGCACAGTGGCTATGAGTCCATCTCTTGTGTGTGTGTGTGTGTGTGTGTGTGTGTGTGTGTGTGTGTGTGTGTGTGTGTGTGTGTGTGTGTGTGTGTGTGTGTGTGTGTGTGTGTGTGTGTGTGTGTGTGTGAATATATAGACAATCAGTAAGACGCCCTAAGGGCGAGAAGGTCACACTGAAACAACAGAGACTGACGCAATATGTCCACATATGGGCATTCCCAGATATGGGCTTAATATTGATGACATCAGGGATCTCCATATATGGGCATAAAAGGGACAATGACGGAATTCATTTGCTTGCTCGTGTCGCAAAATCTTTTATCTCTGGCACCGTTGGCCCTATCGATGCCAAAACTTTGCACACACACTCCTTGGATGGCAAATCACAACCTCCGCCCCTGATTTCTCACATGGCCCTCTTCTAGCGCCACCGTCAGGGCCATTTTTGCCAAACAATTTTTTCGGACATTGCTCCTACAGATTTTGACCTAAAATCACGCAAAGCGGCAGTATCTCTAAAATCATGTCATCAACATGGATCTATCCCATTTCCCATATTCCCTCCTGATTGGCTACGATTGCCTTCTAAATTTGATGTATGCGACGTGATGGTCCTTATCTCCCGATTCGGGAGTCTTAATGATTATTATTATTTTGCATTTTATACTTTATTTTAGTCTAGATAGAATGTAGAGACCGGAAACCTGGGGCAGATAGAGTTGGAGACATGCAAGACATGACAGCAGTTTGATTCGAACTCGGGTCCTCATGACTCACCCGTATCTCTCCACCCTTCTGCCAGCGCCCTGAAGACGGCTGGTGTGACATGATGACTTACAAACACTCTACAGGGTTTAAAGGCTTCATGAAACTCCCAGCTCCAAGGCAGCCAATGAAGTAGACCAGTGATTCTTTCTCAACCTTTTTCAGTCCCAGCTTTATGTATGTATGCATGAAACTGGAACCAATTGGTTCCATTTGTACGCTCATAGAGTCACAGACTCACAAGGGTCCCCGGACTCCATGTTCAGAAACAGTGGAGTAGACTACAGCTTCCAATGGTTTGTCTGTAATATCGCACACCATATGTATCTCAGCATGCCTTATTATTGGCACTGTATTTTCTGTATAATTCTTAAGGTAAAAGTGGAGCAGAGTTTGACACTTGTTTTAATGCATGGTAACTGGCGAGTCGCTCGTTGTCTTGGTAACGATACAAGGAGCCCTCCTCGGTGAATAATACATTCTTAGTTATGGAGCCTTTTTTGCCAATTCAAAAGTCCATCGTTGTACTCACCATTTCAAAACCAAAAGACTGGAGTATTGGTTTCAGACGTCAGTGCACGTTAGCCAAGACCTCTCCGTCTTGAGAGATTGCGTGAAGTGAGACACTATGCTGCCTCATCATCACTCCTCACTTAAGTCCTCGCCAAGCAGCTAATTGTCCTCCTAAACGGCCCAATGGCTGAGTCATTATGTAATCAGATTTCACACGTTCCAGAGCTCCAATCCTGTGTGTGCGTGTGTTGCAGAACAAGGAGAACAGAAGAATGATAAAGTCTGGCAGTTAAAGAAGGCATTCATGTTCTTTGAGACTTTGCAACAAAACAGCAAAAGCTCTTCAACACAGAGAGGTGTGGGAAAAAGCCAGTGTGTGGTCAGGTCGGTGTTGTGATACTGAGGTGGACGCAGATTCTGGAAACTTTGGTGCGTGTGCGTGTGCGTGTGCGTGTGTGTGTGTGTGTGTGCAATGCACAGTGAAAACATACTTTGTTATATGGTGGCATCGCATGGTGAAAATAGCCGAGCTCACAATGCATTGACGAAGAGTTGAGAATTATTACAAAAACGAAGTAAACCTCCACCTATATTGATACATTGTCCAAGATACGGACATGTGTTTGACACTTCCTTCACCTGGACACCCTGCCTGCATGCCTCAGAGTCAGACGTGAGGAGCTAAATCGTCTGGGGTTTTGGACAAGGTTGATGCCCCCTCGCAGCTTGGGAGCTACTTCAGTTCAGTGCTGTTTAAGTGTAGCAACATTTTCGAGACTTAATAGACGTTGGTTTGCATGGGTGAACAGTTTTATGACGGTACACTTAACTGGTACAAGGTCAACTAAACGGATACGTCAAAAAGCTTTTGTGCTTGTTTTGTAAATAAATAAAACACAGCGAAAATGTAGTTTTGAGTGTGGCAACATTTTCATAAAATACCAAAGAAGTGTTTATTTTTGTTATTTATACGTCGTCGGAGATGCGCATTTAACATAGAATGACACGCCGTAGGACCTATGCAGGAAAAAAGGGGGAAAATACCAATGCTGTGACTGGGGGGGGGGGGGGGGGGCCTTGTCCAAAACCTCAGCCGATTTAGCTCCTGGCCTCTCAGACAACGTGCACAACGTGTGTTTGAGGAGGGTGGGCTTTGGGAGGATGCTGTCATCTGTGTAGTCAGTGGAAGCCATGACTCTGCATTCTCTCCAGTATAGTAGACCCCCCACCCCTCCTGGCTTGACACGTCTCTCTGCCTCCATCCTCTTCTCATGTCTCGTAACAAGATAACAAAGATAACACTTGTCCACCCCCCCACACACACACCTTCTGACAGCTTCCATTTCTCTGCCCCTATCTCTTTATTTCTCTGCACCCTTTTATTTTCATTCATCTCTATCTAGGAATTACTGCTCATACACACAGACAGTACACACACACACACACACACACACACACATAATGTATATATCGGTGTATGTAATCTGTACAACTGCAAAACTACAGTGTAACAACAGCTACTCCTGTGCTATTGCTATCCGCTGTATTGTGTTGTGCCTATGCAGCTACAGCACCTCTTCCAGCAGGCCCAAAATATTGGCTTAGCTCACCGACCACCATTCTCTCTTGCTCCCTCGTGAGCTCTCTCTGGTGTGAGATGTGAGAAAAAGGCAAGGCTGCCGCGTGTGTGTGTGTGTGTGTGTGTGTGTGTGTGTGTGTGTGTGTGTGTGTGCGTGTGCGTGTGTGCGTGCGTGCGTGTGCGCCTGGCATTACAGTCAAGCTCGTTGAAAGCGGGTGGACCGAGTGCCATTGAAGTCAGCGGTGCTTTGTGCCGGTAGCTACTGTAGCTAAATCTAGGACAGTGGTTGTTCCCAACCTTTTCTGGATCAGGGCCCACTTGAAAATCGCAAAAACGTCCGCGGCCCGCCCATCTGACCACTTAACACGGCTGCCATTCAGCTGCCGTGTTAACCCATTTAGGCCTAGAATTATTGAATGCTTTAACTATTGAAAAATAGTTAAACTTCAAAAATAGTCAGGGTCCCGCCCTAGAGGTTGGGAATCGCTGATCTAGCCTAAAGAATGTCATGCTGATATGTCATTCCTGTCTGCCTGCCGGCTCGTCCAGGCAGGGGGGGGGGGGGGGGGGGGGGGGGGTGTTGGGTTGGTGTCTGTGGGTTGGGCACGTCCAGTGGCATGTCTTCTCAGCTGTCTGTCAAACTGCTGTCTGAGGAACTTGCCCCTGAGATACCGCCGAGGCTTGGAGTAGGGATGGGACGATATGAACATTTCATATCACGATTATTGTGACCAAATAAATCATGATTTACGATATTATCGCGATAATCAAAATATCCCCAACATCCATTATCCTGGGGCGGAACATTTGCCCAAAAATAGCCGATCTACAAGCTCACAACGTGTTGCAACAGATTTGGTAGAGAGTGAAACAAGACTGTATCAAGTATGTACTGTATATTAAGTACGTTTTTTAGAGGGTTTAAACTTTAAATGGTACTGGATATGCAGCTCGGCAAATAAAAGGTGAATTGACCCCAGTGCATGACGGTGGACGATTTCACGATAAATTAAATCTCCACGATAAACGATAATATCACTTATCGTCCCATTTCTAGCTTGGAGTGTGTGACGCTTTACGAGCGTAGCAGTGAAGGTGTCTGACTGTATATCTCCACGAGGAGAGGGCCCTGAGCTGAGCCCCAACTGCTGCCTTTGGCCACATGCAGAAAGGGAGGGAGGGGGGGGGGCAAGGGGGCGGATTAGAAGTAGGCCAGCGGGGGCTCACTCTCCCCAGCTTTGATCACCAGTGACACAGCCTAATGCCAGACAACATCTGCAACTCTCAGCATTAAAAGTGGCCCCGAACTCTGATTATGGAACATGCTGCCTGCTTTCTGCCTGCCTGCTCCAGAACAAGAACTGCATCAATTCCCAAACGCAACATCCTTACAGTGACTTGTTGTGTGCCCCGGCCTGTGTTCCCTCTGTGAGGCCACTGCAGATTTCACTTTTAAGAATCGCAATTGGATAATTTGGGTTGTCGTCGTTGTTTTTGTAGTGTCATCTGCTTACCATTATGGAGATGCAACTGTTTTGCATAGTAACCTCTCAAAAGTGTATGAATGTAAAACATTAGCTGTTAGATTCACCTTTGAGTCATCAAGACAAAGCTATAGATCAGTTTGTTTGGGTGGAGCTGGACTTGTTTTTATGGACTCTGCTCTAATACAGATTGGCAATAGTTCAAAGTTCAGCTTCTTCAAAGAATAGGCTTATATAACACCGCCAGGGCTTCTGCTTCCTTGCTGGCCGGAGCTGCCGCTGTCTCTATACTGGTAGGAAGTATTTAAAATCCACTGAGTCTGACTGTACACGGGGAGAAGCCCATTACGTGTACAGTCAGTGTACAAGCTGGTTTCACAATGCCAACATGGCTACTCGTGGATCGTAAAGTGACAATGTTCTTCCGCTATACAGGAACAGCGGTTATGAATCCAGTATATTTTGTATGTCGCAAGAGTGATTTTATAATGGCGTCCTGATGCTGCGTTAACACATTAGAGGTGGCAAAAGCTAAGCTACCAAGCTGTGGCCAGTTACATTGCTGCTGAGTCGCTGTCAGAGGATGGCTGAAGCCACACTGTGATGAAAAGGGCAGGGTTAAATGACACAGAGAACTGGTTAACGGCAAGAATTAGTTTTTCATCTTCTCGTTTTAGAACGAAACTGGAATTGTGGGGATGGAGAAGAGGAGTGGAGGTGGTGAAACAAAAACATGATTGATTGATGCTTCACTGCGTCATCGGGGCACTGAACAAAGTTGAAGCCATGTAAACCTTTTTTGTAGCGTGTCACAGCAGCAAGAGTCAGCCGTCATTTTGTAGCTTCATGTTGCTGGCTTCCACTGAGAATGACTTGTAGCCTGTTGCTTTGTCGCTGCAGTGTGTGAATGCAGCGTCAAGAGTACGAGTTTAGGCAGGGGTCTTCAACATTTTCAGGCCAAGGACCCCTTAGTTGAGAGAGAGATGAAGCAGGGACCCCCACAACCTTTTCATAGATTCCATATAGTTTAATTGTCTGACAGCACAATCATCAGTATTTTGGATTCATGTCAATTAGTGTTTTCAGATATTTAACCACTTGAACCATCAATACTTAATAAACTTGACCTTTCACTCTGTACTTAGTCTGCTCTTTTTCCCCTCTACACCAAAGCTCTTTGCCAAAAATAGCCGATCTACAAGCTCTGCCTCGCAGTGTGAGGCGTTGTGAGCTTGTACTGTAGATTGTCTATTTTTGGCTAAAGTTCTCAGAATAAGGACACTAGGGTTCAAGTGATTAATATAAAAATTAAAATACGAAAAAAGATTTGGAGAAACCCCTGTAGTAACTCTGAGGACCCCCTGTTGAAGACCCTTGAGTTAAGGTTTTTTAACGCATGATGCATTCTGGGTCATGTAGTTTATGGATGGTGTGACCTCTGTAAAGCAGCGTAGAATTGCATTGTACAAATAATATTCTTTGCAAGCTCTCGTGGGCCTCATAAAATGTGCAGCCGGCCCAGATTTGGCCTGGCGGGCCTTGAGTTTGACACATGTGATCTAGGGTCCATCCTTCCCCTGTGTGAAACCAAACTCAAATATTAACGGTTAATTGATTTCAGCTGTGCTCCTTTGACAATTATACAAGCCATGAGAGAAAAGAGGAGCTGTCACCTGCTGAACTGAGAAACTCGCTCTCATTTCCCATCACTCATTTGTTGGCCTGTGTGTTTTTCTTTATTTGCTGTGTCGTTACTTCTATTTCATGCCAGTTACTTCTCTTAACTTAGAGCACTTGCTACTCTACCAGTCACTCTGGTTAAACTTCCCCTAATTCTCTCTCTCTCTCTCTCTCTCTCTCTCTCTCTCTCTCTCTCTCTCTCTCTCCGTTCTCTAACCCCCCCCATCCCCCAGTGGCACCGTGTTCACATGGCCCTTGCATGTGACACGGAGACGAGCCAAAAACACCCCGGATGCCTGCTCCGGCCCTCGCTGTTCCAGGACCTCGTTAAATTTTAAACAAAACAAAAGGGAAGGAAAGGGGGCGAAAACCGAGAAGAAAGAGAGAAAGCGAGCACGTGAGGCCGGGGGAATGTGCAGCAACATCACATTCTCATTCATTCAGTCCTCCGCTCCCCGTGCATCACCGAGGGAGCGCGGCCCTTTAACTCTCACTTTGCCCCTCCTCTCTCTCTCCCGCTCGACCTCGCTCTCTCTCATGCAAAGCTGTCCTCTTTTCCTTTTCTTCCTCTCTCTCTCTCTCTCTCTCTCTCTCTCTCTCTCTCTCTCTCTCTCCTCTGGACTGTGCAGGAAGTTAAATGAGCTTTTACCACAGAGCCTGGGTCTTGTTACTTCCAGGCCTGTCTAAATGTTGTCCTTTGACCAAATGAAAGAGTGACTAACCCCTTTGGCTGTTACCTCGGTGGGCAACTTCCTCCTTCGCTCCCCGCAGGCTGGAGTTGGCCACTGACCGCAGCTCTCAAATCAAATCATTCTGCCGTGCCACAGCCCTATCCATCATGGCGTGGAAGAATAAACTGGACGCTTATCTGTGATTATGGCCGTGTGCACTTTTTCTTTTTATTGCTCATGCTTGTAACTCCCGTCACAGCTCTGAAACACTGTCTCCTTTGTACGCTTTCATGTACAGCTCCTCTCAAGGGAACAACTTGATGACCGCAACTTCCCCCTGACTTATTGTTTGATCTCCAAAGTACAGTGCAAAGTACATTCTTAGTGGTTCGACCTGAAATATGTGCATGGTCCCACTGTTGATTTGGTAGGATTTTCATGCAACTATGCAAGCACTAAGAACGCTCAATAATATTAGAGCCCGACTGGTGACAGATCTTTGGGTCTGATCCCGGTTTTGGAGAGTCCTAGACGGACGGGTACAATGGGAACAACGGGTATTGCATAACCGAGTGGGGCATGCATTCCCAACGTGCATCGTTCCCGAATAGTTTCATAACTCATGTAGCTCAAAACAAAAAACGCATGTGTTTTATTTTGATATTCACATACCTTGTCTAGGAGCTGACTGGACAATACTGCTTCTAGAATATATTGTCTGTATAGTCTAATTTTAGAAAGCTGTCGTTTCTTACGGTTTCAAAGTTTGTTGACAGAGAACAAAAAAAAAAAAGAAAAACCTTCAAGTCATCGGCAATCCAAAAATAGCCTTCATGGCTTGGATGGGAATCTATAAGTATGGATTAAGTAATACCCCTGTGGTGTGTGCGTCCCTGGTGGTCCAGTGTCTGTATCTATCTATGTCCTCCTCTTCTCCGCCCATACCATTCTTCTCTGCCGATGCATACTCCACTTTTAGAGACAAGTTTTATTTGGTTCGGGTGTCACAACAGCTCAGCAGCACTGAACAGCCAACTCTATGACGGTACCTGCCCCCCGAACCTCTCAATGACTTTATATTGTAGTCTGGACAGAGCCGAACCAAATTAACGAACGGGTACACATTATTGTGTATCATTATTTTATGCTTTAACTATAGAAAAATAGCAGATATACAAGCTCACAGCGCGCTGCGAGCTTGTAGATCTGCTATTTTTGAAAAATCTAGAAAATTTGAATTTTGACCCGATTCTATAAGTGTCTTTTGAATCCTTCTAAGGTTTTTTGAAAAACCTATGTTTCTATGTCAGCAATCTGGCCAGCCATCGTCAAAGAAAAGGTCCTTTTCACTTAAATGGAGCTCAGTTAGTCTGTTCTTGTAGAGACTACTATGTCAGTGGTTCTCAAACCTTTTCATGTGAAGGACCCCCAAAATGATCGGTATTTGGCCACGGACCCCCATCTCAAAATATTTAGTTCCAGGGACCACCCATAAGCAAAATTTGAGTTACAGACGTTCGCTTTGAAAATACATATAGTCAATGATTTTCACACATTTTCACGACTTTTCAAAAATAGCAGATCTACAAGCTCGCTGTGAGCTTGTATATGTGCTATTTTTCAACAGTTAAAGCATTCAATAATCCTAGGCCTAAAGTAGAGTATGCATCGGCCTAAAGACTGCAGTCAAACCAGTATCAGCAGCACACTATCGTCTTCACCTTTGGCCTTGAGTCATCTGTCCCTGCTACTGCTGTGGTTGTTTGGCGCTCGGTCGTTAATTAACGACTTAAACACTATATTATTATATACTATATTTTTTTTCCTCTACACCAAATCTCTTTGTTGAAAATAGATAACCTATACAGCCTTCTGAGCCTGTAGATCAGCTATCTTCACCGAATGTTCGCAGAGAATGTGGCCAGAATAGGGATGCTATAGGGTTCATGTGGTTAAGAGAACGCATTCCTCTGGATGTAACTGAATGACATGCTTACATACACAACATTTATCACATTATGTGAGGACACAGTGAGGCTGTGCAGGGGCAGAATTTAACTTTAAACTTAATTTAAACGTAATTTATACATGTACATTGTAAACTGATTTTCAACCCACAGTAAAAACACGTCACACGAGTGTACATTGGGCTTAATAAGGGTGCAATCGACTGACATAGAAAGAGTTCCTCACGCGCACACGCTTGCAGTGGTGTAAAGTAACTAAGTACATTTCTTAAAGGGATATTCCACTTTCAAAATAACTTTTGGTAATCTTATCGTCTAATCAGGATTTTGGGAACACCCTGAACAGATTTTAATTTGCTTCATTCAGTATTTAGATATTTGATGTAAATGTTATCAGGCTCTCCGCCTCCAGGACCTTTCCCCATACACACCCATTGTAACTTCAAACTCCATTTGGAACAGATCCATGTTGATGACATGGCTGGAGACATACTGTTTACCGCTTTGTGTGATTTTAGGGCATTTTATGTGCGCTGCAGGGGCGGGGGTCCTCCACTAGGGGGCGCAAGCACTTTTGCATGCATTGTGGAGCACCAGGAGTGGGTGGTCCCTGGGAATTCACTGTGAGCCGGCAAGGAGTGTGTGTGCAAAGTTTGGCATGGGCAACGGGCGTTACAGCCTTTTTAGCGGGCTGCAGTGGCGGGGGTCCGCTGGTAGGCGGGTGCGCTCTACGCAGGGCAGTGTCCGCGGCGGCCAGACGGACGCGTGGCGACCGGCCGCTCCTAGCCCGAGTTACGGCATTTTATATTAGTTGCTGTGGCGGGGATCCTCCACTAGGGGGCGCAACCACTTTTGCATCCGTTCTGGAGCACCAGGAGTGGGTGGTCCCTGGAAATTCCCCGTGAGCAGCACCGTTGGGGTGGTAATTTGGTCATTTTTCCCTAGGGGTCCCTGGAGCTCCGGGGGTCCTGGAGGTTGTGGTTTGGCAGGCAAGGAGTGTGTGTGCAAAGTTTGGCATGGCTAGGGGCAACGGATGGCAGAGATATGAGTAGGGCAAAAGTGTGACGTGACGTGACAGAGAGACAGACTGACTGACTGATAGCTGGTGGAGGTTTTGATAGTAACTGCGACCTGACGGTTGCAACTATGTACTTTTTCCACCACTGCAAGCTTGTGTGATTTCAACTACAGCTGCTAGGATGTCGCAATAGTGTGGTTCACTGTTCCCATTATGTCGGCATTACGCATGGCAGGTACACTGACCTGCAGTTTCTGCTGTGAAGGACTGATTATGGACAGACAGAATGGAAGGGGAGGGCAGCCGGGGAAAATGGCAGTGATGACAAGGGAAATGAATTTAGAGTTGGTTGGTCCTCGTCATCTTGCGAGGAAGGCTGTGAGTGTGGCAGTCGGGGGGAAGAGGCTGAGGGAGGGAGCCAATCCAGGCAAAGCTCTGAATACGAATTGTCCCAACTCCATTTTCTGTCACCGGCGGGCATTATTAATGCAACGGTGCAAATGAACAGGGAAACCCAGGGTGACAAACAGGCGGGAGTCACTGCAAGGTAATTAATCATTCACTGCACACACACACACACACACACACACACACACACACACACACACACACACACACACACACACAGATACTTACAGATACAAAAACAAACACTTGCACATATGTTTACTGATACCTACACACTCGCAGATACGGTACACAGACGCACACCTGTCAAGGATGCCTTACCAATTAGCGGTTTTGTCTCCTCTTTAGCCTGGTTATCGGAGGGAGGTGTAGTCGGCCTGCTCCCGTATCAGCGCTCACTCTTCATCCCTCAATCTCACATTTCAGCCTCCCCTGGTGCACCGTCCAGGGGGGCTTACAGGCCTGTGGAGTGAACCAAAACCTCTGTGTCTGAAAGGGGAGGGGGGGGGGGGGCTATTGTGCTACAGTTGCAGATGCTGACAATAACTCCATCTCTCTCTCTCTCGCTCTCGCTCTCTTTCTCTGTCTTGTGACGAGGGATGCACCGATACTGTTTTTTTTTAATTTCGATCCGATATATACATTTGGATATTTCCCGATACTTTACCGATACCCGATACAGTAGGCTACATAGCAATGATAAAAAAGTGCAGTGCAGTCAGTGCAACTGAGTGCAAAATGAAATGGCAACACGTGTCTCGTCTCAAGAGTGGAGGAGCTACAAAAAGGATTTGCTGGATAAGATTGTGTGATATCGTTTATTTAATAAGTATATGCTAAAACGTTTGGTTATGGACTTAAAATGTATTGTGTGATTATATTGCATATTTATAAGCCAGAGACTTTTATTATTCTTTTTTATCTGTGACTTGGATCGGTGACGTCATGTCCGATATCCGATATCGGACATTTATGACTTGGGACTCTGACTATAGGCTCTATAGAGTGCTAGAGAGACAAGAGGGCTGCTGCACGCAGACCGTTAATGACTGCTGAGTGACAGAATGTGGATGCTAGACGCAGTGACACAGGGGTACTGCTGACGAGATACTGGCATGCTTTAGCCTACGATGCAGCAAGATGACTTCACCATGTATATTGGCTGAGAAACTGTACATTTAAATCACAAGGACAGTTTTCTTTTGTTTTGTTATGTTTTTAATGTTTATAGGCCCTAACCGCTACTTAGCATGTGGAGGAACATGCTATCCCTCTCAGTTCTAAGCACCCAGTTCAACAACCAACCTGTAGGAGGCACATGGTTTTTTTTCTTTGGCAATTTTTTTGGGCAATTTTCTTTCTCGCTAGGTTCGTTATAACACATGCACACGCGCACACACACAGGGCTTGCCTTGATCCTAGGAATATAACTGCATTACCTGTTCTATGAAGCACTCTTCCTCTCCAGTTCTTAATTGCTGCATTGTGTCCATAGCTGATATTCCCCGGTGCAAACATGCAGATGCTAATGAGTCCGTGAGGACTCTAGTATAGATGAGATGTTGCTGTAGGAGCTTATAGTTGTGTTCTGAAGCTAATAATACAAAATAATACATAACAACAGTGGCCTCTTCTTTACCACGTGCTGACGGTATTGAGATGCCTGTTGAATGTGTATTAAAAAACAATTGTGTATACTTTAGGTCAGTGGTTCTCAACCTGTGGGTCGGGACCCCCAGGGGTTTCTCCTACTCAACAGTAAACAGACCAACATACGGTATAAATGTATCTGCACAAAATCTAAAGTGACATTTAAAGACCTTTTTAGTACCTCTGGTCAAACATTGGTCAAATTGTCAAATATTAGAGTCAGAAATTGTGAAAATAGCAGATCTATATGCTCACAACGTGAGGCGTTGTGAGCATATAGATGCTCACAACCATTTTCACAATGGAATAGGTCGAGTCAAACTAAACGTAATGCCAACTTCTACAATTCCAAGTGCTTGTGCAGGGTGGGGGGTCCCCAGATAAAATATGATTATTTTGGGGGTCGCGGCCTGAAAAGGTTGAGAACCACTGCTTTAAGTGTGTGTGAGAGAGAGTGAGAGACAGAGAGACAGAGAGAGAGAGAGAGAGAGAGAGAGAATGAAGACAAGTGGGCGTGCGTATGGGTGGATGTGCCTCCATGTGTTGGGAGCAGAGCTATGGGAGCCCGGTAACGTGCTGCATCATTCATGAGCATGTGCCACCCTCTCTCTCTGCCTGGACAGCAGTCACCCCGTAGCTGTCAACGCCACGTCCTTCAGCGTGGCGTCAGCGCTCACACAGAGGCCACACTGCAGGGCCTGCCTGCTGGCTGGCTGCCTGGGTGGGTGGGTGGGGATGGGATGATAAGCGATATTATCGTTTATCGTGATAAAAAAACACTCACGATAATCGTATCGTGGAGATTTAATTTATCGTTAATTATCGTACAAGCTCACAACGCGTCGCCTTGCAACACGTTGTGAGCTTGTAGATCGGCTTTTTGGCAAATCATGTTCCCCCCAGGATAATGATTTGATTGTCGCGATAATATCATAATTCGCGATTTCTTTAGTCACAATAATCGTGATATGACATTTTCATGTCGTCCCATCCCTAGTGGAGGAGCTGAACAAGGCCTTGGTACTGTATGTGTGTAGGATTGGGATCCTTTAAGATTTGAGCCATTCCCGTTCCTTAACGATTCCCTTTTAACGATTCCTATAGGGCATGGGTCTTCAACAGGGGGTCCTCAGAGTTACTACAAGGGGTCCTCCAAATCTTTGTGTGATAGGAACTTGGTTTTTCCCCTTTCCTAGGTTAACCACTTGAACCCTAGCGTCCATATTCTGAGAACTTTAGCCAAAAATGGCTGATCTACAAGCTCACAACGCTTCGCGCTGCGAGGCGTTGTGAGTTTGTAGATCGGCTATTTTCTGCAATGAGCTTTGGAGGGGAAAAAGAGCAGACTAAGTACAGTGAAAGGGTTAGGGTTAGGGTTATTAAGTATTGACCGTTCAAGTAGTTAAATATCTGAAAACACACATTAACATGAACCAAAATACACTGTTGATCGTGCTGTCAAACAATGAAACTATATCTATGAACAGATTTTGGGGGTCCCTGCTCCATCTCTCTCTCAGCTAAGGGGTTCTTGGCCTGAAAACGTTGAAGACCCCTGCTCTAGGGAGTTCCAGATGGACCGTTATAATGTAACTCTGAGACATACAGGTCTGTAACTCTGAGAACCAAATGGACCCGCAACGTAAGAGTTATGGTGATCCTTGAAATTGAACATTCTGAGAACCACCGGTATTGTTATTGTATAGCAGCAGACAAACCGGTTTCCGGAAACGGTTCCAAATGTGATGGAACCCATTCCATGTCTAGGGGATTCCCAGCCAAATGAAATCTTATTTTACACTTTGGTAGAGGAGGTTTGGGTTGTGTTGTTACCAGTGACATGATGTCACTCCTAAGGTGGGCAGGAAATCAAAACGAGATGGTCCATTGATTAACGCATTTAGAACGGGTACACATTATTGTGTATCATTATTTTATGCTTTAACTATTGAAAAATAGCAGATATACAAGCTCACTGCGCGGCACCGAGTGCCGCGCTGCGAGCTTGTAGATCTGCTATTTTTTTTAAATCGTGAAAATTTGAATTTTGACCCGATTCTATAAGTGTCTTTTGAATCCTTCTAAGACTTTTTGAAAAACCATATGTTTCTATGTCAGCAATCTGGCAAGCCATCGTCAAAGAATGCCTAACTGGAGCTCAGTTAATCTGTTCTTGAGTGACTACTATCTATGTCAGTGGTTCTCAAACCTTTTCATGTGAAGGACCCCCAAACTGATATTTATTTGGCCACAGACCCGCATCTCAAAATATTTAGTTCCAGGGACCCCCCAGAAGCTAAATTTTAGTTACAAACGTTCCCTTTGAAAATACATATAGTCAAAGATTTGCACACATTTTCACAACTTTTTCAAAAATAGCAGGTCTACAAGCTCGCAGCGTGGCACTCGTGCCGCACTGTGAGCTTGTAGATCTGCTATTTTTCACTGGTTAAAGCATTCAATAATTCTAGGCCTAAATGGGTCAAAAAATGCTCCTCATTGACTTACTGTACAGTGAAACAGTCAGTCCATGAACATAAAAGTTGTAGTGTGATGCGTTGCCATAGTGTTATGAATTTGTATGATGGGCTATTTTGACAACTTCTGCTTTGCAAGAAAAAAAAAAAAAAAGCTTATTGTTTATTATTGTTTTTAACTGTTGCATTTCCCTACTCAACAACTACACACATCAGCTATGGAGAGAGGAGAGTAAAGACCATGTTTAGACCATTGACTACGTTTCACAGTACACTGACTTGATATCGGTGCGCATTTTACAAAGCACAATCTGGGGGGAACCCATTCTGTGAAAAGCAAAACAAAAATGCATTTAAAACCTGTCTTGGGAGATTAGCCAAAGCATACAAAGGTTTATTTGATTTTCAAAGAAGCCACTGGATACAGTTCATTTCAGTACACAGTCACAGCGGGGGGAATCGACGTGCAGAGACTTTAAATTCGCTTGAGATGGGTCATCCAGCACACTTTTATTATATTTTTTCACTCTATGAATTGTCTGTGGTTATGTACGATATAATGTTCAAGCTGTGCATAGACACCGGCATGGTCCTTTTAAGGGGAGATGTGACACGGGGGATTATGTGAGTAATTGCTAGAGATAGTGAGGTGTGGAGCAGGGACAGATACGGCCAGGCCAGGAGGGAGGGAGAGAAAGACTCAGCTAGGACAAGGAGCAGTAGGCCTGTCACAGTTATTACACTATTGTCTATTCCAGGGGTCTTCAACGTTTTCAGTTTCAGGGAAGACAGAGCAGGGAATAGGGAGGACGGCGGAGAAGTTTGGGTTGCCGACCGTTGAGACATTTCCTCCCGTAACTGCCAACATTCATTCATGTGAAATATGCATATACCCAGCCTGAGGTGTTACTTAACCCATTTAAGGGTCATTCCCAACGGACGTGACATCAATTATGACGGCTTTATCGTTGTGGTGTGGACGCTGCCATCCACTTCAATTGAAAACAATATTTTAATAATAATCTATATATCGTTATCGGTTGGAAAGGGCCTTAAAGGAGTAGATAATAATAAGACAATAATTTGATTACAATAAATGTTCCCCCATTGATTCTGAATGAGGACCCAAATGCATTTGGGTCCCCATCCGGAATCAATGGGGGTAAAATTACTATTTTTGTCTTAGGAATGCGACAAATACAAAAAAATATTATTGAACTCAAGACTCAGAATTGCCAAAAAATTACAAAAATAGCAGATCTACAAACATGCAGTTACGGCACTCTGTGCCACGCTGTGAGCTTGTATATCTGCTATTTATCTTTCTTGGGGGTTTGGTTTGAGACATATCCCCCCGCGACTGCCAGCATTCATGGATGTAAAATATGCATATACACAGCCTGAGGTGTTACTTAAAACCCAGAGGGTCAGAGTAGCCTTGACCTGTGTGTCAGTGTATGAGAGGGAGAACAAGCGGTAGGGAGATACATTACATAACTGGGCGCTATGTCTCTCCTGCCAGTTCATTATCACACAACAGCAGCTCAGTCCCCGTGTGCACGTGTGTTCGCTTCTGTGTGCAAAATGTGGAAGCTTCCGTTCATCTCAAATTGAGCGTAGCCGCCCTTCATGGCCTGCTGGTCATGTTGTATTGTCAAACATTGCAATCTACTGTACAATTTAGGCATTTAGCAGGCGCTCCTAATCCAGAGCGATTTACCATAATAAGCAAGTTAAACACAAGGTAATGCATGGAATGCTTAGAGACGGTGTAGTGCCTCAGTATTCTAGGATCGTAGGTTAACAAGTCTAAACATTTTTTATATAAGAAAATTATTTGTACATTGATGCAAATCATAGGATGCCAGGTCCACAAATGAACCTGGCATCTGTAAATAACATGCTATATAAATTAACCATGCATACTGTAAAACTGCATGGCCGTAATAAATTGCTACGGGCTGAGATGGAGTGTGAAGAGGCGACACAGTGGATAGTTGGGAGTGTGTCTGCAGTTCTAAACTGTAATGAGGTTCCACAGTTTGGGCGGCAGAGGGGGTGTGGAGCGTTGTCCACCCTGATGCAGTCAAACAACTATATGACCATTGGTTATCTCTGCAGCGACTGTAATGACTGCAAAGCTTAATACCCAGGGTTATGGATTTGACCTCAGATAACCTTAGTCTGTATTGGCAAAATATGAGGGCATTAGAACATAATAGACCCAACCAGGCAGGCAGTGGAGATGAAATTCCTTTACGGTACAGAAAAACCAAAGAGCAAACTGCCCAGCGTTATCACTATAAACCATTATTTATTTATTTATTTCACAACTGATGCAAGGCTCTGTGAGACTGTGTGCTTGGATGCTCCAGAACAAGTGGTTCTCAACGTATTTAATTATGAGGATCCCATATGATACCTTTTTTTTTGTATTCCTGGGACCTCTGCACTGTTGTAAAATCCTCAGTGTTAATTTAACCCTAAGCGTACACATCCATGTGTACACTGTGGACCCATAAGTTTCCATGTGGACCCCTGGTGAAGTAGACTACAGCTTGCTAGCCGATGGTTTGTCTGTATGCACACCATACTATACATAATACACCATATTGGCATTACACACGTGAACATTTGTGGGTCACAGACCCAATATTTTCACGACTCGAGTAAAAATCCCATTTTCTTTTTATAGATTAAATATTTAACCCTTTTAGTGCCTATCCCGAACTAGTTCGGGATATTCGGGATCAAAAACAATTTTTTATTTGCTATTTTACTTACCCCGAGCTGCTTGGAGCAACGTGGGTGGTCCCGGCTCGCCCAGCGCTCACCAACGAGAGGCGCTAGATGCTCCGACGATTTATTCCATTGAAAATGGTTTAAAATAAAGTTTAGACCCCCCCCAATGTTCACCAAATGTTCATTGTAGGCGGCGCGACGTATTCCAGGGTGCCTATCCCGAACATGTCCGGGATATTTAATAAAATGAATTATTTTATCGGAGGCCTCAACGAAGCCCCGGTCTAGACGTCCATCCTTGGCCGGGACTTAGACTCGGCCATCCACGGGCCGTATTCGCGCTAACGGCCGAATCGCGCCGCCCACTCCAATAATAAATCACATCTTTAGACAGGATTTTCTCCGGATTGTGTCCCCAGACCCAACGAGAAAGTTTTTTGCGGCTGAAATAGCTTTAGATCGGGCTTCTAAATGGGTTAGCATTTTGGCTACGTGTCAGCTAGCTTCCTCCTCTGGACACCCATAGGATTGACCGGAGTGAAAACACAGGCCAGTTGGGAGAGGGTCGACGAAAGCTATAAAGAAGGTCAATGGAGAAATTTCTGGCACTCTAGCACCCCTTGTGGCCGGATGGCACTGTATGAGTTGAAAAACATAAAAATTATAATAATTAAGAAGTAATGAAAATAGCTGATCTACAAGCTCGCAACACAGTGCGAAGCGACGCGTTGTTGCTTGTCGATCTGCTATTTTTACTAGTTTGGTCCCGGGCAAACGTTTAATCTCTCTTTTGGGTCACAACCTGAAAAGTTTGGGAACGACTGCTCTATGCTTTGTGAAACGGACATGAATTGGCTCTGTTCTTGGTCTGCCCTTGTTTTCCTTTACACCAAATATCTTCGCCAGATTAAATAGCAGGCCGACAAGCTGACAAATGCAACGCATCGTGACGTGTTGTGAGCTTGTAGATCGGCTATTTCTAGCGAATGTTCCCTCCCAGAATAAGGGCCGCTGACATTCAAGCGGTTAATATTGTGTGCCTGAGACTTTGCGTGCTTGTGCGTGAGATTGTGCATGACTTCAGTTCTGTGCCACACACTTAATGGACTGGCTTACAGCTGGATGCCGTTGGCTCACCTAGCTTTAGAGCAGCGATACCTCAACCTGTGGTCGGAAGCCCACTGGTGGGCCGTGAGGATGTTGCAAGTGGGCCCCCAAATGACTGGCAAAATGATAATGAATCATTATTTTTCATATTATATAAATATTTTCAGATGGGGGTCCGTGGCCAAAATACATATCATTTTGGGGGTCCTTCACATGAAAAGGTTTGAGAACCACTGACATAGTAGTCTCTCAAGAACAGACCAACTGAGCTCCAGTGAAAAGGACATTTTCTTTGACGATGGCTAGCCAGATTGCTGACATAGAAACATAGGTCTTTCAAAAAATCTTAAAGGATTCAAAAGACACTTATAGAATCGGGTAAAAATTCTAATTTTCAGGATTTTTCAAAAATAGCAGATCTACAAGCTCGCAGGAAGCAGGAAGCAGGAATCATCTGGGGGACCCCCCCAAAATAATTTGGGGAGTGCCCAGGGGGTCCCGAGTCCCGACCCACAGGTTGAGAACCACTGCTTTAGAGCACTGCATTTCTGACTCCCTCTGCTTCAGCTGATAAGATATCTACAGTATCTATCTATCTGTCTGTACATTCCTTCCTTCTTATATATCGTCACTGTCGAGCAGAAACCTCGTATCTCCAAGTTTCAAATTTGTATGTTTTTTCATAAAGTAAAGCCCTGCTTCATAATACAAGACCGTCGCACAAAACTAGTGAAAACAGCAGATCTACAAGCACACAACGCCTCGCACGCGAGGCGTTGTGTGCTTGTAGATCGGCTGTTTTCACTAGTTTAGATCGTTTTTAAAATGATAAATACAAAACGAACGGTTTTGGAGATACAAGGTTTCCACCCGACAACGACGATATTCTTTCTTTTCCCAGCTGGTATCCCTGCTAATTCTGCTTTTCCTTTCAACCACCTCTCCATTATGTCTCCAGTGAAACACCTGGCAGCGTTCATGCTTGTACAGCAACATGCAAAATAGGGAGCCTCGTGTTTAGTTTATTTATTCTTTACACACACACACACACACACACACACACACACACACACACACTCTCTCGCTCGACGGCGCTCACCCACAAACATTGTTAATAATTCACATGCGGTCTCTCTGCACGTTTCCACAGCCTCGGAATTCCATCCCGATTCACGTTCCACACATTTTCAATCAATGTGTTCACAATGCACACTGACAGCACAGTACACACACCACGCACGTGTATTCACACAATGCTTATCGTCCACTGCACTCAAAATTCACATTAGCGCGCGCGCGCACACACACACACACACACACACACAAGATGACTACTAATTTGTGTGTGTGTGTGTGTGCATGCGTGTAATCTCTCTGGCTCCGTGGTAGCTGATCAAAGGGCTCGTGTTTCCAATGTAAGGTTTCGTAACACGCACTTATTACATAACGCCGGCACAGACGGGGTCTAGAAAGACTATAGAGGAGAGAAGATGGAGGAGGGGGGAGCGCGGGGGGGGGAGGGGGGGGGCACACATCGATCTACGTCACCATCCCACTGTTTCACTGGCAGAGGAACCACTGGGGACTGGGGGGAGAATCATCCACTACGCTGTCACATCTCGAGAGTCCATTTAACTCTGCGTGTGTAGGGCTGTCACGATTATTGTGACATTTTACATGACGATTAATTGTGGTTTTGTCGCTGACGATTGCATTTCCGTTTGGCTTGTAGGCTTTGAAGTTTCACAATCATGGCAGATATGACAGATAATTGACCTAAATATACAAAGAAATGACTGACACTTTATACTTCAAAAAGGACATTGAGAGTGGAAATAGCCGATCTACAAGGTCACAACGCGTCGCATTGCAGTGTGTTGTGAGCTTGTAGATCAGATTGTAGATTGTAGTAGGGATGGGACGATATGAACATTTCATATCACGATTATTGTGACAAAAGAAATCACGATTTACGATATTATCGCGATAATCAAAATCCATTATCCTGGGGCGGAACATTTGCCAAAAAATAGCCGATCTACATGCGTCGCAACTGAGCTTGTAGATCTGCTATTTTTTGGCAAAGACATTTGATAGAGTGAAAAAAAGACTGGCCTACATATATATTATAAGTACCTTTTACCAATTATAAAGGGTTTAGTGGTACCGGATATGCAGCTCTGCAAATAAAAGGTGAATTGATCCTAGTGCATGACGGAGGACGATATCACAATAAATTAAATCTCCACGATACGATTATTGTGAGTGTTTTTTATCCCGATATGATGATCATCCCATCCCTAGATTGTAGATCAGCTTGTAGATCAGCTTTTGTCGACTCACAGAGTTCCAGGATGGATGAATTAACACATGAGCAGCAACCGCTCCTCTCCTCTGAACCTCCAACTGTTTGACACTTTTCCCTGTTGTTCTTGTTAATTATTTACCTCTGAGAGTGTAAAATGGACCCAAATGGAGTTAAATTGACACCAATGCACCAATGCATTGTGTGTGTGTACACTGCAGTGTGTCATGTGATGGTCAGTCTAAACTGCTGTTATTTAATTACCGGTATGTAAGCTAAATGCTAATGTTATGTTTTTATATCCATTTTACACACACACACACACACACACACACACACACACACACACACGTGCGCTCTACACTCAACTGTACTGTATGTATAATGCATAGCTGTACAGCATGATTTATAAGCCACTCATGATGCACATCTGACAAAACGTCCTCATTCTCTCAGTACAGTAGTGCGGTCTGTATTCCTGTATTATCTATGAGGTGTGAATAGGGTGTTACTGTTAATTCATCATGTTTCCTTGAGCATCCTTGTGAATTAATATTGTGTGTGTGTGTGTGTGTGTGTGTGTGTGTGTGTGTGTGTGTGTGTGTGTGTGTGTGTGTGTGTGTGTGTGTGTGTGTGTGTGTGTGTGTGTGTGTGTGTGTGTGTGTGTGTGTGTGTGTGTGTGTGTGTGTGTGTGTGTTAGGGTCTTAGGGATGTGCGTCTTTATTCAACTAAATGTTTAAACGGTGCTGCCGCCTGCACCTACTAAACCTTTACTAAATACCATTCATTTAAGTATTAAACTATCTAGACATATTTCTTTATTTTCTTATGACATTTACCTTTTTGTTTTACACGTTTAGAATTTGCACCCAAATGACTGTCGTGTCTAAAATCTTGCTTTTAACTTGCAAAAATAAAAGCGTGATTGCAGGCCTGACACATTGTTTTTTCACAGCAGCCTGGCACTATGGATTAACTTCCCTGTGAATGTACTATAGATAATGGGAAAGTTGTTCTTAACTCACTTTTAAAGGATACTAGTTGCGACCGAAGGTCGCAGTATACCATGAGAAATGCTGCCCCCACAATCACCATCTGGTACTTAGGGCTGTCACAATTATTACATAATCGTCTAATCGTGATTTTTTTTTGACATAATCGTGATTATTTTTCATAATCGTCATAATCGTTTCCATGTTGAAAAATGTTGATATATTTTTTTTAAAAGTCAAAAATTTTGGAAATAGCAGATCTACAAGCTCACAACGCGTCACATCGCGACACGTTGTGAGCTTGTAGATCGGCTATTTCCACTATCAAAGTTATTTTTTAAGTAGTAAGTTGTCAAATATGTCAGTAATTTCTTTGTATATTTAGGTTATGTGTCATATCTACCATGTACAACTTCAAAGCCTAAAAGCCAAAACAGAAATGTAATTATCAACAACAAAAACACAATTAAATCGTTAATCGCCAATTATTTGAGTGACAATTAATCGTCATGTAAAATGTCATATCGTGACAGCCCTACGGTACTGCTCCCACTTTAGAGTTGTAAAACACAGTAATGGTTTGATGGGGGACATATCATGACCTCGCTTAGATTCAGTCCATAGTGTGTACTGTGTGGAACCCAACTGCAGTGTCATTGGGGTGTGTGTGTGTGTGTGCATGATGTGATGGTGTCCTTCTTGGTGACAACCCTAAAGAGAGATGACTTATAAGAGCTCCAGCACATCCATCAAGCGGTTAATTGTCCACCTTGCTCCCTTCTCCGTGGGCGAAGGAACATTTCATGGTCAACTTCTGTCATGGCGGCAATTTGTCCCTCAGCCCCGCTGTCCCACTCCTTTCACCCAGGGGCGTCACAAGACGGGGGGGAAAAGTGGGACTGAGGTCCTAGGGTCCAAGGTGGAGGGGCCTTAATTATTTTATACTTTAGCTATTGAAAAATAGCAGATCTACAAGCTCATGTCAAGCTCAAAAGTCATGAATATGTGTGCAAATCTTTGAATATATGTACTTTTTAAGCGAACATTTGTAACTCACTTTACTTCTGGGGCGTCCCTGGAACTAAATATTTTGAGATTGGGGCCCGTGGCGAGCACCACTGACATTGAAACATAGGTTTTTAAAAAAAAAAACCTTGGAAGGATTTGAGAAATTCAGACTCCGCAAAAATGTTCACGGTTTTTCAAAAATAGCAGCTCCGAGTGCCCGCGCTGTGAGCTTGTATGTCAGCTAATAGTTAAAGCACAAAATGTAAGTGAATCCTTGTACCAAGGGCCCAGAATTTGGTGTGACACCCCTGCTTGCACCCTCCTATGACAGAGGACAACACGTGAGCGGGCATGAGCTGTTTAAAAGTCGAAGGATGCACAGTGTCATTTTGTTGACATTAGGAGATACAAAGGAAAATTGTCACTCAGCTCACGCGCACGCATGCGCGCACACACACACACACACACACACACACACACACACACACACACACACACACACACACACACACACACACACACACACTTGCGCACCCCTAAAGTGTAAATACACATTCAACAGGCATCTCAACACCTACGTGTTAAAGAAGAAGCCACTGTTATGTATTATTTATTTTTATTATTAGATTCAGAATACCCTATACAATCCTACACACACACGCACACACAAGGCTGCCGTCTCCTACCGCCCCCAGTATGAATCTGAGAGGGTGGAATTAAAAATCTCCATGTGTCTTGACATTCTCATTCTCTAACTTACGCTGTCTGTATAGAATAACAATTCCATAATATGCAATACATTTATTTTATTCATAGATTCAATAATCTATATACTGTATAATGTAATGTATACTGTACACACAGATTACACACACAGACACACACACACACACACACACACACACACAGTCAGGGGTGTCGCACCAAGTTCTGTGCCCTGGGTACAAGGATTCACTGCGGGTTCTTCATGGGGGGGTTAAACCATTTAGACTGGGAACGCATTATTACGCATTATTTTGTGCTTTAACTCTTGAAACATAGACACAAGCTTGCACACAGTGGTATATTCAGGTTTAGGTACCTTCAGCAGCGGCCGGGTCATTGCGTGCAGTGCCAGCTCAGCGTCAGGTGATGATCACTGCACCTGAAGCATGCCTGCATGCATGTGACTGATCAGATCAGTCACACGCTGCACGCTTCATCTCACTGGCTATTTTAACTTCCCTGCTTACCTGCTCAGTCTGCTTGCTGTCTTGCTGCTTTTTGTTTTATTCCCTTAGGGGGGCGTTGCTATTTAATTCCCTTTCGTGTATATTATCTTGATGCTGACATACGGTATGCTCACAGATATTCCTGTTCAGTAGATATGTGTATTTAGGGCTGTCACAATTATTACATAATCGTCTAATCGTGATTATTTGACATTATCGCAATTATTTTGTCATAATCGTCATAATCGTGAATGTCAGAAATAGTGGAAATAGCAGATCTACAAGCTCACAACGCGTCGCATAGCGACGCGTTGTGAGCTTGTAGATCGGCTATTTCCACTATCAATGTTATTTTTTAAGTAGTAAGTTGTCAAATATGTCAGTAATGTATTTGTATAGTTAGGTTATGTGTCTTTTCTACCATATGCAACTTCAAAGCCTAAAAGCCAAACAGAAATGTAATTATCAACGACAAATACACAATTAAATCGTTAATCGCCAATTATTTGAGTGACAATTAATCGTCATGTAAAATGTCATATCGTCACAGCCCTATGTGTATTTCAATCTAAAAGGTATCTGACTGAACTTGAACTTAATAGTACATTGCTGTGTATATACATCGTACACAAAATAATATGTGATTAAAAGATGACACTGCATGGGTATACTAGCCGAGAGGTTAATAGGGATGGGACGATAAGCGACATTATCTTTTATCGTGATAAAAAAACACTCGATCTACAATCTCACACATTTTTTGGGGGCAAATGTTCCACCCCAGGATAATGGATGCTGGGAAAATTTTGATTTTCGTGATGACATTGTAAATTGCGATTTCTTTGGTCACAATAATCGTGATGACATGTTCCCTAGCGGTTAAGGCAGGTGCCACTTACAGTAGGCTGTGATCCCTGACAGCGAGTCCCCGGTTGGATTCCCATTACCTGTTTCCTGTCTCTGTCTCTATAGGGTGTGCCAAATGTAGTTCTAAGAGCGGCCATTTCTTGGGTAAACACAGCCTTACACGGGTGTTCTGATTAGACTATAGCATTAGTTCTATGCAATCAAACAATTGAAACACCTGTGTTTTGACCCAAGAAATGGCCGCTAAGGACTACAATGACGTAGCCGCTGGCACACTATACTGTGACTATCAGTAAAAGCAACCCCCCCTCTCCAAATAAAAGTAAAAAAGATTACACTGAACATAATTGTGCAGGGGTCTTCAACAGGGGGTCCGGGACCCCTAGGGAGTCCTCAGAGTTACTACAGGGGGGGGTCCTCCAAATCTTTGAGGAATAGAAACTTTTTTTCACTCCTTTTTTATATTAACCAGTTGAACCCTAGCATCCATATTCCGAGAACTTTAGCCAAAAATAGCAGATCTACAAGCTCACAACGCTGTGTGACGAGCTTGTAGATCGACTATTTTCGGCAAAGAGGTTTGGTGTAGAGGGGGAGAAAGAGCAGACTAAGTACAGAGTGAAATAGTTACTGTAATTAAGTATCGACAGTTCAAGTGGTTAAATATCTGAAATTGACATGAATCCAAAATATACTGAGGATAGTGCTGTCAAAAATGGAATCTCTGAAAAGGTTGTGGGGGTCCCTGGTTCATCTCTTTCTCAACTAAGGGGTCCTTGGCCTGAAAACGTTGAAGACCCCTGATATAGTGTATCACGTTCCATATGTATAATATTTGTTGAAGCTACAGTTGCAGAGAAGCTGTTAAGTCTCTGCAGACTCATTTGTTTGGAGAACATCTGGGATCTTTGTAGGCGAGCATCTGGGAACTTTTAAAGAGGATGCTCCGAGGATTAGGAAGGTACTAATTAAGGATTACACTTCTTTCACAAAACTGTGAAAGTGTGGATTTATTGGGTTTAAAAGGCTGCGAGACCCCCACAGACAATCTCCCCCCCCCCCTGTTTTCCCGCCCTTAACGATGCGTGTTGACAGTTCACACGTGCCCTAAAGCAGTGGTTCTCAACCTTTTTCAGGCCGTGACCCCCAAAATAATCATATTTTAACTGGGGACCCCCCCCCCCCCCCACTCTGACGAGCACTAAGAGTTGAGGCATTACATTTTATATAACACGGTTCTATTGTGACAATAGCAGATCTACATGCTCACAACGCGAGCATGTAGATCTGCCATTTTCACAATTTCTGCCTCTAATATTTGACAATTTGACACATGTTTAATTTGTCATTTTAGAGGTATTAAAAAGTCCTTAAATCGTCACTTTAGAAATGTGCAGAGACCCAGTCTATACACTTAAACATTATGTTGGTTTGTTTACTGTTGAGTGAGAAAGCAATGTTGCACATTAAGTTAATGATCTGGGGACCCCCCCCCCCCCCAAAATAATTTGGGGACCCGTCTGGGGGTCCCAACCCACAGTTTGAGAACCACTGTCCTAAAGAGTGTGCTGCTCTATGTCTGTATTGCGCGCCAAAGGTGGCAGCTGCCGGCTTGCCACACGCTGTGAGCTTGCAGATCTGCTGTCCGCGGCGTGCGACACATCGCATGACGAAGCATAAGTCGGGCTTAATGGAGGTTGTGACAGCAGATGGACTTGGATAATTGTACTGCTTGGATTGGCCCGCTTGGCTGACCGCAGTGAACAACCTGTCACCCGCTATGGCTCTCACCGCCATCCCTGCCAGTGCCGGCCAGCTACAGTAGCCAGGGGTGTCGCACCAAATTCTGGGCCCCCTGGGTACAAGGATTCACTGCGGGCCCCCCATGAATGTTTTTCATAGGGGGAGGGGGTTTATTAATGTGCATTATTTTGTGCTTTAACTATTGAAAAATAGCAGATATACAAGCTCACAGCGCGGCACCGAGTGCCGCGCTGCGAGCTTGTAGATCTGCTATTTTTGAAAAATCGTGAAAAGTCTTTTTTTGAAAAACCTATCCAAGTTTCCCCGGGGGTTTACTGGAGACTATCAGGACCAAACTTCCGGGTTTAACAGCAGACATACAAGCTCACGTCGCGTCGCAGATGCAACCCGTTGTGAGCTTGTAAATCGGCGGCGGAACCTCGATGCAGACGTTTGCGCAATGCACTATGGGGCGTTGGAAACTCGTGGATATGTTTCTATGTCAGTGGTGCTCAAACCTTTTCATGTGAAGGACCCCCAAAATTATATGTATTTGGCCATGGACCCCCATCTCAAAATATTTAGTTCCAGCCACCCCACAGAAGCAAAATATGAGTAACAAAAGTTCGCTTAAACAATACATATACCGGTATTCAAAGATTTTGAACACACAACTTTTAAAAAATAGCAGATCTACAAGCATGCAGCGCTGCAAGCTTGTATATCTGCTATTTTTCAATAGCTAAAGTATAAAATGATTAAGGCCCCTCCACCTTGGGCCCTAGTAACTCAGTCCCACTTTTCCCCTCTTGTGACGCCCCTGACCACTGCCAGGGCCGGCCAGCTACAGTACAGTAGCTACCACCTGAGCACACAGCCAGGCTGAGCGTGTGTGTGGCCGCCTTTCTGTCTGAACGCACTGCACCCAAAGAGGAAGAACGTGAGAAAGAAAGACAGAGACAAGGGAAATGCAGAAGAGAAATGAGGAAATGGGCTGATTTTAAGTTTGATTCAATGAGACTTTGATGGGGGCTGCTCGGTTATACTTGCACGAAGATGTGCATTTTAGGCAGATGTGGTTTGACATTGCGTTTGTGCGTGCGTGCGTGCGTGCGTGCACATTAACAGAAGGACAGTGGAGCTATTTATGGACCAGCGTAACAGCTGGCCTCACTCTTGCGTTCCCAGCCTCCTATCTCTCTTAGTGTCTCCACTGGATTCCTTTCCTTCCGCTTGCATTTTCATTCAACACCACCTCAAACATAGTAAAAACTAATTTTCATGAATATCTTGTGATATCATAGCTCCTTCTTTCCCTGTGGTGTGAGCCTAAGATGCCTCGCATATTGACACAGGAGGGAAAAACAACCAGCGTTGGAGAGTTGAGCAGTAAAAACGATGACACACCCCGGAGTCACATCTGTCACAATCCAGCATTACATGTGCAAGCAAACACACACACACACACACACACACACACACACACACACACACACACACACACACACACACACACACACACACACACACACACACACACACACACACACACACACACGGACGTCTACGTTCCTGAGTGTATGCATGAATGCATTTGTATGCTTGTCTTGGTATACTCGTGCTGTGCTGTGCCTTATGTGGGTCATCGGTGCCCTAAGGTAAGGTATACCCGGTCCTGTAGTGGAGGTGCACTGATGTCAGGTTGCATTGAGCACGTGCGGCTGATTAACAGGGAAAGTGGCCTGGTTGTAACACAGAGCAGAGACAGAGCCTCCTAAAGCGGACAGTGGAGAGAACTGGACTTATGCCTGATTTTATACTCAGGCACGTGCACACATAGACATGATCTACTTCTATCTGTCTGTTATAAGTGCCCTCTCCAGACCATGAATGCAGTTTTTACTGTGGTGAAAGAAATGAAAATTCCCTCTTTCCATGCCATATACCTGAAGGCAGCATTCGAGAGAATTGCCTTGTACAAACTCTCCTGATAAACTTGAATGCAGCATCTTATGTTGAAATAATTGTCCTCTCTGTGTAGAAATCCAGGCCGTTACTTACGCCACATCTCCAGTATTCACATGCTTAATATGCTTGGTTCAGTGTGGTATCAAGCACTGCTGCGACGCGTTGTGAGCTTGGAGGTCTGCTATTTTCGATATTTCCACCAAAAGGCCCTATTAGAATTTTCAGCCCCTGCCTCTCATTCTCTGCACATCCCTGGTGTACAAGCTCACACCGTGTCGCATTGTGGATGCGTTGGGAACGTGTCGTGTAGATCTGCAATGTTTGATGCGTAACACTAGTGCACAACTAAGTATAACCAGAAGGCCTTAACCTTTTGTTCTGACCCTGATGCCTGTCTTGCACACATGGCCTTTTGTGAATGGACTGCTTGTGCTGCAGGTTGTTTTGCATAATGTAGTAGTTGAAAGTTTGCTGGTTCAAAACTACTGCCACAGCGATCCCAAGCAAGGGCACCCAACTCCCACGTGTACAAGCCTGTTCCAAGGACGGACAGTAGAAACTAGCTAACATTTGCTAAAAATACTGTGGTCTGCAATAAGCAGTTGTTTGCATTGTCCTTGCGGTCGAGTCTATCCTTGTAAAGACAAGACCACAAATCTAAAGCTGGAAATGTTACAGATTGAGAGAACAGAGCACTTATTATGATGATGATGATTATGATTATGATCACTATCATTTGCAGGTTCTCACGCATTGAAGAATTGTAATGTCATACAGGTGACATGTTCTTTTGGGCAAAGAATGCATAATGCCAACACCGGAATGGCTCACTTGCAGAAATGTCGCATGTTGTCCTGTCGGTGTCCGCTAATTGCACCCAGCCATCCAAGATCAGTGTTTAGCCACCACCTGTTTGAGAATGGTTGCCAATAGGCTTGGATTGTGTCCCATCTGGAACGCTCCAGCACTGTACGTTTCACACTCACATGTGAGTGAGGTGGGGCAGTTCAGTACAGGACAGCAGTGGTTCTCAACCTGTGGGTCGGGACCCCCAGGGGGATCCCCAAATTATTTTGGGGGGTCCCCAGATGATTAACTGGCAGAAATTGTGAAAATAGCCGGTCTATTGCGTTGCGAGGCGTTGTGAGCATGCAGATCTGCTATTTTCACAATAGAACCGTTTTATACAAAATGTAATGCTTCAACTCTTCAAAACTACTGACACGGTGATGCTCGTCAGGGTGGGGGGATCCCCAGTTAAAATATGATTATTCTGGGGGTCGCAGCCTGAAAAGGTTGAGAACCACTGCAGTACAGTACAGCAGTCTCAACCTTCTCAGGCTACGGCCCCCCAAAATAATCATAATGTGAACTGGGGACCCCCACTCTGAGATGCACTTGTAGGCTAGATAATCAATGTTGAGTTGGGGCATTAAATCTTGTTTTGACTTGGTCCCACAGATAAATATCGTGAAAATAGCAGATCTACAAGCTTACTGTACGATGCCTCATTGCGAGCTTGTAGATTTCTTTCTTATATTATTTGACAATTTGGTCAATATTTGAACAGTTTTTAGTTTGTTGATCACTTTTGATCGTAATTGGCTTTTTTTTACGCAGTAATGGTCTTTTGCCTTTTCTTTCTTTCTTCTTTTTGTAGGTATTTAAAAAGTCTTAAAAGTCCTTAAATTGGCCCTTCACTAAGCCCATCCCCAACCCGTCCTTGTCCAATACCACGTTAGCAATGAGTTACTCAGAGAGGAGCGCTGGCAAGCTCTGCTTCTTCTCACCCATTGACTTGCATGTTATATGAAAGCTTTTTCCCCCATGTAAATTATCCATCATTTCAAGAGCTTCAAAATCTCTCCTAAATCTAGTCAACAAGGCCTGCATTAAGCTATGCACTGGTCAAATGTGCATGACATTATTTCAATGAACTAAAATCACAGGGAAATAATAGAGGGAGAAACAGTATCCATCTCAATCAACTTCAACATCATTTTAATTTATCACCGGTCCGTGCAGGAGTTTTAATGTACCGCATGGTAAGACTACAGAAGCAGCAGTTCATAAATAGACTAACAATGAATTAATCTACAGTCAGGGTACTAAACGGAATCTGAAACAAGCCAGCCCAGCAGCGTCAATACATCAGCATCAGATCACTGCAGATTTGTACATGTGTTTGTTTTATATGATTTGCTCCTTGGTTACGATTGCAGTGGTTAGTATTATTGCCATCACCTGGACGGGTGAGTTGTGTAACTTTCCCCACTTTAAGCTGTGTATGTGTTCAACAACACAGCCATGCAGCCTTGCAGTTTAAGTGCAGATTTCAGCTTGGGAAAAGGGGTGAAAAAATGCACCCTCCAACCGTTTTCTGCGTATGTGGAATCTGTTGCTGATTCTTGTAGTCTCCGACGCGTTCATACTATTCTTATTCTTGCTATTATGTTGCAAACTGTGTGTGAGCGGGCGAAATGACATTGACAGCTATGATAGCTGACGAAAGCTTGCCTTGGCAAGCTGGGCAAGCTGCCAGTTTAGCAAAGCTTGCTAAGCTAGCATTGAACAATCTCTTTTGGGGAGGGGCTTAGCGAAGGGTCAATTGTCACTTGGGGCCACCCCCAAAATCACCCCCCTGGGGTCCTGACCCACAGGTTGAGATTGGGAACCACTGCAGTGCAGTAAGTAGATACATGCTTCCCATGTTACTTGCACTGTATGGCTATAGGAAATGTAAGTGTATTCCTGGTAGCAGGCATTCATTTCCCTCACGTACTGCTTAATAGAAAATGACTGCGGCTTATCAGCGAGGGGATGTGGCTTGTGATAGCATGTTGAGCATATCAAATAAAGAATTACACACAGACCCAACGTGCACAGGCAACTTAATTCTTTATTTCACATATTGCGTAGTCACTGCAGGGAATTCGGTTGGCCCTGAATATAGTATGCAAAAGAAAACGAGGGCCTTAACTGGGGCGTCATTAGAGGAATGCATACACGGTCGAATACGTTAATGAATCCATTTGTAACTCTGGGAGTGTACAAATGTAATGCATATCCCAGAGATGCATTTACACAGAGGGTTTTGCTGTGTACACAGTCTACACAACATGGATGTTGGAACCGAGCGTGGAAAGGGAAACAGTCTTTTCCTGATCTCGGGGAAAAGGAAGGAAGCCATCCTTAGAAACGGCGAAAGCAACACACGCCCCACTTCCATACGCTCTCCACCCACTCCTTCTCACACATGCACCGTGCGTGTCTGTTTGCAGATGCACCTCCTGTTTCTCCTACTCCCACAGAGGTCTGGGAATAGACCAACCAACGAACGAACGAACGCACTGCTTCAGCGGTGCACACCTACCTCGCCAAGCCTTCCCGTTATTTTTAAAACACACATCTTATATCGTCTCTGTCGGGTGGAAAGCTCACACGTCCAAAACTGATACTTTTTAACCCATTTAGGCCTAGGATTTTTGAATGCTTTAGCCATAGAAAAATAGCAGATATACAATCTCACAGCGCGGCACCGAGTGCCGCGCTGCGAGCTTGTAGATCTGCTATTTTTGAAAAAGTCGTGAAAATGTGTGCAAATCTTTGAATATATGTATTTTCAAAGCGAACGTTTGTAACTCAAATTTTGCTTCTGGGGGGGGGGGGGGGGGGGGGGTCCCTGGAACTAGATATTTTGAGATGCGGTCCGTGGCCAAATAAATATCATTTTGGGGGTCCTTCACATGAAAAGGTTTTAGCACCACTGACATAGTAGTCTCTCAAGAACAAACTTACTGAGCTCCATTTAAGTGAAAAGAACCTTTTCTTTGACGATGGCTGGCCAGATTGCTGACATAGAAACCCGTTCTAAATCTTAAGTGTGAGGCTGTAGTATGATCAGGTAGGGGCAGGCATTAATTAATTTATGAAAAGACATATATGGAGATAAGAGGTTTCTGCCCGACAGCAATGTTATGCAAGTCCAACATCTATACTGTAGGTTACAGGGTGGACACAGTGACTAACATCTATACTGTAGGTTACAGGGTGGACACAGTGACTAACATCTATACTGTAGGTTACAGGGTGGACACAGTGACTAATATCTTTGCAACACTGGAAGCAAGACGGCTCAAAATATCTGATTGCAGCAGGGGTTGCACCGGTGGGTGAATTGATAGTGCATCCAACCACATGATCGCAGTGTCCACCGGCTTGATCCCGGCAGGAGATCTGTTGTATTCCCCCCCACCCCTCCCCCCCCCCCCCCCCTCTCTCTACTATCTAATCCACTGGTTTCCACTGATATGTATTTGGTGGCGGATCCCCATCTGAAAAGGTTTGTAAGGAACCCCAGAAGAGAGGATTTGTGTTAAAAAAATGAAGAAATGATTCAAGCTTTTCCAAACACTTTTTAGATTTTTCAAAAAGATTTTCACAAATACCAACCAGATGTGCAAGCTCGCAGCTTCACTGATGAAGACTTCCTGCTTGACAACCACTACCAACACACACACACACACACACACACACACACACACACACACACACACACACACACACACACCTTGACCCCCATGTAAACAGGAAGCTCACGTGACAGTCCATCCCATCCACTTGTTTCAGTGGGCGTCCAGGCCCTGCATGTGGATGTGTGTGGGAGAGATGTACTGTATGTGGAAACAGTGCCACACCCACCCATACAGTTGGCCTGCTGTCTCTCTGTGTCCCACTTCAGCCCTGTGTATTGTTCTCCTTCTTCAAAACGTCCGTTCCTGTTTTGGTCTTTAAAGGAGTAGTTCACCCGCAAAATGACTTTTTTTTTTCTATTGATTACTCATGCCATCGAGAATTGAGTTCAATTATATTTTTTTGTATTTGTCGCATTCCTAAGACAATAATTTGATTATAGTAAATTTACCCCAATTGATTCTGGATGGGGACCCAAATGCATGGCCCTGGTTGGGGACCCAAAGGAATGGCAGTGGATGGGTAAACCATCAGGGTACTTTTTTCTTTCTTTCTTTTTTTTTACATTTTTGTCTTAGGAATGCGACAAAAACCAAAAAGATATTATTGAACTCAAGTCTCCATGGCATGAGTAATCAATAGGGAAAAAAGGTCATTTCTGGGGTGAACTACTCCTTTAAGTAATATTCAGACAGAGGGACAATTAGACGGATGCACGCCCTGGGGCGCAGTTCATCAATGTCACTGTCACAGCTAGCAGAAGTAAGAGAGTGTGTGTGTGTGTGTGTGTGTGTGTGTGTGTGTGTGTGTGTGTGTGTGTGTGTGTGTGTGTGTGTGTGTGTGTGTGTGTGTGTGTGTGTGTGTGTGTGTGTGTGTGTGTGTGTGTGTGTGTGTGTGTGTGTGTGTGTGTGTGTGTGTGTGTGTGTGTGTGTGTGTGTGTGTGTGTGCTTGCAAAACAAAAGGAGAAAGTGGTGGGGCGTGTGTTTGTGTCTGTGAGCATGTTTCAAGGAAGGCCTAAAAATAGTAAGAATTAGACCATGTGACATATTGAGGCTAAAAGCTTGTGAATAATTTGGCTTAATGTAAAATGTTCCGTCTCCTGATGCTCAGCCCGCGGAAGTCTGTGCTCATCAGGGTTTGTGTGTGCAGTGTGATACAGGTTGCTGTTTGAGCTGTCATCAGGGTTTGTATGTTATGTATACTGTACTATAATAGTGGTTGCTGTTTGAGCGTACCGGCAAGCGTTCTATTTAAGCAGTCTTCACTGTGACACAAGAACTAGTGTGTGTTCTTGCACATTCAGCATTCAGCCAGCACAACATTTACACCAGTGGTTCTCAAAGTGGGGTCTTTCTCCCCAGAGAAAAGGTTCATATGCCTGACTACTGTATTAGGAGCAGTGGCTGCCATTGAAACATCACTAGTCGGGGAGCAGTTAGGGGTTAAGTGTCCTGATCATAGACCAGGGGTCTTCAGCAGGGGGTCCGGGACCCCTAGGGGGTCCTCAGGGAGTCCTCCAAATCTTTGTGTGATCGAAACTTTTTTTTCTCTTTATATTAAACACTTGAACTTGCGAGGCGTTGTGAGCTTGTAGATCGACTATTTTAGGCAAAGGTTTGGTGTAGAGGGGGAACAGAGCAGACTAAGTACATTAGTGAAAGGTCAACTTTATTAAAATTAAGTATTGACGGTTCAAGTGGTCTGAAAACACAAATTGACATGATTCCAAAATACACTGATGATCGTGCTGTGAAACAATGAAACTATATGGAATCTATGAACAGGTTGTGGGGGTCCCTGCTTCATCTCCCTCTCAACTATGGGGTCCTTGGCCTGAAAACGTTGAAGACCCCTGCCATAGACACTTCGACACATAGGGGAGAGCCGAGGAGTTGAACCAGCGACCTTTCAATTCCCAGATGAGATATAGTCTCTACCCACTCAGGCAGCCGTCAGATGAGCCTTGGCTAAGCTACCTTGGTATCTAATGTGTGGAACTCTGGTCGGGAGGATGTTAAACTATGCTGAGCGTGTTGGCTGAAGGCAGTGTGTGCATGAGTGAGGTGGAGTACAGTAGTGTGCTAAGTTAGTGTTACAGTCGGCATGTAAAAGTCCTGAGTTAAATTATTCAGAGCGGCAAGGGCATGTTCACCACGCTAGCACTTACAGTACCGGTACTTACTCTACTGAGTCTGGCGCTATCCCCACTGTCTCTCTCTCTCCTTGCCCCTCTATCTTTCACTCTGATCTGTTTTTTTTTTGGAGTCTCAATGAAATATGTACAGCATGAGACAGCTGCAAGAAGGATGTTGTTACTTGTTAGACATTCTTAGCGGCCATCTGTCCTTGGGAAACGTCACAATCCAGGCCATAAATTAACTTTGCCCGATAGGAAAGGCAACCAGGTGGCATAACTATATAAAATATACTAGATAATCGAAAAGCTGAGGCTCTAGCCACGGAGAAAGACCTACAGGGGAGGGAGGAATAAAGAAAGACAGGCCTGAGAAAAGAGAGAGCAGAGCAGAGCGTGCCAGATCGGATTCAGGGAGGCTTTCTGCGGAGGTGGAGGTAGACGGGGAACATGTGGATGTTTAGACAGAGCGATAAGGCAGCCAGGCTGACAGAAAGCTGATAAGCACGACTGACTGTCAGGTTTGGCAGGCCCGACAGGAGGGAGAGAACAGGCCACGGAGGACAGGCGTAGATGGATGCACAGAATAAAGGAATTCTACCAAACCTGTAAGAGAAAAAAGTTTCTTGGAGTGAGTGGTGTGCCTGGCATTGAATCCCAACAGAAAACTCTTCAATGCAACGAATGAGGGAAAAAGTGGGGCAATTCGAGGCGCTTCCTGATTATATTTAGACGCTGTGTGAACACTGAACACAGCATTGTTTTGACTTGGTCCGCAGAGCTGGCCTGTTAACCACACCAGTTATATTAACAGTTTAAGGCTCCGTGCTGAATAGGGATCATGTTCTTAGTATTCTCCAGGGCTGGGCAACATGACTTCAAATCAATACTATGATTATTTGTTTGCCTCAATTATGATTAATGAACGATTAGGCTATAAAACAGTGATATACTGTAGTGAAAATAGCAGATCTACAAGCTCACAATACTTTTCACTGCACAGCATTATGAGCTTTTAGATGGGATATTTTCACTGAGTGTAGTACAGGCTTAAGTGATTAATCAGACTTATCGATTTTTAAATCGACCGGTTAGAATCTTCTTGTCGTTTTGATGATATATATACAAGATTATTGGTTCTAAATTATATTCGGTTAATTAACCAGCCCTAGTATTTGCTTTATATGCTTCATCACAAGGCAACCAAAACACTGTCTGTTGTCTGCGGTGAAGCATTAGCAAAACACTAATGGAGAAAAAAATATCTATAATGTGCAGGTCGTCGCTGTCGCGTAGAAATATCTTATCTCCAGGCATATCTTCTAACTTTTTGTGTTTTTTCGTAAAGTTAATGCCCAACTTGATCATACAAAAGCATCAAAAATGCTGCTTTTCCCATTTTTTTATTTGAGTCCTGAAAAGTTACCTTTCAGGTGTGGCGCCTACCAGGCTTTTTGGGGGAAAGCCTGGTGTTCGTTCACAACAGGCCGTTTGGTTTCCGCCTAAAGCGCGGAAACCACTAGAAGAAGCGGCGTCGCTTTGATTTGGTTCCCCCGTTTGTTTCCCCAATCCCAATTAAAATACTCGAGTAGCCTAGTGTAGTCTTTCCAGTCGCTACGAGTTGGACTAAAAGATGCATATACCAAACTAATTTTTCAAAAGCAAAACTACTCCGCATCAATGAGTTTATTAGGTAGGCCCTAAAAGTATGTCCTTGAGCGCAGGGGAATTATTTTGGGTTAAAACTGTTTCCGGTGGATAGTTCCGGCCAAATTGTAGTCTTTGAGTACTACAACATGACGTGTTGTGGTTTCCGCTCCAGACCGGTTGCAAGCCCGAAAAGTGAAGTGATCCCAGACTAGAGAAGCGGAGAGGCGAGCCGGTGCGGTCTCGTGAAATTCTTGCTCACGCGCTCGTTCATCATGCGCTCAATCAATTTTCACGATTTAAAAAAAATAGCAGATCTACAAGCTTGCAGCGCTGTGAGCTTGTATATCTGCTATTTTTCAGTAGTTAAAGCACAAAATAATGTGTAATAATGCGTTCCCAGTCTAAATGGGTTAAACCCCCTCCTCCCCCTATGAAGAACAGTGAATCCTTGTGCAGGGCCTAGAATTTGGTGTGACACCCCTGTTGACAGCTATTAATTAACCCACAGGACTGTACGCTAAATGTGTTGCTTCTCTCATTCCAGGTAAGCCTCACAGCATCGAGAGCTCGGAGCGGGTGCTGCTGTCGGGGACGTACAACGTGCGCAAAGGGAAGCTCCAGCTGCCGGTCAACCGCTGGACCAGGCGGCAGGTCATCCTGTGTGGCACCTGCCTCATCGTGTCCTCTGTCAAGGACAGCCAGACGGGCAAGATGCACATCCTGCCGCTCATTGGAGGAAAGGTATGCATGGGTTCCAAACCTATCATCATTACACCAGGGGTCTTCAATGTTTTCAGGCCAAGGACCCCTTAGTTGAGAGAGAGATGAAGCAGGGACCCCCACAACCTTATCATAGATTTCATAGTTAGGGTTTCATCGTTTGACTGCCCTATAGGTCGAACTCCAAGCCCCCAGACACCAGGGGGAGGCCTGAAGACAAATTGACATGGTGGCCGTTTGAGGTACTGCTGCTTTTTAACGGTTGGGGCCAGAAACATGAACGCGCATCTAGGCTTCTTTGTATTGACAGCGCGTCCATGAACACAAACGATGACGCAAAACGCGTCACATAGGCCCCACTACGTCACGTTTCAAACCCAGGAAGAAGGGGTTGAAATTTGGCTTCATGCGCTGTGTGAGCAACTCAATACAAGTGGACGGGCGGGGATATCCGGTGTCCTCTCTATTCTTCTTATAACTCTGTCGAACTCCCGTTGGGTCGACTGAGGGTAGGGGTTAGGGTTAGGTTTAGGCATAGTTTTACTGAGGTTAGGTTTAGGGTTAAGGTTAGGTTTAGATGGTCAGACCAAAGGGAGTTTGACCTAATTACATGTTACCTGTTTGACAGCACAATCCTCAGTGTATTTTGGATTCATGTCAACTTGTGTTTTCAGATATTTAACCACTTGAACCGTCAAAACGTAATAAACTTCAACTTTCACTCTGTACTTAGTGTGCTCTTTTTCCCCTCTGCACCAAAGCTCTTTGCCGATCTACAAGCTCACAACGCCTCGCAGTGCTAGGCGTTGTGAGCTTGTAGATCTAGTGAATATGGACGCTAGGGTTCAAGTGGTTAATATAAAAAAGTGTCATACGCTGACACTGTATTTAACTGAGAGTGTACAAATCGAGAGTGTTCCAAACGTACACTATACACATTTTGTACATTCTTGGGACTTTCAAATGAAAACTAAAGGCCCATTCCCAGTTCCCACTGGGCCAGATAAAAAAAAAAATCTCTTTTTCCAGATATTTTTCCATTCCATTTTCCAGAAGAAATATCTGTGGCAGATATATTTTTTATCTGTACCTACCATCCACTTTGAATGGAAAAATATCTGGAGAAAGAGACTTTTTTATCTGTTATCTGGCCCAGTGGGAATGGGCCTTTAACCTGGAGGATTATATGTTGGCTCTTCACAAATAGCAGATCTACAAGCTCACAGTGCGTCACTTCCTGCCACGTTGCAAGCTTGTAGGTCTGTTATTTTGTAATTCTTTTGAAAAAATTCGAAAATCTTTGGAAGATTTTTGGAGCGGTGAAAGCGCTCCCAATAGACAGGTATGTCCGTGGGTATGTGGGTGGCTGGGTGGCTGGCTGGCTGGCTGGCTGGCTGGCCGTGTCCGTCCGTAGCCTGGCAATACCTTGAGTGGCCACACACAACACACTAGTTAAAGGAGGGGCGCTGTTTTGTGCAGGCCAGGCACACTCACCACTCACTCACACGCGCACGCAACACACACACACACGCACACACACGCACATAGAACACAGAATCAAAAACATAGATCTAGAACACATAGAATCAAAAACATAGATCTAGAACACATAGAATCAAAAACATAGATCCAGAACATATAGAATCAAAAACATAGATCTAGAACACATAGAATGTAAAAACATAGACCTAGAACACAGAATCAAAAACATAGATCTAGAACATATAGAATCAAAAACATAGATCTAGAACACATAGAATCAAAAACATAGATCTAGAACACATAGAATCAAAAACATAGATCTAGAACACAGAATCAAAAACATAGATCTAGAACATATAGAATCAAAAACACCATATAGAATCAAAAACATAGATCTAGAACACAGAATCAAAAATATAGAATATAGAGAATCAAAAACATAGATCTAGAACACATAGAATCAAAAACATAGATCTAGAACACAGAATCAAAAACATAGATAGAATATATAGAATCAAAAACATAGATCTAGAACACATAGAATCAAAAACATAGATCTAGAACACAGAATCAAAAACATAGATCTAGAACATATAGAACCAAAAACATAGATCTAGAACATATAGAATCAAAAACACCATATAGAATCAAAAACATAGATCTAGAACACATAGAATCAAAAACATAGATCTAGAACACATAAAATCAAAAACATAGATCTAGAACACATAGAATCAAAAACATAGATCTAGAACACAGAATCAAAAACATAGATATAGAACACATAGAATCAAAAACAGACACACACACACACACACACACACACACACACACACAAAATCAAACTTCGAACCGAGGTTTGATTTTTTTTTTTACCGAAACCTTCTCATCTGGGGGTCCCTGGCACAACATCTTTTCAGATGGGGGTCCGCGGCCAAATACCTACATATCAACGTTAGGCTCCTTGACTTAAAAAAGTTTGTGAACCGCTATAAATTATGTCCTAAAAGTCCCAACCCTAGCCCTGACATCTATTGCTGTGTGCCGTCCCACCATTGTGCGTCCTCCTCATGCATCCTGCTTGGCTAAACCCAGGGAGTGCAATGGAGTCATCAGGCCACCGTGAAATCAGCGCAGTGCTTGCTCCTTCATGTTCCCCCATGTGTCACTGTGCTCAGAATTATGCATGGAAGTCTTTGATTTTCTGCTTCTTATCTGGGATTATCACATGAGCCATTGTGCTGCCCTAATGGATCTCTGGCTCCGTGGAGGCTCTTTCACCATTTAGAGGCACTTATCACTTTCTGTGTCCCGGGCTCTGAACGGACTCTCTTCTAATAGTTAGGAAGAAAGTCTCTGGTTAAATGAGTTTTATCTGGTTAAGGCTTTAATGGCTCTGGTGGTGTATCTGCGTGGACACTGGATAAGCTCTGAGGGCTCTGCTGAAAAGCCCTTTTCTGTCTGTCGCCTGTGACACAATGAATGAACACTTCATATTCACCACACCCACTGTTCAAACACAAGCACAGGCCATGACCTCTAGTCCGCCTTTCATCTAGTGTGTGTGTGTGTGTGTGTGTGTGTGTGTGTGTGTGTGTGTGTGTGTGTGTGTGTGTGTGTGTGTGTGTGTGTGTGTGTGTGTGGGGCTGTACGCACACATGTGTGAAAAGTATCTGCTCACACGAATGGGCTGGAGTGTGTGTGTGTGTGTGTGTGTGTGTGTGTGTGTGTGTGAGTGACTGAGTGTGCATACATGCATGAATGCGCATGCGCTTGTTTGTGTGTGCATAATGTAAAAAGTGTGTTCCGCATGCGGAAGTGTTAATGTAACTCTCCCGGAGTTCATGTAACAGTTGCAGTGTGTACTCGCTCATGTCATGCACATGTGATATGTTTGATGCGTGCCGTATGCTACAGTATGTGCACACGCATGCGTGAACACGCTATGCGCAGATTACGCGCGAGGGAGGGTGTTTTTGTGGTTGACTGGACACGGTAGCCTCGTGGCCCATGAATATGAGCATGCATAAACCAAACGTCAGGGCAGAGATATCCACGTCACAATTTTCTTTTCTATTTTTCTATTTACCAAGTCAAGAGTGTTTTGCGTGTGTTCAGACAGCCCTGCAGACAGTGGTGCATAGTGTTGCTGTCCGTAAGAAACCTCTTATCTCCATATTTGAACTTTTTGTGTTTTTCTTTTTGTAAATTAATCTTTACAAATCCTAATAGCACTTGCATAGCACATAATAATAGCACATAATAGAGCTTGCAGATCTGCTACTTTTGCTATTGTTGAATTTGAATCCTGTTTTGGACATGCAAGGTTTCCACCCGACAGAGACGACTATTATCTTGATTCTGCAGACAATTATAATGTGTTTGATTGTCTCCAGGGGTCTTCAACCTTTTCAGGCCAAGGACCCCTTAGTTGAGAGAGAGTTGAAGCAGGGACCCCCACAACCTTTTCATAGATTCCATATAGTTTCATCGTTTGACAGCACAATCATCAGTGTATTTTGGATTCATGTCAATTTGTGTTTTCAGATATTTAACCACTTGAACCGTCAATACTTAATAAACTTGACCTTTCACTCTGTACTTAGTCTGCTCTTTTCCCGCTCTACACCAAATCTCTTGCCGAAAATAGCCGATCTACAAGTAGATCTGCTATTTTTTTTAAACAATATGTTTATTTTCTTTCTTTTTTTCCCTATTTTTGGCTAATGTTCTCAGAATAGGAATGCTAGGGTTCAAGTGGTTAATGTAAAAAAGGAGAAAAGAAGTTTCTATCACACAAAGATTTGAAGGACCCCCTGAAGTAACTCTGAGGACCCCCTAGTGGTCCTGGACCCCCTGTTGAAGACCCTTGGTCTACTCAGTCTGGTATAAGTGGAGAAAATGTCACATACAACAGTGGTTGCAAAGGGTCGGCCCCCAGCTAAATGATGGATAGTTAGGAACCAAGTGGACACTTACTGCCTGGTCTGGAACCCAGTTTCAGAGAGTGAGTGCAAATGGAGTTACATTACATGTGTATACTTGGTTTGGTGTCCCAGAGATACAAAAATGATCAAATGTTTATTTATTGTAAGTCGCTTTGGATTAAAAGCGTCTGCTAAATGCCTAAACTGTAAACTGTAAACTGTAAATGGTTCCTTTAGGGGGTCTAATTATGAGTCTGTAACTCTGACTGTGTACAAATGGAACCAAATGAACCTGTTTGTACACCGTCAGAGTTAAGGGGAGACCTTTAAATTTGAAAGTCTGAGAAACACTGGCCTAATGTATATTGAACTGGGAATTAAAGGCTGATTAAGTACAGTATTCTAACTGTGTGTGTGTGTGTGTGTGTGTGTGTGTGTGTGTGTGTGTGTGTGTGTGTGTGTGTGTGTGTGTGTGCGCGCGCGCGTGCGTGTGCGTGGTTCTACAGGTGGAGGAGGTGAAGAAGCACAGCCACTGCTTGGCCTTTAGCTCGGCGGGACCTCAGAGCCAAACCTATTATGTGAGCTTCGACAGCTTCACTGAGCACCTGCGCTGGCACAGACACGCTGCCAAGGTCTGGACATACTACAGCATGTGTACCTGTACTAGGGCATTCACCAAATATTACAATATTCAAATATCAAAGTCATTATTCGACGTTGTTCACCAAAGTCGAATATTCACTTATTTTTTTTGTTTTCTCTTTAAAAATGATATAGTTTATAAAGCTTGGCTAGATAGGAAGTCATAAGAATGAGTTGTCAATGCCCCTGGTGGATGAATTTGTCTATACCAGGGGTTCTCAAACCTTTTTAGGCTGTGACCCCAAAAATAAATATATTTGAACTGGTGACCCCCACCCTGACAAGCACTTGGAATTATAGGTATTACATTTAATGTGACTCGGTTCCGCAGATAAATATTGTGAAAATAGCAGATCTACATGCTCACAACGCCTCGCAACGCGAGGCGTTGTGAGCATGTAGATCGGCTATTCACAATGTTCGCCTCTTGCTTACTTAATATTTGACAGTTTGGCCAGTCCTGTCGAATATTCCACTATTCGAATACTTTGAGGTTGAATAATTTGAATACTAAAAATCACTATTTGTGAATGCCCTAACCTGTACTGCTATCTCTGTTCCATTGAACTATTTCTGACATTGCCTCCACTCTAAGCGATTTCCAGAAGGGGGAGGGGACTTGATTTTCCCTAAACTGGTCACTAGAGACCAACATACCTCTCGCTAAGCTGTGTAGTTTTGGGCCATTCGTCAATTAAATAAACATGTTTGTTTACATTCTTGAAATATGAGGCACATTTTGAGCGTGCGAGTGCCTGGTGTTTAGATCCTATCGCTTGAGGGGATGTTGCGCTGTTGCTGCGCTGATCCAGTCGGGGAACAACATGGCTATGTTTCAGTTCATTGAACTGAAGTCGGTATAGTACATGAATCTTATAATAATACTACTAATAATGATGAGCATTATTTGTATAGAACTTTTCAAAACAGTGTTACAAAGTGCTTTACAGAAGAATCAATACATATACAAAACACACAAATGAGGCAATAAAAAACACTACACGACAATTAATTATGAATTGCAGCTTTTATGTTAAACATGGTTAGGTTAGGCAGTGGTGATGGGTATGAGCTAGAGGTTACGGAATCAGTCAAAAATATAGTAGTGTGTTACTGTTACTAATGTGCTCCCTAAAACAACCTAATTCACACTTAAACTTATGACGGCAACACTCAAAATAACAGATTTTCAAGTGAAAATCTGTTATTTTTGGTGAGCAACGCCGCTGTGTGACGAAGTATAATTTACTGTAGGCTTCAACCTGCACAAGGGTCAGCTAAACTGTAAATCAGACCACGCCTGACTGCGGCTGAAATATGAAAATATTACACTCATGGCTCCAATGCTCAGATGAGCGCTAAATCTTAAATGGCCGTGCATCGAAGTGTACTGTACACACTTTACTGCTATACACTCACTCTGTAATATATCACCCTGTCCAAGTCTCTCAGCGTGCGTAAAAATCCATGCAAACGCAAGCACACCACTCTCTCCTTTCTCCCGTTTGAAGTCAAGTAGGCCATAGCCAGAAAGCCTATTTTCTAAATATTATCAGGGACATGGATGTCACTCGTGCCCAAGGGGACACTCAGAATAGAACCTTGGAGATGAGGGCCACGTGCCACCGCCACGGCCAATCTCTAGCTAACTGTGCTGTGAAAGGCCGGGGTACAGTACAGTACAGTACAGTACAGTACAGTAACAGTACAGTACCGCATTGTTCACTCAGTCAGGACCACTGGTGATTTCCTCGACTAAAACTATGACGAAAGATGTTTGTCGACTGCGTTCTTTTCACTGACGAAAACTAAATAAAAACTAAGCTGTGATGACTAAAACTATGACTAAATATATAGCCGATTTCGTCGAGAAAATAAAAACTAGACTAAAACGTTAGGGAGGGACTAGTGGAGAGTAATTTTATGTTTGGTAGCTCTCAGGTGTTGTGTGTTGAAAATAGCAGATCTACAAGCTCACAACGCGTCGCAACACGTTGTGAGCTTGTAGATCTGCTATTTTCAGCACACAACCAAGTGTAAAGTCAGTCATTACGATGCCATCAAGGCCTGCCAAAATACACTCTTTTGACTAAATCAGCTGTAGATTTAGTCGTCTAAAATCTTATGATGAAACTAATACTTTTCAGGTGACTAAATTAGGACTAAAACTAAATTACATTTTATTCAAAAGACTATGACTAAAACTAAATCAAAGTTTGCTGTCAAAAACAACACTGTTCAGGGCCAGGTTGAAGAGTTTCACTGTGATTTCTTCATGTCAGCAAACTTTCCCTTGACTTCTGCTTGCTGCCTAATCCTAAGAAGATTGGCCAGGAGTGATCTCTTTACCTCTTAAGGGCGAGCCACACACGAGACACACACACACACACACACACTAAGTCGGCAAGGTCTCTGGCAGTCGAGGTAATCCCATTTAACTATGGTGACCAGGTGTCCTGCTTTGGCTGGGATTCTCCCAGTTCTCAAGCGTGGGTGTCATGACAAAATATCAATGACACACTAAAAAGGTCCTGTTTTTCAACATTCACTGCCAAATTGTACCCATTATTTTTATTGTAAAATAATAACACTTGTTTTGAGTGCTTCTGGTGCAGTTGATAGGTGTGCTAAAGTGCTAAAATAGTTGTCCGCCATCCTGATGAGAACAGCATCTGAAAATATGTAATATATATGTAATAAAAAATATCAAAGAAATAGTCGATCTACAAGTTCACAACGCATTGTGAAATCACTATATATGTATATAGTCACAGATACCTCGTACTGTATCTCCAAGTTTCACATTTGTAAATGTTTTTGTAAAGTAAAGCCCTGCTTCATCAACAAGGCCATCGCACAAAAGTAGTGAAAACAGCAGATCTACAAGCACACAACGCCTCGCGGTGCCAGGCGTTGTGTGCTTGTAGATCGGCTATTTTCACTCGTTTAAATCATTTTTCAAACGATAAATACAAAACGAACGGTTTTGGACATACAAGGTTTCCACCCGACAACAACGATATATATATTTTTTTTAAGGGTCCCGGTTTGTGTTTTTAAACACAAAATATGGTCACCCTGCTATGTTTAACAGCAGGTCTCTTCCTATCTCCCCTCCCTGTCATCTAGATGGTGTCCCAGAGGATCCACTCTGTGGACCTGTCCTGTTGCAGCCTGGAGCAGCTCCCGCCCAACCTGTTCTACAGCCTGGACCTCACCCACCTCAACCTCAAACACAACTTCCTCCCCGCCGACCAGCGCCTGCAGCAGCTCCAGAGGTACGGCGCCAAAGTCAACTCCAAACCAGGGACGTGCAGAGAGTGTTAGAGAGGCAGGGGCTGACATTTCTAAAGGGGACTTTAGGTGAAAATATAGAAAATAGCCGACCTCCAAGCTCCAAGCTCACAACGCGTCGCACTGCGACGCATTGTGAGGTCAGCTATTTTCGGTGCTTGATACCACCCTGAACTAAGCGTAATCTAGTCAATACTGGAGATGTGGTGTACGGCATGGATTTATACACAGAGAGGGACATTCTTTCAACATAACATGCTGCATTCAAGTTCAGGAGAGTTTGAACAAGGCAGTTATCTTGAATGCAGTCTTCAGGTATGGCATGGAAAGAGGGCTTTTGCAATTCTTTCTCCATAGTAAAAACTGCATTCATGGTCTGGAGAGGGCACTTTTTACAGACGGGTAAAAGGGCAGGGGCTCAAGCCCCCTTTGATGTCTATGTGTGCACGTGCCTGCTCCAAACAGCCACCAGGCAGGCTGACTCATACAGGGAAGGAAGTGATCACCGGGGCCAGAGAGAGGCCAGAGAGGATGACAAAGGGTGCGGGGGGGTCAGGGAGGGGAGGTTGTTGAAGATTAATGAGAGAGTCTTATAGGGGTGAGGAAGAGTGACTGGGCTCAGCGGCAGACAGGGGGGTTTGTCGGGGGGGATAAGCTGGCCTGCTCGGGACAAGATTTCACATGGTTTAGCAAAGCTCACCTTTGGCCATAAGATGGATCGGGGGCTTGGCCGCATCGCGGGACAGAGCTGGCTCTGGGGCTGCCAGGCTTAACCGTACTTGGCAGTTCAGGGATGACTATAGCCCATGGAGACACGGCCACAGTTATCCTAGCCCTGGAGACCCATACAGAGTTTGAAATGGTTTGATTTTGTTTTCCATTTTTCATTTCCTCCCAATTTGGTTGCTCGGCTCCCCTGTGTAGTCTCTGTCACTGATCAGGTCTATTGTTTGGTCTATGGCCAGGGACCCCTTAGCTGAGAGAGAGAGATGAAGCAGGGACCCCCACTACATATCGTATCAAGTTGTGTTGCAGATGTTCATCGATTTCTTATACAGCTTAGACTTGTTCGACAGCACAGTATCATCTGTGTAGGTTGGATTAATGTGTATGTTCATACACATTTAACCACTTGAACTGTCAATACCTACTCTTCAATACCTGCTCTTCCTTTCCCTCTACACCAATCCTCTGTTCCAAAAAATAGCCTATCTACAAGCTTGTAGATCTGCTAGTTTTTGGCTTATAGAAGAGGGATGCTAGGGTTCCAGTGATTAATGTAAAAAAACATGATCCTATCACACAAAGATTTGGTGGCCCCCCTGTAGTAACTCTGAGGACCCCTAGGGTTCCCGGACCCCCTGTTGAAGACCCCTGGTCTATGGAGTGATGTACAGTAGACAACCACATGTCTACTGTACAGAGATCACCCTCCCCGTCCACGCGTCACCTCCGTGAACATGGACAATTGTTTGTTTGTTTGTTTTAATATCCATTGATCTGGATACACTGAACGCTTTGCCATTTATCTTATGGAACAAGCCTAAGTTTTTCCAGTCATCATTGGTAAACTTTTTTTTTTTTTTTTTTTCAAAGATTTGTTTTGGGGCTTTTTATGCCTTTATTTGATAGGATATAGGATCCTGATAGGATATAGTAGACTGACAGGAAATGGGGAGAGAGATGGGGAATGACATGTGGCAAAGGTCGTCCGGATTGGGAATCGAACCGGCGACGCCAGCAGGCATCATAGCCTAGTATGTGGTATGCGCCTTCACCACTAGGCCAGCGGGCGCCCCGATTGGTACACTTACGATAAGGAACAGGACTTTGAATATTCTCAGTGAGGAATTTTAAAGTACGATTTATTTGGGAATTGGGAAACTGCACACAGAAAACAACATGGATATTATGTTGCTTGTAGATATTGGTATATGCAGGTTGCGTTTTATGGGTTTAAAGTGCTCATGTGGCCTAATAGTTGCTTAACCTCGTGTCACCAGGCTAGTCTTCTTTTATACTCATTTTCATAGACCTGGTTGCTTATTTCTCTCGCACAATTTGGCCCAGAGTGTCTGTCTGGCCCTTGACCTGAACTGAGTGTAGGACCACAGTCACTGCACCCGCCAAGGAGGCTGACCAGGGCTGCACGAGGCTGGGCTAAACGAGTCCTGAGTCTGGGTCTGGGCAGAGCCTGGAAGGCTAGACTAGATGTGACTGTGGGGAAGCTTTTAATATGCCTGGCCTCCCTCACTGTCTCTGTGGGCACCATCTGCTTCATGCTTATCATGGGCCCAGATTGAAGTCCACAGCCAAGGTGCGTGCGTGCGTGCGTGTGCGTGTGTGCGTCTTTGTGAGAGTGCACAAACTGGTGCATGTGCATGGCTTGTCAGAGCACTTCTTTCTCAAAATTGGGATGGAAATGCTCGGGGATTGGGGTGTGTGTGTGTGTGTGTGTGTGTGTGTGTGTGTGTGTGTGTGTGTGTGTGTGTGTGTGTGTGTGTGTGTGTGTGTGTGTGTGTGTGTGTGTGTGTGTGTGTGTGTGTGTGTGTGTGTGTGTGTGTGTGTGTGTGTGTGTGTGTGTGTGTGTGTGTGTATGAATGACAGAAAGAGTGTCTGCAGGCTACAGATTTGGGGTCAGTGCATTCAATCTTAGTATAGTGGCTCTCTGTTTTCATCTAAAGATGACTGCACTGATGGTGTGCGTGTGTGTGCATGCATGCACGCGCACTTGTGCGTGTGAGCGAGAGAGTACTGCATGTATGTGTTCTTGCATCCATGTCTATGTGTGTTAGTGTTTGAATACTGTGGCGGATGGGGAGGGGTGTGTGTGTGTATGTGTGTGTTGGGGGTACAGTGCTTTCAAGATCTTTGCAACACTGCTGTGATCATTATGTGACTCACGCTTTGATGTGCTACGGAGGTAATTGCATACCAGAGCCAAAGACAAAAGAAACACGATGGGCGACAAAGTGACTACTGTACAGCCTCAGATCAAAGTGATGAGATGGAATGCTTTAACATGACAGTTCAGTGGAGACAGCACCCCTGCTGGCCATACACATGTTGATGGAAGCTCGTCCATATTTGACCAAAAAAACTGAAAAACGAGGCCAGTTGTAGCAAGTTTGAAGCTGATACTTCATACTTTTGATTCCGATGACAGTTAGTAGATTCCGATGACAGATGGCCAAGACATGTCGTGACCTCAGCCTTTAGGGGTGAGGTCGCTTGTCGCCCTGAGGCGTCTTACTAGTATATAGTATAAATATTATATAGTAGGCCTATTAGTAAGTATAAATGATGCATGCTTATGACTTTCTATATTGCTCGCTCTCTCTCTTACATCTGCATTCTCTCTCTCTCTCTCTCTCTCTCTCTCTCTCTCTCTCTCTCTCTCTCTCTCTCTCTGGTGGGAGATGTGCAGATCAAGATGTGTATAATCAGTTGTGTGGTCTTACCTCTCCCAGTCAGTGTTAGAAAGGTCACTTCACCCACCGAGGGGGACGTGCTTGCTCACGCCACTTAACGGTTGCACTCTCCACCTGCGCTGTGTTATATGTTAACCCTAACCCATTCAGAACGGGTACACATTATTGTGTATCATTATTTTATGCTTTAACTATTGAAAAATAGCAGATATACAAGCTCACAGCGCGGCACCGAGTGCCGCGTTGCGAGCTTGTAGATCTGCTATTTTTGAAAAATCTTGAAAATTTGAATTTTGACCCGATTCTATAAGTGTCTTTTGAATCCTTCTAAGATTTTTTGAAAAACCCATGTTTCTATGTCAGCAATCTGACCAGCCATCGTCAAAGAAAAGGTCCTTTTCACTTAACTGGAGCTCAGTTAGTCTGTTCTTGATAGACTACTATGTCAGTGGTGCTCAAACCTTTTCATTTGAAGGATCCCCAAAATGATATTTATTTGGCCACGGACCCCCATCTCAAAATATTTAGTTCCAGGGACCACCCAGAAGCAACATTTGAGTTACAAACGCTCGCTTTGAAAATGCATATATTCAAAGATTTGCACACATTTTCACGACTTTGTCAAAAATAGCAGATCTACAAGCTTGCAGCGTGGCACTCGGTGCCGCGCTGTGAGCTTGTATATCTGCTATTTTTCACTGGTTAAAGCATTCAATAATTCTAGGCCTAAACATGCAAAAGTTGGTAAAGGACAAAAGGAGGATGTACTGTAGATGGGACAAGGGGACAACTGCTTGACGGACACGGACGGAGAGAGAGACAGAGGCAGGGAACGTGTGATTCTGAGAGAGAAAAATAGAAAGTCCTCTGCAGTGGTGTAAAGTAACTAAGTACATTTACATAAGTAATGTACTTAAGTACACTTCTGAGGAATTTGTACTTTACTTGAGTATTTCCAATTTCCAATACTTTTACTTGTACTCCACTACATCTCGGATACAAATATTGTACTTGTACTACATTTATTTGAAAACTTTAGTTACTAGTTACTTGAAAACATACATAAACCACTTTAGCCTTATTTTATACGGTGGCTATTTGAAAATAGACGTTCTACAAGCTCATAACGTAGATCTGCTATTTTCAAACATTTTGTACTTTTACTTTTGGTACTTTAAGTAAATGTTTTACTTTAAGTAAAACACTTTCATACTTTTACTCAAGTATCGATTGCAGTATCGATACTTTTACTCAAGTAGAAAATTGTAAGTCGCTTTGGATGAGAAGCGTCTGCTAAATGCCTAAATTGTAAATTGTAAAATGTGAGTACTTTCTCCACCACTGGGGACGAATGACCGAATTCTAAGCAAGGGGAGGTAATAGTAATACAAGGAGAGGAGTAAATGACTGAAGGAAGCAATGGAATGAATGAATGAATGAACGAACGAACGAACGAACGAACGAACGAACGAACGAACGAACGAACGAACGAACGAACGAACGACAGACCCATAACAAGGTGAGAGAAGAGGTGGAGAGAGAGAGAAAGAGAGAGGGTGGGTGGAGGTGGCTGAGGATTACTCAGCAGATTGCAGGGACCCCACCTCCCCTGCCTCCCAGCTCGCACACAACAACACACACACACACACACACACACACACACACACACACACACACACACACACACACACACACACACACACACACACGTGTTAATGTGTATTTGTCTGCTTACAGTGTTAGTTTCACTATGAGAGTATGGAAATGGACCCAGAATGAAATTAACAGATAGCATCTGACTGTATTAAACCGAGAGAGAAAAGCCTTGTTCTGAGCCCTCTGGTGCCAACATGGCACACAGCTCGTCTTGCCCTTGAACCTCTGTGTACATAATATGTGGGGTGTGTGTATGTACAATAGTACTGGGGTCTTCAACGTTTTCATGCCAAGGACCCCTTAGTTGAGAGAGAGATGAAGCAGGGACCCCCCTCAAGCTTTTCGTAGAATCCACATAGTTTCATCGTTTGACAGTAGCACAATCATCAGTGTATTTTGGACTCATGTCAATGTGTGTTTCCTGATATTTAACCACTTGAACCGTCAATACCTTTCACTCCGTACTTTGTCTGCTCTTTTTCCCCTCCACACCAAGCCTCTTTGCCAAAAATAGCCGATCTACAAGCTCACTTGGCTAAAGTTGTCAGAATATGGACGTTAAGGTTCAAGTGGTTAATATAAAAAAGGAGAAAAAGGTTTCTATCACACAAAGATTTGGAGGACCCCCTGTAGTAACTTTGAGGACCCCCTAGGGGTCCCAGACCCCCTTCGTCATGTGCAGACCCCTCTGAAGGTCACTGCTCTGCTGCTGGAGCCGGAAGCCTGATTTTTTTGTACTTGCAAGTGTTACACACTGGGAAGTAGCAGATCTACAAGCACACAACAACATCCCTTGCACCCGCCTAACTACAGTAGAAACTGCAGGCTTTAAAGCACGCCCCGCTGGCCGCTGGTGTTTGGACCAACAACACGGCCGTCGTCGCCCCGCTTTGTTTGCTCAACAGTCAAACGTGTAGGTTAATTTTCTGCTGTGACGTTCGGGCTCTGTCTGTGTACGTGGACAGTGTGACAGTATTACGCCTTCAGCCTACATAGAGTGCATACCAGACATACTGTAGCTGTTGCATAAGAGACGCAATACCTGTCCGTCTGCTGTAGCATTGTGGCATTCCTGTTTCATGCATTCTTTAAATGTTTTAGATTGGAGGCTGTGGGACAGAGTATTGCCAACGGCATGCTAATTTGTAGGTTATTGTGTGTAACATTGCGCATAAATGTATTCATGAGTATGTTCTATTCTTTTGCAATGTTAATGATGACAAGACGCAACTACACCTCATTCCAGCCCCTTCCCTTCTCATGCTTCTTCTCCTCTTCCTCTTCCTTTCAGATTTCAGATTCCTTTATTTGCCATTGTGTAATGCAGTGGTCCTCAACCTTTTCAAGCCACGACCCCCAAAAGAATCATATTCTAACTGGGGACCCCCCCCCCACCCTGATAAGCACTAAGAGTTGAGGCATAACATTTTGTATACTATGGTTCTATTGTGAAAATAGTAGATCTACATGTTCACAACGCCTCGCAACGAGGCGTTGTGAGCATGTAGATCGGCTATTTTCACAATTTCTGCCTCTAATATTTGAGAGTTTGTCCAATGTTTAATTTTTCATTTTAGAGACATTAAAAAGTCCTTAAATTGGCACTTTAGAAATGTGCATATACCCTCTATACACTTAAACTTTATGTTGGTTTATTTACTGTTGAGAGAGAAAACAATGTTGCACATTAAGTTAATCATCTGGGGACCCCCCAAAATAAGTTGGGGACCCCCCTGGGGGTCCCGACCCACAGGTTGAGAACCACTGGTGTAATACACATAGGAATTTGTTTTGGCATCTCACATGTGTGCATTCAGTTCATTCTTTCACATATAACATAAAACTCTCCTCCTGTTCCAGGTTCTCTCGTCTGCGGAGCCTCAACCTGTCCAACAACCACCTGGGTCAGTTCCCTCTGGCCATTTGTGACATCCCCACCCTGACCGAGGTCAACCTGAGCTGCAACTACTTGGCCTCCATCCCCGGCTCGGTGGGAGCCATGACCAAGTGAGTTGAACAGCAGGGAATCAGCGATTTTACAGGGTTCCCACGGTCATGAAATTCCTGGAAATATTTTGAAATTAGAAAAATATTTTTCCAGTACTGGAAAAGTTTTGGAATTGATCAAGGGGCCTGGAAGGTCCTGGAAAAAATAGCTATGCATTGTCTTTGGTTATTGATTTTGTTAATACCTCTGAAATGACAAATTATATTGTCAAGTAACAAAATAAACATATTGTTAAAAAAAAAAAGAAATGACAAATTAAACATTGGCCAACTTGTCAAATATTAGAGGCTGAAATTGTGAAAATAGCTGATCTACATGCTCAACGCCTCGCAACGCGTGTTATACAAAATTCCTCTACTCTTAGTGCTCGTCCGGGTGCTGGGGTCCCCAGTTCAAATATGATTATTTCGGGGGTCACTGCCTGAAAAGGTTGAGAACCACTGGCATACACTACCTGTCTTTGGGCATTGCGCATAGGAGTAAGCGACTCATTATTGAGCTGAATTATTGTTATATAGTCCTAGAAATCATATAGTCCTGGAAAAGTTTTGGAAATTAATTGGTAAAAATGTGTGGGAACCCTGTGCAATTTACCTCAGGGTTTCTGGAAAGATCTCCTCTCCTCCATGTCTCTGAGCTCATAGCCTGTGGCTGCAATTAACAGTAGCTACCCGAATGTACACTGCACAACATAATTAAAATAGCCAGCAGTGGTGTGAGGTTGTAAAAAAACACTGCATGTGATATTCTGGTGACCATTAATGGGCTTCAAAACAGTGGTTGGAACACTGAACATAACCAGTTATAGATTCTTATATACAATATATATGCAGTGCAAACACATGTACACACTAGAGATGCTCCGATTGCGATTTTTGGGGCCGATACGATCAACTGGAATCAGTATCTGCCAAAAACCGATATTCCAGATCGATAGTCAAATCCATAAATTCTTCTATTTATTGTGTTACTGTAGCAGCATTTATATGCCGGTATTTAATGATTCTTCTCACAAAACATTGATATTGTATGTTAAATACAGACATTAGGAGATTGCAGGCTGAGGTCCTTTAGTATCCAATTCAACTTGTAGGAATTTAAGCTGAAGTTACATTCAGTCCCACAGATAAATATTGTGAAAATGATCTAGCTTTTCCGATACCGATCAAAGCTGATAGAGGCACATCTCTAGTACACACATAACTGTCATGTACTATTCACAATTATTTTCAATCAAAAGTTTATGGACATTCCCCCGGATGTTATACAATATATGGACATAACAGGATATTGACATGGGGATTTTAGAACTTGTTGTGTAAGTGCTGACACATGTTGGCGAGGTCAGAAGTGTCTTGACTCTTGGGTGTATATTATGTAGAATAGATAATGTGATTGATTAGTGATGGACTTGTGGGTTAGAACTGGAGCATTTAAGTGGCAGTGTAAGCACTTTCAGCAGGTCTGTCTGGTGGCAAACATTTGCCTTGTAAAAGAGTGGCGCAAAACAGAAGTGAAACCAAGATAAGGGGAGATGCTGTGCGGGTTACCTGGTTAATCTGTGAGAATGATCTGGAATGCCTGTTGAATTCCTGAAGAGAACCTGTAGGACCTTCAAGCTGTTACTGCCCCCTGCTGGCTATAAAAGTATTACGCCCAAGGGCTTTCTAATAAGCAAACTAATATTGGTAATAATCAGTGGTGGAAAAAGTAATAGATTTCTTTACTTGAGTAAAACAATATCAATACTGCAGTGTAGAGACTCTCTGTTACAAGTAAAAGTCCGGAATTTTTACACAAATTTGCAGAATGACCCATTTCAAGTTTTCAAATGCATGCTAATCTTTTAAAATAGCTAGATCACAATGCGTCGCGATAGATCGGCTGAAAGGTACTGTATATAGGGCTGAAGTGGTTAATATATGTTTTGTAATGATAATCAAAATCTATAAAGTAACTAGCAACTAAAGTTTTCAAATAATTGTGTTGGAATAAAAATACCGGTACAATATTTGGATCCGAGATGTAGTGGAGTCGAAGTAGAAGTACTGAAAACTGGAAATACTCAAGTAAAGTACAAATACCTCAAAATTGTTCTTAATTAAATGTACTTAGTCACTTTACACACCTGATAATAGCAGCACAATGCAAGTGCAAAGGAGATCAAAACCAAAACATGCATGTCGTCATTGTCAGGTGAAAACCTTGTATGTCCAAAACCGTTCGTTTTGCATTATCATTTTAAAAATGATTTAAACTTGGGAAAACAGACGATCTACAAGCACACAATGCCTCGCGTTGCGAGGCATTGTGTGCTTGTAGATCTGCTGTTTTCACTACTTTTGTGCGACGGCCTTGTATGATGAAGCAGGGCTTTACTTTGGGAAAGAACTTGCAAATTTGAAACATGGAGATACAAGGTTTCTGCCCGACAGCGACGATGTGAAAAGACAAAAAAGAAAAAACTGCCAGCTGCCACCCCTTCATCCTCTCCTCTCCTGTCCAGTCTGCAGACGTTCCTGCTGGACGGTAACTGCCTGGGAGAGCTGCCCAACGAGCTGGGCTCCCTGCAGAGGCTGAGCTACCTGGGCCTGTCCTTCAACCAGTTCAACCACGTGCCACAGGTCCTGGAGAGGCTGCAGGCCATGGAGAAGCTCTGCATGGCCGGCAACAGCTTGGAGACGCTCCCCTTGCAGAGTTTCCGGCTGCTCCGTGTCAAACACATAGACCTACGGTACGGAGCTGCAGGCACTCAAACACCTAGTCATCACATTAAGTAGGCCTGACACAATTATTACATGATAATCATTTAATTGCAATTATTTTACATAATCGCGATTGTTTTTCATAATCTTTTCCATGTTTCAATTTTTTTAAAGTAAAGAATAGTGGAAATTGCAGATCTACAAACTGTATAAAGTTATAAAGGTGTCAAATATGTCAGTCATTTCTTTGTATGTTTAGGTTATGTGTCACATCTGCCATGTGCAACTTCAAAGCCTAAAAGCCAAACAGAAATGTAATTGTCAACAACAAAAACACAATTAAATCGTTAATCGCAATTATTTGATTGACAATAATCATCATATAAAATGTAAAACAGTTTTCTGGAAAAAAAGGAAAAAAACGTATTTTTCCATATCATTGGTGCTCAAACTTTTTTCGTGTCGAGGACCCCCATAATTATATGTCTTTGCCGCGGACCCCATCTGAAAAGATTTTGTTCCCGGGACAGACCCCCCAGAAGCAAAGATTTGAGTTACAAATGTTTGCTTTAAAAAAATTCCCATTAAAAGATTTGCACAAATTGTCATGATTTAAAAAAAGAATAGCAGATCTACAAGCTCACAGCGCAGCACTCGGTGCAGCGCTATGAGATTGTATATCTGTTATTTTCGAATAGCTGAAGTATAAAATAATGGTTAAAGTGGTTCAAATCTAAAGTGACACGGATGCTTTCCAGGTTTAAAGTTTAATACCGGCTTCTCTCATTTATTTATTTTTCTCTGAGGCAAAAAGGATTTGGCGGCCCCCCCTGTAGTAACTCTGAGGACCCCCTAAGGGATCCCGGACCCCCTGTTGAAGACCCTTGCCATACACTGGTTCTTTCTCAAGACCGAACATGTGTGACAGTCGCGAGTCATGCCAAAAACCATGAACTGTGTGACATGTGTTAAAACCCCTCTAATGACCAAAGCCTAAACACTGAGCGGAAGACAAAACTGGACGGCTAAACAACGTTTCGGCACGGAATCAGGAAATCATTGGCCTGAGGTTGTTCCATCAGCGGTCCTTCCCCAGCCTGGGAAAGTGCAGGGCCGGAGTGACTTGCAGTATTTGGTAGTTAATACATCACTGTCTCTCCCGCTCGGCGCCGCAGTCGGTCTCGTGCCGCTAGCATCACGTTCTCAAACTGGGGAGCAAAGGTCACACTTGGGGAACATGATGTGGTGTTTTACTTGATTACAGCTGAGCATCAGGTTCAACAGGTTTCCTCAACCCCCCCTGAATTCCTTAGTGGGAGAAATATGTGAAAAAGGTGTTCACTTCCGGCAGAAAGCATGAACATTTGCACCTAGAGGTATTTTTGTGCGCTGAATTCAAAAGTTGCCGGATCCAAGCACTTTTCCCAAGGGATCTGGTCGTAAAATGAAAATTATAGAATACGGTCCATTTTTAGCCCAAGGAATGTTTGTTTTTCTTGCAAAACAAATGCTTGCAATGGATTCAGAATCATGAAAAACCCCTAGATAGACCCCGAATAAGCTACTTAAAGAAGATTTTTGGGGGGGTCTTTTTTCCCTGTATAGTAAGTGAATTAGAGCAATCTTTAATTCTCATTTTACGACCAGATGCCATGGGAAAAGTGCTTGGATCCAGCAATTTTTGAATTCAGCGCACAAAAATACCCTTAGGTGCAAATTGTCATGCTTTCTGCCGGAAACTTTTGTTACATATTTCTCCCACTACCTCTGCATTGATAAGAGACGTTAAATGTGCCATTTGTCAAATATGCCGGCTTGTATCCGTTCATGAGTTGGCTGTAGGATGATTCATTATGATTATGACTGACTCTTTATTTGTGGAAAATAGTCCAGTACACAGTATGTCTTTGTTATAGACACTCGAGACTCGACAATTATGTTGTTATAAATGACTATTAATCTTTTGTTAATTACTGATTCAAAACATTTCAGACAGGCAATTTATTATTCTTTACAAAACTGACAGATCAGCGACCCTCCATTCAATCATGTGAAGCACAAATCCAGTTCATCATCAGTCATCCTTACCCGACTTATGTTGCCTTCTCTAAAGCGGTGGTTCTCAACCTGTGGGTGGGGGGTCCCCAAATTATTTTGGGGTGTCCCCGGATGATTAACTTAATGTGCAACGTTGTTTTCTCACTCTACAGTAAACAAACCAACATAATGTTTAAGTGTATGGAGGGTGTCTGCACATTTCTAAATTGACAATTTAAGGACTTTTTAATACATCTAAAATGACAAATTAAACATTGGCCAAACTGTCAAATATTAGAGGTAGAAATTGTGAAAATAGCCGATCTACATGCTCACAACGTAGATCTGCTATTTTCACAATAGAACCGTGTTATACAAAATGTTATTCCTCAGCTCTTCATGCTCATAGAATGGGGGGGTCCCTAGTTAAAATATGATTATTTTGGGGGGTCGCGGCCTGAACAGGTTGAGAACCACTCTTCTAAAGGAAAGGCCCCAGACCCAGTATAGTCTCAGTGTGGGTGCAGATGAAGTCATCCTTGTTCTCTAACCCTGTCAGCTTGAATAAGATCACCCGCATGGTGCCAGACGAGCCTGACCTGCTGCGGCACGTGACCCAGCTGGACGTGCGGGACAACAGGCTGGAGGAGCTGGACGCCTCCGTCCTCCCCCGGCTGGAGACGCTGCACTGCGAGAGGAACCGCATCTCCGGCCTCAAGGCCAAGGGCTGCCTGCTCAAAGGCATCTACGCCTCCAACAACGGTGAGCAGGGGCGTCGCACCAAATTGCGGGGCCCCCCAGGAATGTTCTTCATAGGGGGAGGAGGGGGTTTAACCCATTCAGGCCTAAAATTATTGAATGCTTTAACCAGTGGAAAAATAGCAGATCTACAAGCTCACAGCGCGGCACCGAGCGCCGTGCTGTGAGCTTGTAGATCTGCTATTTTTTTGAAAAGGGTCCTTCACATGAAAAAGTTTGAGAACCACTGACATAGTAGTCTCTCAAGAACAGACTATCTGAGCTCCATTTAAGTGAAAAGGACATTTTCTTTGACGATGGCTAAGCCAGATTGCTGACATAGAAACATAGGTTTTTTCAAAAAATCTTAGAAGGATTCAAAAGACACTTATAGAATCGGGTCAAAATTCAAATTTTCAAGATTTTTCAAAAATAGCAGATCTACAAGCTCACAGCGCGGCACTCGGTGCCGCGCTGTGAGCTTGTATATCTGCTATTTTTCAATAGCTAAAGCATAAAATAATGATACACAATATGTGTGCCCGTTCTAAATGGGTTAACCCATTCAGACTGGGAACGCGTTTTTTATTACGCGTTATTTTGTGTTTGATCTGCTGTTTTTGAAAAAAATCTTGAAATCTTGGAATATTTCTTTGATTATATTTCAAATCCTTCTAAGGTTTTTTTTTTAAACCTTTGTTTCTATGTAAGTGGTGCTCAAACCTTTTCATGGAAGGACCCCCAAAATTATATGTATTTGGCCACCGACTGCCATCTCAAAATATTCAGTTCCAGGGACCCCCCATAATCAACATTTTAGTTACAAAAAATCGCTTAAGAAATAAATAGGGTTATTCAAAGACCTGTACACATTTTTTTTTTTTTTTAAATAGCAGATCTACAATCGCAGCGTGGCTCTCGGTGCCTCGCTGTGAGCTTGTATATCTGCTATTTTTCAATAGCTAAAGTATAAAATAATTAAGACCCCTCCACCTTGGGCCCTGGTAACTCAGGCGCCGCCTTTTCCCAGTCCTTTTCCTCCTTTGCTTTTTAAATAAACTTTATTGAAAAATGTGCAGGTTTTACAATCATTTCAAGCAATCAAACAGGCATATGAACGCCCACTCTTTTTTAAGCTTCAGTGCAGTTGAAGATGCAGAAATGAATGATTCCAGGGCTCTCAGCCATGCCTTTGTATCTGTGTTCTGAGGACGTAAGGGAGGACAGGCAGACTCCCCCACACACACACACACGCACCTCCCCCTTGTTCATTTTGGTCACATCACCCTTGGTTTATAATATTTGCTAGTCAAGTCCTCTAGTCTATACCATAATAATTGTTATTTTTATTATTATTTATTCTCCCCTATTCATATTCTTGTCAATGTGTACATTTGGTGTTACTGAATACATGCGTAATACACCCTCTGGGCCATAGCATTTCTTACTTTCTTACTCTACGTTTGTATTGTTACATAACCCAAATAAAGGTATATAAATCCATCAATAATTAAGTATCAATACGGACTTCATGTCTCGCTTATTTGAGCAATGTGACATTTGCTGTCTGTTGCACAGGGTGTATGATTTTGAACTAAAACAATGGTAGTAGCAGGCACATATTCAATATCAATGTCAGGACAATGGCGAATCGAACAGTGATTTATGGATTCACATACATTAGGTCATAGGGGAGGTGGGTGGGTTTGATAGCTCGATAACCTGAAAGTGCTACTGATCCCATGCTAACGTAACTACAACTTGACAGATTGCACGTAATATTCCTATTCCAGTTGTTCTCAAAGTGGATTCAAGGGACTCTCAGGGTTCCTTTGGGGACTAACAGTGTACTAAACCCAGGTACTAACTAGAAGCAGTGCTCTTCCGAGCACAGGTCTCCACCAGGTCAGGTATTAGTTAGTGTGGCCTCCTGGTGGCACTAAATGTGAAAAGGGTGCCATGTCTTCTTTGGCCTTTAATGGTGACACTGCATGCATGATTTGAGGCATTTTGATCCAAAAATAAGTTTGGCAAAAGTCGACCTGCTGGTGGCACTATAACAGGCCAATATGAAAAGAGTGTAATTTGTTCCTTGACCTAGTGGGAATGTGCGTGCAGAATTTCTCTGTAATCACAAGCTGCGTTCATGATTTAAGTCATTTTGTTCAAAATGGACCAATCCTGCAAACTTGGAAGCCAATGTTAGCTAATTAGGATGGAATGTGAAATATCAGACAGATTCGTCTTGATCACATGACTATAGAAATACTGTGTACTGATTTGCATGATTTTTGGATAAAATCTAAAGGAATAATAGGGAAAAAAATAGTTTTACATAAGGCCCCCAGGTGGCCCCCAGGTGGCGCTATAAAAGGCTGATGTGAAAAATGTAGGAAAAGGTTTTTTCCCTGGCCTCTACGGAGTGTGTGTACAAACTACAAAGCTTGACACTGATCGGTGGAGTTATAGGTAAAAACACAAATTGGCCTGTTATAGCGCCACCATAAGGTTGATTTGAAAAGTTTGAAATGGCATTTCTTCCTCGGCCTAGTGGGAATGTGCGTGTACAATTTCACAAAAAGTGCACGCTGTGTTCGTGATTTGAGGCATTTTGTTCAAAACAGACCAATCTTAAAAACTTTGGAAGCCAATCTCAGCCAATCAGGATGGAATATGGAAAATTGGACAGATCCATGTCGATCACATGACTATAGAGATACTGTCTACCACACACGCACACACGGACGGACGGACGGACGGACGGACGGACGGACGGACGGACGGAGGGGAAAACATAGTCTCTCCCCATGCCTTTCGGCTGGTGGAGACAATAAGAGCCCTTGCAGGCCCTTAAGGAATGTAAAAAGAGCGTTTTACCTGTTTAAACTTGAAAATGGGTAAAAGTGACTAACACATTAGAAGGTCAGCCTGGTGGCCCTATTTGGGTATTTCATCATAAGCATTAAGCAACAATGGTCAACATATGTACAAACTCACGTGTCATGATGAGCTTCAGATTATGCCTCTGGGAGGCGTAATATTTGGGCTCCAACTTTGACCAAATATGGAGATTCTATGACCTGACACTAAGTGACATCATAGTACTGACATCATAAACTGGCCTCTTACATACATAAAAGGTGTCATGTTCAATAAGACTGTCTTACAGAGCAACCTGGTAAAAGTATTGTTTCGTGCAGTGTTCTTGCTGATCGTCTGTCAAATAATGCACTGTACAGTGAAGCTGTGAGGAGCCCCAACTATCGACAGTGTTGTTGTATCAGTGGGACACAAAGTGTATGCATTTGGAGATTACATTTGGGATTGGAATTACGCTGGAAAACCTATAGAAGATCAGATCAATGTCTACGTCTTCAACACAGTGTCTCTGAGATGGAGGGCGTTGCCCCAAGGGACAACTACAACAGGAGAACGACCCCCTGAAGTTCCCTGTAGGCGCACTGGACACACAGCTGTGCTCATTGAACACATTGTCTACTACTGGGGAGGAATGTATGATAATTATGAGCTTTGCAAAAACATGCTTTACGCATTTGATGTCGACGGCCACAGATGGATCATGACTAAGGTTTCTGGGACCGTTCCAGAGGGGAGAGAGGGCCACTCAGCCTGTGTCTTGGGGAAAGTCATGTATGTCTATGGAGGATCGAAAATATACACTAATGACATCTACAAGCTGGACACCACCACGATGCTCTGGTCTTTAATTAACACCAGAGGCACTCAGCCTCCTGTTCCATCAGGTCACTTTTCCACCATCATCGGGACAAAGATGCTTGTATATGACAAAGGGGGCCGGCGAATCTACAACAACAACAAGATCAGAGTGTTTGACACAGAGACCAACTGCTGGCTGGACATTCCTTCTGCAAAGCATCTAACAGGAAAACGCAAGAGTTATTCAGCCTTTGCCTACAATGGAGAGTTGTACATATTTGGTGGTGTGAACAAGAACAAACTTAACTCTGCACCAGTACACTGCAACGACATGTGGAAATTCAGTCCAGATACCTTCTCCTGGAAGTTGGTTGAGCTGAAGGAGAATGACCCGTTCCGGATGAATGACGCCTACTGTTGCATGGTGGTAAGTCGTGTCGCATCTTTGGAGGTTTTAAAGGAGACCACAAACCCAACGTTGTCCTGTACATCCTAGACTTGAGTCCTAGTCTCAAGACGCTATGCATGCTAGCAGTTATTCAGTATGATCTGGAGCAGTCAGAACTCCCACACAACATCAGGTGGGAACTGGCAGCCATGACTGATGATTGAGAATTGGAGGACTGCATGAAATACATATTTACTTAAGCCAGCAAGTAAATATGTTTCTCTGTCGGCTTCTGTTGCATGGTGGGGAAGTTGTGTCATAATCTTTGGAGGACGTAAAGCATGGGTATTCAACTGGCGGCCCACGGGCCAAATGGGGCCCCTGGAGCAATTTTGAGAAAGAAAAAAAAAAAAAAAAAAAAAAAAATCGTTTTTTTGTGGAGGCTAATGAACGTTATAGGTATGGTTTGCGCGATATGAAACATGAGCATCATCTTACCATAATCACAGTAATCCCTAATCATATTTCATCATATTCAAGTGAAGTGACTCCAGCCAGAGCACTGCAGCAGAGTGGAGTGTGTGTGTCTGCGACCCACCTGATCCTCGTTGAGCATCGTTAAAGCATCAAAGAAGGCAATTGTGTGTGCACTGTCAATAAGGTCGACATCTACTCTAGCGTCAAAGCCAGGTTGGCCATCACTAGCGTGATGTAGCACCTAGTAGCACTAGGTTTTTAACAAGAAAGCATCAACTTGAACAGAAATTAAGCACATTATGAAAAGTATTCTACTTGAAAAGTATTCTGCTTTGCAATGTAGATGAAAATGTGGTTGTTTGTGAAAATGTAGTAGTGTCGTGCCCGTTGTTTCAAGTGTACATTAGATTAATAGCTGGGGGGGGGGGGTACGTTAGTGCGGCCCCCGGCCCCTTGGTTTTCTGTCAATGTGGCCCCCTGGACAATTTAGTTGAATACCCCTGACGTAAAGCATACTTCACACCGAACCGTGACCTTTATATCCTAGACTTGAGTCCTAGCCTAGACATTATGCAAGCTAGCAGTTGTTTGAGGGTACAAAGGTCAAATGCCGGGGCGCCCGCTTGCCTAATGGTCAAGGCGCAATGGCGCATACTAGGGATGTGAATCTTGACCACTGAGGCGATACGATACGCATCACGATACACTCCCAGCGATACGATATAATTGCGATACATTGAAATCTTGCCGATACGATACATCACGATACACCCCTGACCCCGATACGATGCGATATGATTCACAATATTTTGCGATACACCCCTGGTCCTTACGATGCGATACGATTCACGATTCGGTGCGATTCAACACAATGCAAAGGATTTATATTAAAGCCCATGTAAATTTCCCCCCAAAAAAATTACTAAAAATGCATTACATTTAATTTCCAAACAATTTATTGTTTCACTGTAGTACTAGGCTCTGTCTAACAATCCAACTTATTGAAATCTGGGAGAACACTCCTTGCTGGCTGGTAAAATTGTTTGATTAATACTATATCATTATTATATATCATTACATCCTCAACAGGTGGTCAGGGACCCCTAGGGTCCTCAGAGTTATGTGAGGCGGCCAAATATTAATAGTTAGTTTTTACAGTAACCAATTGAACCCTAGCAAGTAGCAACCCTATGGGGGAACATTAGCCAATACATTAACACTTATTGAGGGTTTAAGAGATAATAATTCATGGATTATAATGAATAACATAAATCCATCATATTAATAGAAAAGATAATGTGTGAACAAATAAACACAACATAGTAATGTATTAATGTCACTGATGAAATAGTGCTGTCAAACAAGTCTCTGACAAGTTTTAATCTGCAACAGTTTTATATAATAGCCTACAGTAGTCTAAAATAACCTACAGTGGGGGTCCCTGCTTGATCTCTCTCTTCTCAGTTAAGGATCCTTGACCTGTATTATTATTATATTGTATGAATATAATCTAGGATTTTGCCATTTCTAGCCAAAATGTTTCAAAACGTAGATATTTGAGTCACAACGCGTTGCGTTGTGAGCTTGTAGGTCTGCTATTTAGGTGCGTGCGCGACACCGTCGAGCTGCCAAGTATAAATCAGGCTCCAGCCTCTCTTTGCAGAGGGAACAGCAGCAGCAGAAGAGTGTTCTGCCTGCTACAGTAACAAGTTGTGAAACAGTGTCAAATACTTTGTTTTAATCGCTAGCTGCACGCCCAGTATCGTTGTTGTAGTTCATACGTGTGTGTAGTTAAAGCGTGGAAGCTTCTGCTTTGTTTAAATCAATTCCGTCGCAGACTCGACAAGAAGAACAAACGGGTGTGGAATGTGGATCATAATATCACGCAGCGTGCTCCAGTCCAGTGACACAACAACGGATCACATCAGCGAACATTGGACAGGGATGTTATAAAGCTAAACGTGGTACTAATCTTGCATGTATAACCAGTGGGCTCACGAGTGCTGTCTGTCTGTCTCTGCATTCCGTCGGGTCGGGTGTTCACTGCGCTCCGCTGAGTATAGCAGAGCAGCCAGTGCTGCTGTAAAAGACGCATGTCTTTAGAGTCGCTACAAGTGCTTTTTGGGGGGAGGGCTGATGGGGCATTCAATGCGCCTCGGAAACACAGTATAGAATGAAATACTATTATGCAAAAACCGATCCAACCGTGGAATGTACCGATCCAGGTCACTCACGATACGATACATCACGATTCCAGCCGTCAATTGTACCGATCCACCCTGAATGAACCGATTCACTCGTATCGCGCACGTTTGTATCGCGATTACGATCCGTACCGGTATATCTTCGCATCCCTAGCGCATACCACTTAGGCATTGCCACATAGGCATGGATGTGTTGCCGGTTCGATTCCCGATCCGGACGACCTTTGCCGCGTGTCATTCCCCCATCTCTCCTGCCATTTCCTGTCAGTCTACTGTCTTATCAATAAAGGCATAAAAAAAAAGAAAATCTTAAAAATCAAACCTCGGTTCGAAGTGAAGCGGTGAACTTTTATTCTATGTGTTCTAGAGTTATGAACGTACAGGACAGATAAAACCTGTTCATTCTGAACTGAAATGACCATATATGGACATGGGACACACACATTTTGCTTTTTGAAAAAGCCTATTCATTCTGGACTGATATTTTGCACGTATGGGACAGGAAAAACCTGTTCATTCTTGCCTGGAGTGACCATATATGGACATGAGGTGACATACATTGTGTTTTTGAAAAACCCTGTTCATTCTGGACTGAGATCACCATATATGGTAATTAAACGGACATTCTGTTTTTGGAGCTGTGTGAAGCACAGGCTCCCTATACGTGGCCGTGTGGGAGGGTCTGTCTGTGTGTCTGTCTGTCTGTATGTAGCCTGAACTTCCTAAACTTCGGCACACCACTAGTCCCACAGTTTTGCCACCACACACTCGCGCCATATGTCAAATCGACCGGCTTACTCGGGAATCGTGGGCTATTACTTTTCTAAGAGAAAGGTTCTATAGTTTAATTGATATTAATTTATTAGTGAATTAATTTTCCCCATTGACTTATAATGGGAATCGCAAAAACTCACATTCAATTATTTGTCTCTCGCAAACCATAGGGGCTAGAGTTTCAAGACTTGGAGAGGAGGTTCATAATGATTTCAAGGATTAAATAAAAAATAATTGTGTCATTTGGCCGCATGGTGGCGCCATAACACCCCACTTTACGACCCAAGGAATCCCTGGATTCCTTGGGTCATGACGCATCTCCCCATATAGGCCACGCCCATTTGCGCCATGATAGATTTTCCGCCATCTTGAATTTCCTCCAAAACACACTTTTTGCTCCTTTTCCTACATATTTTCTTCAAATGTCACAAAAATCGGTACACATGATCCACACACACACACACACACACACACACACACACACACACACACACACACACACACACACACACACACACACACACACACACAGAGCTCCACTTCACACGGGTGTGATTTTTTTTTTATGATTGGTACTTTATTAAGTTTTCCCCTTTTTTTTAAACAAGACAACAAAGACAATACAACACACACAAATACAAAAAATAAAAATACATAAATACAATAGTATAAACAGTTTTCAAGCGCGCACAGGAACAGCGGACAACCACAGTCAAACCCCCTATAAAAGTGTTATTGTTCACGTTCACCAGCGAGTACAGGCTCGCTCACGAGCCGGGAACGCCGCCCAGTCCCAAGTCCTGCAACAGTTAGTGTCCCCATTTAAGCTTGTATTTGTCCGTATTGTTGAGCAACCTATAGGACAGTCTCTCATAGGCAGCGACTTGACCTAGAGATGCACACCACTGCGAAAAGGCAGGCACTGTTGGTGCTTTCCAATCCTTAACCAAGAGCCTTCTGCCTACCATGAGAGCGGTCTGAATCCATTCGGCTAGAAGGGGGGCAATATCAGATAGTGTGTTTGGGTCTCCCAGGATAAACAGGCTGGGATTGAATGGGATAGTCAGGCCGGTTATCCTCTGCAGCCTCTCGTGAATGCCTCCCCAGTAGTCTTGGACCTTAGCGCAGCTCCAGAGCATGTGCACTAGCGTACCGTCCCCATCCTTGCACCTCCAACATTCAGGACTTTCAGAGAGGCCTACTCTAAACAGTCTCGAAGGAGTCCAGTAAATCCTATTGAATATTTTAAATTGAATCAGTCTAGTGCGTAGTTCTCTTGACATCTTTTTGAGATTCCCAAGAATTCTGACCCAGTCCCTGTCCGAGATTGTCACCCCAAGATCTCTTTCCCACGGGATCTTAACTGCGTTCATAGTGGTATCAGACGCTTCACGAAGCATGGTGTAATATGCCGAAGCTTCATGGCCAATTCCGAAGGTTTTTAATAATATTTCTACTGTATCAGATTTGGGAGGGGGTGATGTAAAGGAGCCAAATGTTCTCCCCAGTAGATGTCTCAATTGAAAATATCGCCAAAGATGATTCTGTGGTAGACCAAATTCAGATTTTAATTCTCCAAATGATTTTAGAACAGAGCCATTATACAGATCTTTCAGGGTTGAAATGCCCTTTTGGTGCCATGACTCCCAGTAAAATGGCTCTTTATTTATGCACAGCTTGGGGTTAAGCCATATCCCAGCAGACCAGTGAAGAAAGAGATCGAACTTGAACATACGAGCTATTTTCTTATAAACCCAAACAATGTGAGATATAATAGGATGCGATTTGGTCACAATATCCAGTTTGGTTGACAAAGAATCAAAGGGTTTAATGGGTGAAAACGGACATTCTGTTTTTGAAAAAGCCTGTTCATTCTGGACTTAAATGACCATATATGGGCGTGATACACACAAAGCCACTCATAGGAAGCGGTTTTCACCGCTTCAAAAAAGGTCAAATGCCAGTGCAGGAAGCCATCAAATAAAACACGATTTTAGTCCATTGAAATAATTAATCGAATGTAAGGGTTAAGGATGTGTTAATTTAATATGTATATAACTATAACTATGTGCAGTGAAATAAATAAATAATGGTATTTACAATCTGATCCATGCTCAGCCCTGCACAAATCAAAGATACTGGATTGGTTTAAAAAGAGACTCAACAAAAGACACTGGTTGTCTACATACAGTATATTGACAAGACAGAGACAGAGGAGAAAGTAGTACAGGTAGTGGTAGTAGTAATGCTGGGGCATCAAGGCCACTGTGGCCTCAGGTCATGCAATTTCTTTGGAGGGACACAAAACTGAGGGGCCACGACGGCCATGGCCTTCATGGCCTCCCTGAAATTCCTACCCTGATAGTAACTAACAAACAAACAAACAAACCTACACACACACTCACGCTAAGGAGACAGTGTACCGCCACTCAAAATAATAATAATGACTAGCCTACAGCCCCTTGGTGTGAAGCAGACAGACTGTGATGTTGCTCTCTCTGGAACTGCGCCCCTCCCCCTCACTCCATGTCTGCTTGCAGGCAGTTGGGATTGTTGACGCCCATTTGTGATGTAAATCGCATCACAGGACAAAGCCGCCAACAGGCCAAAATTTGGGAAAATATTTTAAACATTTGGGGATTATGAGAAGTAGAGACACATCTGAAGGTGATAAAGTTGATGTTGGGCAAGGTACATGTGTTATTGATTTTTGTATTATGTTTTTTAGACAATTGAACAACTGCTGAACGTGGAGTTACAGATGGACAAACCAGCATACACACTATTTTTTTGGGGCGATTCTAATTAAGGTTGTGGGATATTTTACACAAAACGTTGCATTGAAATCAATAGTTGATCAGTGGTGGTCTGTGCCTCCATCTTCAATGAACTTTTATGCCCATATATGGAGATCCCTGATGTCATCAATATTAAGCCCATATCTGTGAATATCTATGGTTAACTGGTCCGATATACGTTGGTGCGCTGGTACAGGGGCTGCACCGCGACTCAGTGTGTCACGTATCCCTGGAGCTTTCTCAAATATGTATGAAAATGAAAAAATATGGGGGGGGAAAATTTATTTTTTGTTTTAACGATTTTTTTATCGTCACTGTCGGGCAGAAACCTTGTTATCTCCAAGTTTCAAATTTGTATGTTTTTTTTGCAAAGTAAAGCCCTGCTTCATCATACAAGACTGACGCACAAAAGTAGTGAAAACAGCAGATCTACAAGCACACAACGCCTCGCGATGAGAGGCGTCGTGTGCTTGTAGATCGGCTGTTTTCACTAGTTTAGTTCATTTTTTAAATGATAAATACAAAACAAAGTTTTGGACATACAAGGTTTCCACCCGACAACAACGATATATAAGGCTTTTATAATTTTTTGCGGCTCCAGACAGACTTGCTTTGGTTTATTTGGGTCCAATATGGCTCGTTCAACATTTTGGGTTGCTGACCCCCGACTTAACCTCACATCACCAGTCTTTCCACCTCGGAGGAAAGCCTGGTATTAGTTTACAACGGGGCCGTGTGATCCGGTCTAGGCAGGCAGAAAAAAGCGGCGGCGCTGTGTTTTGGTCCCCACTGTTTGTTTCCCCAATTTCCATTTAAATTCTCGAGTAGTGTAGTCTTGCCAGTCGCTACAAGCAAAAGATGGCATATACCAAACAAACCTATTCCAAAAATAAGCAAAATAGGCCCCATCAAGGGGTTTATTGGGTAGGACCTAAAATGATGCCCCTGAGCATGGGGAAATATTTAGGTTTAAACTGTTTCCGGTTTGGTCTTTACATTTTTTGTAGTTCGTCTGATTTACTATTGTGAGTACTAACAGAACCGGCACCGTGGATTTCCGATCTGAAAAGGCTAAAATCATTTCCCACCTCCATTCCGCCGGGTATCTGTTGATGGTGCTCGATTGAATCCATCACAATGAGCTCTCTCACGGTTACTTTAACCCCCCCCCCCCCCCCAGTTCTCTTTCTCTTTTTCCCCGTTGACGGCATTCTGTGCCTCTCTCAGTTCATTATTCAGCCCTAGCGTTTGACTCTGCGTTGTCTGTGTGCTTTCGCCCTCCACAGCTCCTTTGTCTCCTTCTATCTGTCCTTGATGTCAGGTTAATGTGTTTGTGTGTCTCCCTGCAGAGCTACGAGAGCTGGATGTGAGTCCTGTGCCCTCAATCTGAGCTACATGGACATCTCCAGGTGAGCAATGGCACGCACGCACGCACACGCACGCACGCACGCACGCACGCACGCACACACACGCACACACACACACACACACACACTCTCCACACACATTAAAAGAAGAAACCAGCTTTAAGCCTGCATACCCTTTCCATTTCAAGGATCCCCAAATGTCAATATGTATTTGGCCATATTGTATTTCGTTCCAGGCACCCCCAGAAGCTAAATTTGAGTTACAAATGTTCACTTATATTATCAAAGATCTGCACACATTTTCACAACTTTTCAAAAATGGCTAAAGTATAAAATAATTCCAGGTTTTAACGTGGCCTCTGTTATTGCAGGAACCGCATGGAGTCTGTGCCAGACTGGGTGTGTGAGAGTAAGAAGCTGGAAGTTCTGGATATCAGCCACAACCTCATCCACGAGCTCCCCGCCAGGTGAGGCCCTCACAGCTAGTGATGCACCCAATGTTCGGCAACCCAAACAATTTGGCCGGAAACAAAAGCATTTCCGCGTGAAAAGGGTTATACCGAAACAGCAATGTCAATAATATACTGTAATACATCGGGTGCTGTATACCAGGGGTCTTCAACGTTTTCAGGCCAAGGACCCCTTAGTTGAGAGAGAGATGGAGCAGGGACCCCACAACCTTTTCATAGATTCCATATAGTTTGATAGCACGATCATCAGTGTTGTTTGGATTCATGTCGATTTGTGTTTCAGATATTTAACCACTTGAGCTGTCATTACCTAATAAACTTGACCTTTACTCTGTACTTAGTCTGCTCTTTTTCCCCTCATACACCAAACCTCTTTGCCGAAATAGCCGATCGTCTATTTTTGGCTACAGTTCTCAGAATATGGACGCTAG